>NC_087438.1:38451875-38755390 GCF_036321535.1 Camelus dromedarius
ATTAGATTCCACATATAAGCAGCATCATATATTTGTCTTTCTCTGTCTGACTTACTTCACTTAATATGATCATCTCTAGGTTCATCCATGTTGTTGCAAATGGCATTATTTCATTCTTTTTATGGCTGAGTAATATTCCACTGTGTGTGTGTGTGTGTGTGTGTGTGTGTGTGTGTGTGTGTGTGTGTGTGTGTGTGTGTGTGTGTGTGTGTGTCTCTCACATCTTCTTTATCCATTCATCTTTCAGTGGAAATTTAGGTTGTTTCCATGTCTTGGCTATTGTAAATAGTGCCACTGTGAACATTGGAGTGCATGTGTCTTTTCAAATTATAGTTTTCTTTGGATGTATGCCTAGGAGTGGGATTGCTGGATCATATGGTAACTCTATTTTTAGCTTTTTAAGGAACCTAATACTGTCCTCCATAGTGGCTGCAGCAATTTACATTTCCACCAACAGTGTAGGAGGGTTCCTTCTTCTCCACACTCTCTCCAGCATTTACTATTTGTAGACTGTTTAATGACGACCATTCTGAGTGGTATGAGGTGATACTTCATTGTAGTTTTGATTTGCATTTCTCTAATAATTAGTTAAATTGAGCATCTTTTCATGTGCCTGTTGGCCATCTGAATGTCTTCTTTAGAGAAATGTCTATTTAGGTCTTTGCCCATTTTTGACTGGGTTGTTTGTTTTTTTGTTTTTTGATATCAAGCTGCATGAGCTGTTTGTGTATTTTGGAAATTAGTCCCTTCTCTTTCACTTTATTTGCAAGTATTTTCTCCCATTCTGTAAGCTGTGTTTTCATTTTGTTTATGGTTTCCTTAGCTTTGCAAAAGTTTTTAAGGTTAATTAGGTCCCATTTATTTATTTTTGCTTTTATTTCCATTACTTTAGGAGCTGGTTCAAAAAAAAAATACTGCGATTTTTGTCAGAGAGTGTTCTGCCTATGCTTTTCTCTAGGAGTTTTAGCATATCTGGTCTTACATTTAGGTCTTTAATCCATTTTGAGTTTATGTTTGTATATGGTGTTAGAGAATGTTCTAATTTCAGTCTTTTACATGTAGCCATCCAGTTACCCAGCACCATTTATTGAAGAGACTGTCTTTTCTCCATTGTATATTCTTGCCTCCTTTGTTGTAGATTAATTGACCATAAGTGTATGGGTTTATTTCTGGACTTTCTATCCTGTTCCATTGATCCATGTGTAAAACCCAAATTCTATTAACTCTTGATCTCTATTATCTAATCACCTTATGAATATCCACTGTCTTTACTGGCAGCTGAAATTCACTCCCCAGCAAGTGTCTGTTCCTTATGAATAAAGTGACCACGCATCCCGATTGGCTCAGCACAGTTCCAATTTATGCTCATTTCTCAGTATGAGTATTAGTAGCACCCCCTTTCCATCTCAAAAATGACTCAGTTTAAATGGTAAAGCTTATGGTCATCCAGCACATGCAACCCCACCCATGCAGCACCTTTGAGTGGTAAACTGACCTCCCTCACTTATCTCGGGGTTCTGCATGCTGCTCCTCTTCTAAACCTCCACTTACTTAAATGTCCTCACATTCTCCAGTGAATGAAGACCCTAGAAGATGCTTCTTTTACTCATTGCTTTCTTTGGTCAACCCCACTAACCTAGGTGGTCTTTCCCATATTTCTCCTCACTGATCCAAATCT
This sequence comes from Camelus dromedarius, assembly GCF_036321535.1. Classification (NCBI taxonomy): domain Eukaryota; kingdom Metazoa; phylum Chordata; class Mammalia; order Artiodactyla; family Camelidae; genus Camelus; species Camelus dromedarius. The sequence goes on from NC_087438.1 coordinate 38,453,554, forward strand.
CTACCAGCAGTTGACGTCTGGTGATACTCCCCACTCCCATGAGTCCAGCTGCTCCGAGGGCTGCCGACATGCTAAATATGTTCTTGCTAAAGAGCCTCCGAACTACCATTGCCCTTCCACCATTTGTGACTCAAAGCTTATCCTCTAAGCAGCCTCAGATTTACGTGTCACCTGCCCCATCTTACAAAATAATCCATCCCTCACTGTTCTTACCTGGATTTGTCCCAGAACCCTACCTCTGCTCTTCTCTTACAATGATCTTCCAAGCTGTGACCTCTTCCCATGTTGTGAAATGCTTAAAAGTGAACCAAACTCCATATAGCAGAGGTCTATATAAACTGGTGGCTTTGTTTTTTATTTGGTTTGTAAAACAACAAAAGATGCTACTATCAATGTTACTTAATGAAATTTAAATCGGATGTAAGGAATACAAACTGCAGCATCAAGATAGAGTTTAATATGCTGAATGTTGAGAATTGGAAGAGCTCAAATCATTGAAGACTGTTTGATCACACTGACTTGTGAAATAAATTCTTGGTGGGTGCAGCTGGTGGAGGTCCAGTTCTGTTCATCAGCTTTGCACATTTACCAATGTTATTTCCTTTCCTTCAACTTAAAATCATCAGAACTGGGGAAAGTGAGGGAACAAATCACTAACCAAACTGACAAGAGACTAATTTACAATTTAAAATGCCTTTTATTATTGAGAAATATAAATGCAACATGATAATATTTCTGTGAGATAATCAGTGTATCCTTTTTGTCAATAGACAAAATAACCTTAGAAAAGGAAATCAATTTCATAAGGTTTCTCAGTGGCCCCAGAGTGAAGAAAAGGGAACCCAACAATATTCACTCAGTTATTCCTTATTCTGTTGAGAGCTTACTGTGTGCCAGGCCTGTGATGTTAAGGGAATAACTGTGTGCAAGGACAGTTCTCTCTTTTCCAATGAAAACGGGCAGACAGGCAAACCAGAAAACCCACACAACTTGGTACAGGCACCCTCTCCTTTCCCCTTCATCATGCTGGACAGTAAATACTCTCAATCCTTGACTCTTCTTTATCTTGACTCCATGCAGACCAACTCCATTCTCTCTTGAGAGTCTCACCTTGGAAATTTTAAAATCCATTAGGCCATGGCTAGGAGAGAGATCCTGCCCTGTATGTTTGTTAGAAATTTGGAGGATACCCTAGTCCCTCAATGGATTTTGGGAAGTATCATGCATGTTCTCACCACAGTCAGCTGTTAATCCTGTCTTGCAGTGAGTTACGTCTGCAGATGGCTAATCTCATGTATTTTGTAGCACTAATTTAGCGACTTCATTCTCAGTAGGTTTCTTTTTCTTGTCTCAATCCCAAATTCCAAGGATACACTCTATTTGGTGCCTATAGGCAACTCTTCCTTATCCATGTACATGATATCTAAACTATGAGATTTCATTCATGAATGTCATCAGAATAGACATTTTCCCCATCAAGTCTAAATACTACACCTTTGTTCTTTTTGCCTTTATTTTTTTATTGAGGTATAACTGACATATAACATTATATTCATTTCAGGTATACAACATAATGATTCAATATCTGTATATATTGTTAAATGATAACCACCATAAGTCTAGTTAACATCTGCCCCATTTATAGGTACTTTTTTTCTTTGTGTTAAGGACTTTTAAGATCTCAGCAACTTTCAAATATGCAACACAATGTTATTAACTATACTCACCATGCTGTACATTGTATCCCCATGACTCAGTACCTTTTGACCTCCTTCACCCATTTCATTCACCCCTCCCAACCCCCGCCTGTGGAAACCAACAATCTGTTCTCTGTATATATGAGCTTGTTTTTTATTTTGTTCTGTTTTCCTGGTCTTTTAGATCCACATATAAGTGAGATCATACAGTACTTGTCTTTCTCTCTCTGACTTATTTCACTTAGCGTAATGCCTTCAAAGTCCTTCCAAGTAGTTGTAAATGGCAAGATTTCATAATTTGATATGATTGAATAGTATTCTATTGTATATATGCACCACATTGTGTTTATCCATTCATCCACTGATGGGCACTTTGGCTGTTTCCATATCTTGACTCTTGGAGCTAATGCTGCTATAAACATAGACGTTTATATATCTCTTCAAATTAGTGTTTTCATTTTCTTCACATAAATACTAAGAAGAGTAGAGTTGCTGGATCATGTGACAGTTCTATTTTTAATTTTTTGAAGAACCTCCATACTGTTTTCCATAGTAGCTGCAAAATTTTCATTCCCACCAACAATGCACAAGGGTTCCCTTTTCTCCACATTTTTGCCAACACTTGTTATTTCATGCCTTTTTGATAATAGCCATTCTAATAATAATAGCCAGGTGTAAGGTGATGTCTCACTGTGGTTTTGATTTGCACTTCCTTAATGATTAGTGATACTGAACATCTTTTCATGTGCCTGTTGGACATCTGTATTTTTTCTTTGGAAAAATGTTTGTTCAGATCTTCTGCCCATTTTAAAATCAGGTCTCTTTTTCTCTTGAGTTTTATGAGTTCTTTATATATTTTGTATATTAACCCCTTATTAGTATATGATATGTAAATATTTTCTCTCATTCAGGAGGTTGCCTTTTCATTCTGTTGATGGTTTCTTTTCTTCTGCAGAATCTTTTTAGTTTGAGGTAGTCTTGCTTGTTTAATTTTGCTTTTATTTATTGCCTTTACTTTTAGAATCAGATCCAAAAATCATCACTGAGACCAATGTCAAATAGCTTACTGGCTATTTCTATCTAGAATGGTTTCAGGTGTTACATTCAAGTATTCAATCGATTGTGAGTTAATTTTTATGTATAATATAAGATAGGAGTCCAGTTTTATTCTTTTGCATTTGACTGTCTAGTTTTCCCAATACCATTTATTGAAAAGACTACCCTTTCCCCATTGTATATTCCTGGCTCCTTTGTTGTAAATTAACTGACCACATATGCATGGGTTTTTTGCTGAGCTATCTGTTCTGTTTCATTGAGCTATGTGTCTTGTTTTTAAGCCAATACCATACTGTTTTGATTACTATAGCTTTGTAATCTAGTTTGAAAACAGGGAGCATGATGCCTCCAGCTTTGTTCTTGTTCCAGATTGCTTTGGCTATTCAGTCTTTTGTGATTCAATACAAAATTTAGGATTGTTCTGTTTCTGTGAAAAATGCCATTAGAATTTCGATAGGGATTACATTGAATCTGTAGATGGCTTTGGATAGTATGGACATTTTAACAATATTAATCCTTTCAATCCATGAGCATGGAATATCTTTCCATTTCATTTGCGTTTTCAATTTCTTTCATCAATGTCTTACAGAGTTTTTAGTGTATACATCTTTCACCTCCTTGGTTAAATTTATTCCTAGGTGTTTTATTCTTTTTGATGCAGTTGTAAAGGAGAATGTTTTCTTAGTTTCTCTGCATGCTTGCTTGTATACAAATGCATGGTTAGTGTATAGAAATGCAAATGATTTTTGTATATTGGTTTTGTCATCAACTTTGCTGACTTTATTAGTTCTAAAAGTTTTTTGGTGAATTTGTTGTGGTTTTTATATATAATATGTAATTTGTAAATAACAGCTTTACTTCCTTTCTGATTTGGATGCCTTTTTTCCCTTTTCTTGACTGATTTCTATGGCTAAGGCTTCCAATACTATGAATAAAAGTAGTGAGAGTGGGCATCCTTGTCTTGTTTCTGCTCTTATTAGATAAATAGCTGAAAGCTTCTTCTAATGAAAGTAATAAAAATAGAAGTTTTAGCCTCTAAGTCTATATACTCCACACTTGATCTGTCTTGTCTCTTTTGCCTTTAATTAACTGAGATTCCCCTGTATTGGCTTTAATTGACAAAGAAATTGCCATCTGGGATAGAGGTGTAAAGACTTTAGAATTCATAGCCATCTTAAGAAAGAAGTTTATTCAGAGCACATAAAGAACTCATACAACTCAACAGCAAAATGTACATAACCCAATTAAAAAATGGGTAAAAGACCTTTAGAGATATTTCTTCAAGGAAGGTATAAATGAAAGGCCAACAGGCACATGAAAAGATGCTTACTGTCAGTGGTCATTAGGGAAATGCAAATTAAAACCACAGTGAGATTTCCCTTCATGCCTGTAAGAATGGCCATCCTCAAAAAGACAAGAGATAACAAATGCTAGAGTGGATGTGGTGAAAAGGGGACCCTTGTACACTGTTAGTAGGAATGTAAATTGATATAGCCACTATGGAAAACACTATGGAGAAGTCTCAAAAAATTAAAAGTATAACTACCATATGATCCAGCAATTCCACTTCTGGGAATATATCCTAAGTTAACAAAAACACTAACTTGAAAAGAGCTTTACACTCCAGTGTTCATAGCAGCGTTATTTACAATAGACAAGATGTGGAAACAACCTAAGTGTTGATCAGTGGATGAATGGATAGATACATACATACTCTCACACAATGAGTATTTTCAGCCATGAAAAACAAGGAAATCCTACCATTTGCAGCAACATGGATGGACCTTGAAGACAATATGCTAAGTGAAATAAGTTAGAACAGGACAAATACTGTATGATCTCACTTATATATGGAATCTTAAAAAAAAAAATTCATAGAAAAAGATATCAGATTTGTGGTTACCAGAGATGGGGAAGGGAGGAAGGGGAAGTGGATGGAAGTGGTCAAAAGGCACAAACTTCCATTTATAAGATAAGTATCACAAGGAGAAGCTTATTCCCATTATTCTTCTCTTTTTTTATCTTATCAATATGAGAAGACAGATGTTAGCTGAACCTAATGTGGTAATCATTTCACAGTATATGTAAATCAAACCATCGTTCCATATGCCTTAAGCTTATACAGAGATGTATGTCAATTATTTCTCAATAAAACTGGAGAGGGAAAAAACTTTAGGATTCAGCATCATTTCATCCTCTGCCTTGATGGCTCAATGAACAACCCAGCTGCTGCTGGAGAGGTGGTTCCTTTTCTAGATTGGCGATTTATCAAGAGAAGGGATGGCTTAATTACACCCTTCAGCATCTATCACTATATGTAGGAGAATCCTTTGCGTGAAGTTTCATATGCTTCCTGTGTCTCCTCTAGGCAGAACGACTGGACTGTGTTATCATAGAAAGGAACTAGATTCAGGCTTTGAGAAGAACTTCCTGACTTTAAGAATGGGTAAATATTAAAATATGTTACTCAGGGTGGATAAGAATCCTCAAGAACATTTTTCTGAAACTGACAGCTATCATTCCATGTTTGAGTGGGGCACTGCCAGAATATAAGAAGCTGGACACTAAGGGATATGTAGATGTTAAGAGTGCAGGAATTTGAGTCAGACTTCGGTTCTTGTCCTGGTGTGCCAAACATGGGACTCAGTCACCTTTCTCAACTGTAAAAATGGGCAGTGTGAAAATGCCACATGGAGCTTGTCCCAGGATTGGGAAATAAATGTGAAATGCCTGGCACAGTATCTGTACATAGTATGTGCTCATTAAATGTTAGCTATACTTTAGATTCCATGTCCTTGGCTATCACAATGAAGTCTCTTTATTTAGGCCCTGCTAACTGAAAGTCTCTTACACTCTTTGCTCTAAATAGAGCATCCATCACAGCAAAAATAAGCTGCTAATTGATAATGCATACAAATGCACTTGTAAACAGGAATCCTACAAATAAAAATTATTGATATTTTTGTTAGCACTTCATAAATCAGCTGTCTGGAAATTGTCTCCTTTGTCATTGAAAGCCTATTAAAATGTTAAGCAGGTACAAAGGGAATATTTAACCAATTTAAGAGAACTCTTTTTAAACACTAGCAGCTACTGGCATATCCACAGTTACTCTGCCAATCATAAATGACCCTTATTTCTTTGCTAAAACCAATCTGACAGGACCTCCACTTCAACACCTAAATTAACAACCACTGAAGTATTTAAGTGTAAACAACTCTGCATTTCTTCAGTAATTTCAGACATGTGTCTTTCCTTACAGTTGAATAGAGCTGGTATAATTTGTTTGACATCATACATTTTTCCAAAGGGCAAAAACAAAATGATATTACATAGAATTCTGTGCTCAATAAACCCCACCTAGAAATACTCTGGCTGACAAAACTGCTCACAGTTCTATTCACTTTATAACTATAAACCAAAGAATAACTGATTCTCTTTCAGTTCTTCCATTCCCTCTTTGCCCCTTCTCCCAGCGATCAATCTTTTAATTAGCAGAAATCTACTAGACACCTGCTGGTGCCAGGCACTGTCTGAAATATTGTGTGAGATGCAGAGACGCTCTTATGGGATGTACAAGCTACTGGGGAACAAAAATACACCTCGTATGTGGAGGTGAGAGGAGGCTGAGAATAGTGAGCAACTACTTAATGGGTACAGAGATTTTTTTTTGGTGAGGGGTGATGAAGATGTTCTGGAATTAGATAGTGGTGGTCATTGCACAACATTGTGAATGTACTAAAACCTACTGAATTGTACACTTTAAAATAGCTAAAGTGGTGAATTTATGTTATACCAATTTTAAAGCTAATATGAAATGCAACTAGTAAGTTCCAAATGCAAGGTTGAGAAAGAATTGGTAGGGAGCAGGTGATGTTCAGTGAGTGCTGGAGTCATCGAGCAAGAACTTTGAGCTCAGTGGGGACTCAGCAAGGTCTTGAAAGTTCCCAGATCAAACACCTACAGGGGGATGGAGGTGATGCAAACAATTGAACAAGTAACGCTGCCAAGTGTAAGATTAAGACAGTTTGTTTCACGGAAGTAAAGCGTGCTCTCCTTTCTCTTGAGACAAGAGGCTCTTCTCTGTGCAGCTTCCATTTCCTCACTGTGAATAGAGATTTGGTTGTCAGGAAGTTCCAGTGCAAAAGGAACCAACAATCGAGACATGGATTTCATGCCAAAGTGTCAGGAGTGACAGAGATTGTGTCAGCCAAAGAGAGCATGCCCGTCTGAAGTAGACCAGCCATAGATCCCAGCATATGCCACCACAGACCCTCTGAGCATTCCAAAGTTTAAAGATAAGCCAGAAATCTGAATTTTTTCTAGTTTGGTTGAGATATAATTGACGACAGCATTGTGTAAGTTTAAGGTGTACGACATAATGCTTTGACATACACGTATCGTGAAATGATTACCACACATGGTTAACATTGATCACCTCATAGATACAAAAAAAAAAAAAAATTTTTTTCCTTGTGATGAGACCTCATAAGATTTACTCTCAACAACTTTTATATACATCATGAAACAGTGCTAACTATAGTAGTCATGTTGTAATTTACATCCCTACTACTTACTTATTTTATAATCTTTACAGATGGAAGTTGGTGCCTTTTGACCACCTTCATCCAATCCCCCACCACCCCTGGTTACCATAAATCTGAGTATCTTTTCCTGTGAGTTTAGGTCGGGGGGGGGGTGTTTTGTTTTTTTAGATTCTACATGTAAGTGTGATCATACGATATTTGTCTTGCTCTGTCTGACTTACTCCAAGTAGTGTAGCGGCCTCAATGTCCACCTGTGTTGTCGCAAATAGCCGACATTCCTTGGCTTTTATTTCTGAATAATACTCCACTGTGTATATATATTCCACCACTTCTTTATCTGTTCAGTAATGCTGCTATGAACACGGAGGTTCAGATATTTCTTTGACAGTGTTTGTTTCCTTTATGATATTCCCAGAAGTGGAACTGCTGGATCATATGGTAGTTCTATTTCTAATTTTTTGAGGAATCTCCACAGTGGCCGTACCAATTTATAGTCCCACCAACAGTGCATAAGGGTTCTCTTTTCTTCATGTCCTTGTTATCTCTTGTCTTTCTGATGATGGCCATTCTAACAGGCAGAAAGTGATACCTCATTATGGTTTTGATTTGCATTTCTTTAATGACTATGTTGAGCATCTTTTCATATGCCTGTTAGTCATCTGTATATATTCTTAAGACAAATGTCTACTTGTATCCTCCACTCACTCTTGAATTAGATTATTTGGGGGGTTTTCTGCTATTGTATGAGTCTAAGTTTATTTTGGATATTAACCCCTTACCAGATATATGGTTTGCAAATATTTTTCCCATTCCATAAGTTGTCATTTGTTTTATTGATTGTTTCTTTTGCTGTTTAAAAGCTTTTTAGTTTGATATGGTCACACTTGTTTAGTTATTTTGTTGCCTGTGCTTTAGGTGTCATATCCAAAAAAAAGTCTGCCAAGATCTATGTCAAGAAGCTTTTTTTCTGTGTTTTCTTCTGGGAGTTTTGTGGTATCAGATCTTACAGTTAAGTCTTCAATCTATTTCATGTTAATTTTTATGAGTGGTGTAAGATAGAGATCTATCTAGTTTTATTCTTTTACATGTGGAGATTCAATTTTCCCAGAACCAAAACCAACTATCTTTTTTCCATTGAGTATTCTTGGCTCCCTTGTCAAATTATATTTGGGTTTATTTCTGGGATATTGATTCTGTTCCATTGGTCTACATGTCTGTTTTTATGCCAATGCCATACTGTTTTGATTACTCTGACTTTATAGTACAGCTTGAAATTAGGAAGTAGGAGACACCTAGCTTTCTTGTTTTTTGTTAGGATTGCTTTGACCGTTCAGGATCTTGTGGTTTCATGTAAATTTTAGGATTTATTTTTTACTTCTGATAAGAATTGGATGGAAATATGAGATGGCTTTGGGTAGTAATGACATTTTTAAACAATATTAATTCTTTCAATTCATGAACATGGGATGTTGTTTCATCTATTTGTAACTTCTTTGATTTTCTTCATCAGCATCTTGTAGTTTTCAAAGTAGGGACTTTTCACCTTCTTGGTTAAATTTATTCCTATGTATTTTATTGTTTTTGATACTCTTAAAAATGGGGTTATTTTCTTTTTCTGACAACTTATTGTTATGGTATAAAAACACTACTGACTTTATATGTTAATTTTGTACCCTGCACCTTTACTCAATTTGTTGATTAGATTCAACACTTTTTTGCTGAAGTCTCTAGGTTTATGTATGTAGAAAATTACAGCATATGCCAATAGAGGCAGTTTTTCTTCTTCCTTTCTATATCTGATGCTTTTAAAAAAAATTTTCTTGCCTGACTGCTCTGGCTAGGACTTCCAGTACTATGTTGAATAGGAGTGCTTAGAGTTGACACCCCTGTCTTGTTCCTGGTTTTAGAGAACAAGCTTTCATACTTTGCCATTGAATATGATGTTTGCTGTGGGCCTGTCATATGTGGCCTTTATTTTTATGTTGAGGCACATTCCTTCCATACCTAATTCACTAAGAATTTTTCTTTTATTTTTGTTATGAACAGATGTTGAATATTTTCAGTGTTTTTCTGTGCCTATTGAGATTAATATGATTTTTTCCCTATTATTCTGTTAATATGATATATCACTTCGATTGATTTGTCTGTTGAACCATTCCCAGGAATAAATCCTTCTTGATCATGGTGAGTGATCCTCTTAATGTGCTGCTAAATTCAGTTTGCTAGCATTTTTATGAGAATTTTTGCATCTATATTCATCAGGAATATTGACCTGTAGTTCCTTTCTTACAGTGCTCTTTTCTGACTTTTGTAACAGAGTAATGCTGTCTTCATAAAATAATTCTGGAAATGTTTCCTCCTTTTCAGTTTTTTGGAAGTATATGAGAACTAATTCTTAAAGTTTTGATAAAATTCAGTAGTGAAGCCATCCAGTCCTGGGTTTGTCCTTGTTGAGAGATTTGGATTACTGATTCAATTTCCGTACTAGTAATTCATCTGTTCAGATTTTCTATTTATTCCTGATTCATTCTTGGTACATTGTATATTTCTAAGAATTTTTCCCATTTCTTCTAGGTTGTCCAGCTTGTTGGCATATAGTTGTTCATGGTTGCCATTTATGATCCTTTGTATTTCTGTGATATCAGTTGCAATGTCTCCTTTTTCTTTTGTAATTTTGTTGATTTGAGTCCTCTTTTTTCCTTGGTTAGTCTAGGTAAAGGTTTGTTAATTTTATTTATCTTTACAAAAAATCAACTCTTAGTTTTGTTCATTTTTTCTATTGTTTTCCTGTTCTCTGTTTCATTTGTTTCTGCTCTAATCTATTATTTCTTTCCCTCTGGTAAGTTTGGGCTTGATCTGTTCTTTTTTTCCTAGTTCCTTAAGGGCATAGAGTTACATCATTTGAGACTTTTTTTTTTAATTTCTTTTTTTTTTTTAATTTCTTAATTTTTTTGGTAAATTTCTTAATGTAATTCTGTGAACTTCCCTCTTAGAACTGTTTTTGCTGCATCCTGTAAGTTTTGGTAAGTAGTGTTTCCATTTACATTTATCTCAAGATACTTTATTCCCCCTTTAATTTCTTCTCTGATTCACTGCTGATTGCAGAAGTATTTAAATTCCATGAATTTGTGAAGTTTTTAATTTTCCTTGTTATTGATTTCTAGTTTCATAGCATTGTGGTCTGAGGAGATACATGCTATGATTTCAGTCTTCTTGAATTTCCTGACTTGTTTTGTGGCCTATCATATGGTCTATCCTATAAAATATTCCATGTGCATTTGAAAAGAATGTACCGCTGACTCTTGAACAACATGGCTTTGAACTGCACGGTTCCACTTATATGTGGATTCTTTTCAATAAATATGTTGAAAAAAATTTTCAATTTGAAAAACTCACAAACCACGTACCCTAGAAATATGGAAAAATATTTTTTAAAGTTTGGTATGTCATGAATGCATAAAATATATCTAAATACTAGGCTGTCCTTACATAGGCTTAGGGTGAGGGATATTAAAATCAATGATATCTTAGTTTCTTCATGTTTATAACTTTGCTTTCAAAGAATTACATTACCATACAGAATACCCCTCTCTCTCATAATTGGAGAAACTTTCATCATAGATAAGTGGGTCTCTTAAAAGTGTAACAGTATTTCTAATACTGTATTAAGAATATGACCATAATATTGTACGCCATAAAAAAATCTCATAATTTTATTAGTGTACAGGCTAGGCTACCATGAAACAATCACACTGCTTCTTCATTATCAGTGCATTTATTTTTTCATAGTATCTTTTCATTTTGATTCCTACTGTTAGTAATAAGTTTTAACATCTACAGTGTTTTGTATCATGTAAGACAATATTGATGTAGGTAGTGATAGATGATTTATCTTGTAAACTGATGACAAGCTTATGGTATTGAGAAGCATGGTACTATAAATCTATTTTCTCTTATAATTTTCTTAATAATATTTTCCTAACTTATTTTATCATAAGAATATGGTATATAATAAACATAACATGCAAAATATGTGTTACTCAGTTGTTTGTTATCAGTAAGGCTTCTTGTCAACAGTAGGCTACTAGTAGTTCACTTTTTGTGGACTCAAAATTTATACATGAATTTTTGACTGCATGGAGGGTTGATGTCCCAAATCCCCATGTTGTTCAAGCGTCAGCTATATTTCGTTGTTGGATAGAATATTCTGTATATGTCTGTTAGGTCTATTTTGTCTGTAGTGTTGTTCATATCCCATTTCTTTTTTTTATTCTATCTGGATGATCTATCCATTGTTGAGAGTGGGGTATTAAAGTTTCCAACTATTATTGTATTGCTGTTTATTTCTCCTTTTAGCTCTGTTAGGTTTTGCTTTTATATGTTTAGGTGCTCCAATGTTGGGTGCATAAATAGTTAACAATTGTTCTATATCATGATAGAGCGACACCTTTATCACATAATGACCTTGTATCTTTGCACCATTTTTAGTTTAAAGTCTATTGTCTGATTTGAGTATAACTACATCTGCCTTTCTGGTTACTATTTGCTTGAAATACAATTTTCCATCCCTTCACTCTCAGTCTGTGTTATCTTTAAAGCTAAAGGCAATCTCTTGTAGGTAGCATATCTTTGGGTCCTATTTTTTTTTTTAATCCAAGCCATTCTATGTCTTTGGTTTTGAAAATTTAATCCACTTACCTTTAAGATAATTATTGGCAGGTAAGCAATTACTATTGGCATTTTGTTAATTGTTCTCTGGATATTTTGTAGATTAATTTTTCCTTGTTTCTTATCTTGCTGTCTTTTTTATGTTTTGATATATTTTGTCAGTTGGCTTTGATTTTTTAAATCATATTCTTTTGTGTAATTACTATGGGTTTTTGTCTGAGGGTTACATACAGTATTTTAAAATTATTACACCCTATTTAAAGCAGGTAACTTTAATTGTACTCCTAAACTTTACACTTTTACTTCCCCTTCCCCTCACAACTTAAGTTATTAATGTTCAGTTTACATATATTTATATTGTGTAACCAATAACAGGTTATAATATTTATTTTTACTATATTTAACTTTTAAACTCAAGTTGTAAATGAACTACACACCATGATTACCATATTACAGAATTCAATTTTGACTATACATTTGTTATTTCCAGTGAGTTTTTACCCTATCCTTTTATGTTTTATGATGTAATTAGAATTTTTTACTTCCACTCAGAGAATTCCCTTCAGCATTTCTTGTAAAACAGGTCGAGTGGTAATAAACTTTCTCAGCTTTTGTTTGTTTGGTAAAGTCTTTGTCTCTTCATTTCTGAAAGATAGCTTTTCTTTGTGTGGAATTCTTGGTTGACAGTTTTTTTTTTCTTTCAGTATTTTGAATATTATAATCTAATTTTCTCCTGACCTGAAAAGTTTCTATTGAGAAATCCACCAATAATCTTGTGTTTCCTTGTCACTTCTTTCTTTTCTCTTGCTGCTTTCAGAATTCTTTGACATTTGACAATTTGATTATAATGTGTCTCAGTGTAGTTCTCTTCAAGTTAACCTATTTGGGGTCCTTTGGGATTCATGGGTCTGGATGTCCATTGCTCTCCTCAAATGTGGGGAATTTTCTGTCATTATTGCTTTAAATATACTTTCTGCTCCTTTCTCTTGCCATGATGTGGATATTGGGGGGGGGGGTGTTGTTTTTATTGTGTTCCATAAGTCCTGTAGGCTTTCTTTACTCTCTTTTCATTCTTTCTCCCTTTTGCTCTTCTGGCTGGATAATTGTAGATGTTCTGTCTTCTACATTACTGATTTTTTTCTTTTGCCTGGTTGAGTCTGCTTTTGAAGCTCTCTATTGAATTCTTTAGTTCATGGCATTTTTCTGCTCTAGGTTTTGGGGTTTTTTTGGGGGGTGGTGAGGTTTACTATTTCTTAGTTGAACTCCACATCTTGTTCATGCATTGTTTTCCTAATTTTGTTTAGTTGTGTGTTCCTGTAGTTCACTAAGCTTCAAGAGGACTGCTCTGATTTCTTTGTCCAACAGTTCATAGATTTCCACATCTTTAATGTCAGTTATTGGAGCCTTATTAGTTTCAGTTGGTGGTGTCATGTTTACCTGATTTTTCATAATTCTTAATTCTTTACTGTGGTATCTGCAAAGTTGAGTAAGCAGTTTCCTCATCCAAACTTTATAGGTTCACTTCAGCACAGAGAGTTCACCAGCTAGCTCGATTTGAGTTTCTGGTTGTGTCTGCTGGCAAAATCCTTGGGCAGCTGGGGCTTGTTATTAGGGTCTATTTTTGTGTGAAGCCATTGCCCAAGCTCTGAGGTTAGAGGGTGAGGGTGTCCTGCTGGCTTGATTCCCTGCTCAAGCTTATTAGATGGCTGGAAATAGGTACTATACTCAGAAGTAGATGGTGCTATGAATTAGCGTCCCTGCTAATTCATGGCAAGGCACAGGACTTATCCCAGGGGTGTTACAGCTTGTTGTGTGGAAACCTTAATCAGTCAAGTGTGTGTAGTGAATTCTCTGGCCAGATGGGGCCCCTAGTTTTGCTCTCTGCTTAAGTGCCACTGTAGGTAGGGCCACTGGATAGACTACACAGCATCCCAGGTGCTCTGGTTAGGTTCCCTGGGCAAGTGGACTAAAGGCTATAGTCAGCAATGGGTGGGGCTGTGAATTAGTTTCCCTCCCCACATAGAAAAGACCAGACTTGGATCTGTTTCTCCTTATCTCAAGCCGCCCCACACCCTAAGTTCCCGAGCCATGTAAGGCCACTGGCTTTGCTCTGCAGAAAATCAGCTCTGCCTGCCATACTCTCTGCTCAAGTATGGTTGTGCTCTGCAGCCCAGGTGTTCTTGCCAGCCTTTTTAATCAGGCATTGCCAGAAGCTACATTCAGGAGTGAGCCACGCTGTGACTCAGCTACCCTGCCTGGGTAGGGGGAAGGCTAGGCTGCAGGGCAGGAAAGCTCTTTGAGGACCTGTGCCAGGCAGATTCGTGCCCTGCTGTGTTCCCTGGTCAGACTGCACCACCATTTTGGCCCCAATGATGAGCCAAGCCACTGGTTGTTACTGTTACTTGGGTGCTGAAGGTAGGAACTCAGTGTGCCAAGATCCAAGAGCTGGTGGGTGTCAGCCTGTCCCTGCTTCTACATTAGAATCAGATTCCCACTGGGCAAGCCTTATAGGTTCCCTCTCCATTCCTGTAGGGAGAGATGGGAATGGAGCCTCCCAAGAAGGAACCCACAATGCTGGGGGAGCGGCATGTCCACCCAGGGCTCTTTTCCCACTGGATAAACTGTATGCTCTCGGTGTGGAGCTGCACCAGCTCGGGGGAGGGGCAACCCAGTCAGCATGTAGCTGCTCCCCTTACCCTGCTAATGCAGTCTCTATTGACTCTCTGGGTTGCAGGGAGGGTGCTTCAGCCTCTCCCATGTGCTCTAGGATTTTCTCAGTGCTGTCTTGTACCTGAAGAGTTGTTCTTGGGAAGGATTGAAGTCGAGAATGACCTGTGTTGCTATGTTGGTGACATCACCCCAGAAATCTGGATTTTTGGCTCCAAAATAAAATGTTTAGAAGTCTGGGCACCAGATGTAACAACACACAGCAGTTTCAGTCTTGAAGAGTAGGTTGAATTGGGAAGGGGGAAAGATGAGGGACAGTGCTTCAGGAAATAACTCACACGGGCAAAGCTGCAAGAGGCTTGTGTTCAGTCTCTTCAACAGATGGAGAGTAGACAAGCTTGGCTGAGTGCAGGGTTTTGGGGAGTCGCTGGGACTGAGAATGATGAACCGGAGCATGGGCAGCTGCTCCACCAGCAAGCTCAGACAGCATCCTTTCCTCTGTATCGTTGATCTGAACTTTTCCCATGTAAGCTCATGTCTGGAGAAAAAAGGATGGGGAGGAAACCTCTACACTGAGCAGGATTTGTCAACCCTTAGAATGATCCTTGCATAGTTGCAGAATACTGACAAAGCAGGAGAGAGCTGCCATCCGCTCAGGCCTGGCTAAGGGCAAGGGTTCAAAGACTAAAATATTTGACCTTTTATTTTAGCAACACAAACCTTTGGCTAAGCTCCCATTCTCCCTTTCCTCCAGCTTTGGTCTGTGTTCTGTGGCCCTTCTTCAGGCAAGTGGGTCAAAACCCTTATCCATTCCTCCTCCTGAAGTCTGTCTCCAGGCTGGGGCTCAGCAGGGAACAAGCTAATACGATAGCTTGTCCTGCTGCTCAGCAATCCCAGATCCTGGCCTAAATGTCACCCCCCTGGCAACAGAATGACCTTTATTTGCTGCTCTGGTTCAGCCAATTGCACAGGAAAGGGAAGGTAAGACATTGGAACTGCAACTAGAATCTGGAAATAGACTCTTCCCATTTTCTAGTTTGGGAATAGAAACCCCAGGACACAGCATAGATTTTTTAACAATTAGAGATGAAAATCATTTACTGCACTATTATTTTTATAGAAAGAAAGAACAGTCATAATTTTTTTCTCTCTCCAAATGGTGTTTAGGGTTTTCCCTAAATAACTCCCCAGAACATTTTATGCAAACAAACAGTATTGCACATGGCAGAGCCATTGATATGTGGGAATAAATTGTTGCCTGTAAGTGTTTTCAATGCACTGGACAAAAGGCTGAGAAGGTAGTAAGTGCTCAATACCTGGGTTGTAATTACTACCACTAACGCAGTGCAAATGAAAGGAGAATAGAGTGTTGTGTTGGATGCTGTGACATTTCGGTACTCTTCAAGTGCCAGACGGGACCCTGCCACCTTGATGAGCAGAAGTGCCACACTTCTCTGGGACCCGGCACTCACTGGACCTTCAGGGAGCTGAGCAGAGAGAGTAGGGGGCAGCAGCCAAGCCGAGTGCGGTCGGGGTTCCTCATGTTCACCAGAATGTATTCAAATGCCCTCCCCAGTAAGCAGCTGACCTGGCATCTAATACTGGACTTGAATTCCTGTTTGAAAGGTTTGTGTTGGGCATGAGGTGCATTTTCTGATTGACAGAATCCTCTATCAGTGGAATGGTTTCCCCAGTAGGGCATGGGGATTCCTTCTGGAGAGATCTCTTAGGACAACATACATTCTCATTATTTAGAACACTGATTCTTTTTTTAAAAAAAATATAACCACCTATTGAGGTATAATTCACATACTATGCAATTCACTCATTTAGCACAATCAATTTTCACAGAACTATGCAACCTTTACCATAATCAGTTTTCATCACCCCAGAAAGAAACCTCATGCTCATTAGGAATCGCTCTCTGTTCTCCTGACTAGATAGATTTGCCTGTTTTGGACATTTCATACAAATGGAACCATACACTGTGTAGTCCTTTGTGTCTGACTTCTTTCACTTAGCACAATGTTTTCAAGGTTTACAAGGTTTATCTACATTGTAGCCTGTATCAGTGCATCTTATAGCAGAATGATATTCCATTATTTGGATTGCATATACCACATTTTATTTACCCTTTCATTAGTTGATGGACACTCAGGCCATTTCCACTTGTTGGTTATTATAACTCCTGCACAGAAATTGCTATTTAGCAAGAGTTGTGTGGACTTATGTTTTCATTTCTCTTGGTAATGTACCTGGAAGTGCAATTGCTGGGTCATACAGTAGCTATTTTTAACCATTTGGGGAACTGCCAGCATGTTTTCCAGAGGCTACATCATTTTACACTCAGCAGTGTGTAAGGATAGTCAGTATCTTATAACCTAAAGTATATACCCTTTGACCTTCACCGTTTTTGCCTACATCCCCCATCCCTGCCTCCAGCAACCACCAATCTGTTCTGTCTCTTTCAACTATATCTTTTTTATTCCACATATAAATGAGATCATACAGTATTTGTCATTCTGTTTGACTTATTTCACTTAGCATAATGCCCTCCAGGTCCATCCATGTTGTTGTAAATGGCAAGATTTCATCTTTTTGTGGCTGCATAATATTCCATAATCTGTGTGTATCACATCTTCTTTATTTATTCACCCATGTGTGTGCTCTTAGGTTGTTTCTGCATCTTGGCTACTGTGAATTATGCTGCTGTGAACATGAGGGTGCATGTTTTTTTCTAGTTAGTGCTTGTTTTCTTCAGATGAGTACCCAGCAGTGGAACTGCTGGATCATACAGTACTTCTACTTTTGAGGAACCTCATACTGTTTTCCATAGTGGATGCAAAATTTACATTCTCACCCACAGTACACAAGTGTTCCCTTTTCTCCTGACTCAATAGACTCCACATTCTCACCAATACTTGCTATTTCTTATATGTTTCATAATAGCCATTCTGAAAGGTATGAGGTGATGGCTCACTGTGGCTTTGATTTGCATTTCCCTGGTGATTAGTGATGTTGAGCATCTTTTCATGTACCTATTGACCAGCGGTATGTCTATTGGAAAAACATCTGTTTAGATCCTCTGCTCATTAGGTTTTTTTTTTTTTTTTTTTTGCTATTGTTACCTTTTCATTTTGTTGGTTTTTTTTAGAAGCTGTTTAGTTTTAGTCCCACTTGTTTATTTTTGCTTTATTTGCCTTTGCTTTTGGAGTCAGATCTAAAATATCATCACCAGGACTGATGTCAAGGAGTTTACTGCTCATGTTTTCTTCTAGGAGTTTAATAGCTTTAGGTCTTATGTTCAAATCTTTGATCATTTGAGTTACTTTTTGTATATAGTGTAAGTTAATGGTCCAGTTTTCTCAGCACCACTTATTAAAAAGACTGTCCTTTCCCAATTGTATATTCTTGACTCCTTTGTTGTAAATTAATTGACCACATGTGCACAGTTCTATTCTTGGACTCTTTTCCATTGATCTGGGTCTGTTTTCATGCCACAAAATACTGTTTTGATTACTCTAGCTTTGTTCTTGCTCATGATTGCTTTGGCTATTTTAAGGGGTTTTTTGTGGTTTCACATAAATTTGAGGATTATTTATTATATTTCTGTGAAAAATGCCATTGGAATTTTGATAGGGATTGCATTGAATCTGTAGATTGCTTTGGGTAGTATGGACATTATAACAATATTAATTCTTTGAACCTGTAAGCATAAAATACCTTTCCATTTGTGTCTTCAACTTTTTCCAGTAATGTCTGCATTACATTAACATTACAGTTCAGTGTACACATTTTTTACCTCCTTGATTAAATTTATCCCTAGGTATTTTATTCTTTTCTGATGTAATTGTAAATGGGATTTTTAAAAATTTCTCTGATAATTTGTTGTTAGTATATGCAAACACAACATATTTTTGTATATTTTGTGTCCTTAAACTACTCAATTTGTTTATTAGTCCTACCATTTTGTGGAGTCTTTAGTGTCATCTTCAGGTAGTGGCCGTTTTACCTTTTCCTTTCCAATTTGGATGCCTATCATTCCCTTTTTCTTGTCTAATGTCTCTGATGAATACTTCCAGTACCATATTGAATCAGAGTGGCAATAAATGGTATTTCTCTGTTATTCCTGATCTTAGAGGAAAAGCTTTCAGTTTTTCACCTTGGAGTATGATGTTAGCTGTGGGCTTGTCACATATGGCCTTTATTATGCTGAACTACAGTCTTTCTATAACCACTTTGTAAGAGTTTTTTTTAAATCATAAATGGATGTTGAATTTTGTCAGATGATTTTCATCCTTCATTTTGTTCATGTTGACTGATAGGCAGATGTTGAATCATCCTTGCATCCCTAGAGTAAATCTCACTTGATCATGTTGCATAATTCTTTTAATGTATTGTTGAATTCAGTTTGATAATATTTTGTTGAGTATTTTTACATCCATATTCTTCAGGGATGTTGGCCTTAATTTTCTTGTGTCCTTGTCTGGTTTTGGTATCAGGGGAATGCTGGCCTCATGAAATGAACTGTTAAAAGTGTTAGTATTAATTCTTCTTCAAATGTTTGGTAGAATTCACCAGTGAAGCCATCTGGTCCTGACCTTTTGTTGGGAGGTTTTTGATGACTGATCCAATTTCCTTACTAGTAATTGGTCTGTTCAGACTATTTATTCACGAGTCAGCCTTGGTAGATTACGTGTTTCTAGAAATTTATTTCCACTGTGATCTTTAATTCCTTCCTTCTGCTAATAATATTAAGAAGCTTGGTAAACTTTATGTTAGGCATACAGTTCAGCATGTATTCACTTTGTTATGCAACATAAACTTTACCATCTTAGCATATTTTACCAAAATTTAAAAAAATCTTAGTGATAAATGCCTATATCAAGATACTAAAAAAAAGAAGTCAAACTTTACACCTCAAGAAACTAGAAAAATAAGAAAGAACAAAGTCCAATATTAGCAGGAAGAAAGAATTAACAAATAGCAGAGTGGAAATAAATGTAGTGACTAAAAAAATGGAAAAGATGAAAAAGTAAGAGATGATTCTTGGAAATCAACAAACCTATTTAGACTCTGTAAGAGAAAAAAGCAGAAATACAAAGGATTGTAAGAGACTGCCATGAGCAATTATATGCCAACAAATTAAACAACCTAGGGGAAATGGATAAATTTCGGAATTCATTTCATTTTGCAAAAGTAAACCTCTATACCTGTTAAACAATGACTGTTTTCCCCTCCCTTCAGCACTGGCTACCACCATTCCACTTTCAGTCACTTTGAATTTGACTCATGTAAGTGAAATCATACAATATTTGGGGGGTTTCTTGTGACTGGTTTATTTCACATGGATTAATTCCCGAGTACATCTGTGTGGTATGTCAGAATTTCCATTTTAAGGCTGAGTAATGTAGTCCAGTGTATGTCTATACCACATCTTGTTCATCCATTCATCAGTTGATGGATACTTGGGTTAGCGTCCACCTCTGGGCTACTGTGAATGATGCTGTAATGAACATGGGTGTACAGAGGCTAGTGAATCTCAGCCTGCCACGTACATAAGAAACCTAGGGAGCCTTTTAAAATACTTATTCAAGGCTTTTCTCCTCAAGAGAGAAGTGGGAAAGGATGGTTATAAATTGAAAGTGTTCACTGACGTGTGTATGCTGAAATTATTAATACCGGGTGATGCCGTCAGAGGGACAGGTGTCCAAGTCTGGAGGCTAAATCAGTAACCTATTCATTAGGGGAATCTCTGTCAGCCTTCACAGTCAGCTTGCTGTGTGACCTTGGGCTACTTATTTGAACTGCTGAACCTTACTGCCCTGTCTGGTAAATTGGAAGTTGGAAGTGATCCTTAAAGTTCTATGAAAGACTGCTTCCTACACATTACTGATTGACATGCTGGCTTTCTACTCACATTCCTGTGTATGGATGAGAGGTTACATATTTCCAAGAACAAAGTCATGTTGCTATAGTGGAAGTTCGTATGTTCTATTGGGAGCTAATAGTAACCATAAAATCCAACCATGACTCAGTGGAAGAATAAAGACTAAAGTATTTGAATTTGGGGTTAGGATTTAGTCCATGAGCTTTAAATACCATGGACACATATAGGTGTGGGGTGTGGTCTTATACAGAATTGCTCGGATGAAGATACTGAGTTCCCTGGGTGGAGAATCACTTATTGTATAGTCAACTCGCTTTGCCCTGAATCCAAACAATTAGATGCTAAAATACTGATGTTGATTTCAATCCTGAATATCTCATTTATGATGAACAGAACCGAGGTCAATGAAAGGAAGGCTAATTTCCAGAACCTTTTATATAATTCTCTCTAGAGATAGAGCTGCCCTGATGGCCACCTTGATGATCTAAAGCAGCACAAAATATCAGGGTACCTTTGGAATCACTAAGAAGAAAAAAGGTTTCGTTAGGTTCACTGGCAGTGTTAAATCTAGTTAATGGCTTTCTAATTATTTAAATTGATGAAAGTTTGTTACATTAATTGACACTGGTTCCAGTTGAATTGGAAATTCTAACAGGAGCTTCTGCAGAGTATCTGAGGGAGCAAGAGTGTCCATGTTAATAGATCAAATGCCAGCTTTGCCACTGTGACAGGCTGATTAAGTAAACATTTGAGCAAAGTACTCGGCCATTTGGTGCCTGTTTCCTTAGCAGGAAATTGTAGAAAATACAATGTATAGTGTTTTAAATAGTACCTGTTATATATGTTGCTTTGTTACCAGTATTGCTGTTTTCATGGTCAAGTCGCCTAGTCATTATTTTTTCAGAGGCTCAGTCACACATTTGGCAATGCAAGAAACAATAATTTTGTAAAATAAGCAAAATACAAATAATATAGTTAACAATATTAGTAAAGTCATAAGTAAGAATTTAAGGCAGGAACATCCATTAGGTGTGGCCCAGTGTATCCCCAGGTCATCTGATTTAGTCTGTTCTGTACCAGCCTTTATCTTTAAGGGAGCTGTTACACGGGCACTGTTCATAAGATGCCCAGATTTCCTAGTGTTATTAGAGTGGGTGTCCTTAGTAGAGTTTAATTTTTCCCAGCGTAAACTTAAGTTTAAACTTAAATGACCATAGCCTGGTATTAACCATATAGGTCCTTCCCATAATTGAGGGAGGTTATATTCTTTGGCTGAAATTTGCTTGTTGCTTTGAATGGCTTGAGTGACCTTATGAATTTTCTTATATTTATGGCCAGGCTTAGAGCAGGTATTATTAATTAGCCAGGTGAGGGGATCCCACCTATAATTTCTTTCTGCTAGAATACATTTTCTAAGGGCTATCTAGTTAGAGCCTTGGAGTGGGGGAAACCCAAGGTAACCCAGAAGTACTAGATGTAGGTAACTGACCATAAACCTAACAATTGGATGAAGTTTAACTGTGCATAAGATTGTGAAATACATTTAGTTCATAAGTGAAGGTGTGAGCAATTATCAAGGTAATTGGTGTACAGGCCTGGTCTGGTGTCTTGGGTCAGCTGTCTACCTCCGATGTTATCTTATTCTCATCCTGGTCTGGTAGATTCTCCTTTTGTTTGAGCATTGTTTTGGGGTGATTTTCCTCTCTGTAGGCCAGTCCAGTGCAGAGGCCTTTTGTAAGTGGAGATATTAATCCAAGAGTCAATTCCCTTCAGTTGCACTGTGCATGAGCTAGTTAAGAGTACCTGATAAAGGTCCTTTTGTCTAGGCTGGAGATAGTCCTTAAATTGTGTCTTTTCCAGTATGCATAGTCTCCTGGTTGCAGGTCCTGGGGCATCAGATCTTCACCCAAAAAGAGTGTGCTTTTAATAATTTAATTAAACTTTACAGTAATATAACAAACAAAAAGGAACTATCTGGGAAGTGACTCTTAGGCCATAAATACAGACCTCCATTAACAAAGCTAGAATTTAATATTCACTGAATCATAATCTTTTTCTCTCTAAATTTACCCTCATTTTTAGCAACTATAGTCAAATCAAGATTAATTTATCCACAAATTAAGTCTTATTATTTGATCATATAGGCTGTTTCAAACTGGCTGTGCTGGAACTTTTCATAAGTAAGGTCGCCTAGGGCCAGGAAAGCCGCGTCTAGGGCTTGTCACAGATTTTGCCTTACAGATTTAGGTGAATTCTTTTATTTTCGAGGTCCCCAAATACCTTGAGATTCCTATACCTATTAGAAGGTGGTGTTCCTAATTTATCTGATAAAGCCACTGGGAACCTGAGAGTTTTCTCTCTGTCTGATCCCTCCAGAGATTGGAACGATGTCTGCTTACATAGGTATAATTTACCAAATTGCTGAGTCATAATTAGCTTAACTTTATATTTGCAAAACACAGATTAAAAGCCAGTAATGTTTCAGACAGGAACCATAAAAATTATAACCATTATTCACCGGTCCACTCAGTCCTATGTCACTAATCCTTTTGTCAAGTTTTATGAAGCCATCAGGTTTTCCAATAGAATTCTTTTATTTCTTACCCAGTTCAACATTATGGTATCAGAAACCTGTACTTATCAAAACAGTCTTTTCTGTAAACCTTCTTGAAGAGGAGGCATTTTGCAAAGGCATCGGAGTAAACATAACTATCTACGAATGGTAAAATACTTAAGGCATAAAAACTTGATTACAATGCAATTGACAAGAAACTTGAGTACTACGGTGACATATAACATTTTAAGATAATAACTAGAATTATGACTGATAGCATTTTACCAGGATATATCAGATTTTTAATAGTTCTGTATTTCTAGAATATCTATATTAAAATTTTTTCCTAATATAACCTAAGAAGAGTACTTATTTGACAATACTTCCCATGCAATTTAACATACCAAATGAACCTAATTAGTTTAATATCTCTTTTGGGGATGTTTCAGGGGCCCTTTGAAGCATCCTGAAGTTAGTTAGCCAGACGTCAAAGCAACTTCACTAAAATTTGATTTGGGAAGTTTGTCAAAAAAAATATCAAAAAGGTTTTAAAACACTTGGTCAGATAGGATCATAGGTCACTGTGAAACAATACTTACTCCCTTTGAAATGTCTTATTACCACGTTGGCAAGGGCAAATATGGAAAGTTATAACAGCTTGGCAATTAAAAATAAAAGAAACTTTATACTCTGTTGTCAAAAACAGATCAACATTTTTAAGTCTTTTCAAGTTTTGCACCAGCTTACTTTTAACAACCAAATCCTTTTAATTTTTAAATTAAATCTAAATTTAACCAATCCTGATCATGCACAAAGCTCTCTTCTTAGGGTTCCTTTTCCACAAACCTTTTATCACTTTGTGTATCCATATAATTTGCCCCTATTTTTCTCCATCCAGAAACAACCAGCTATAGAACAAACCTACCTTTAATTAAATTTTTAAAATAGAATCCTCAACTCTTAAAAATCTCAATTTTAGTGAAAACTTAAGAAATAAGCAATTACTAAAGACATGTCTGTTAATTAAATCAGCAAACCTTAACACCAGGTATTAATTTAATTTTCAGTATTTCCCATGAACCTAAAATTCATTCTGGCCAGTTTCCTTTTATATTTCTGAGAATTTATATAAATGCTTAAATTCCTTTAAGTCAATTAAGTAGAGCTCATTTACAAATTAATTTTAATACTACCATTCAAAGGTAAGGACATATGTAATATATGCATAGACATACAGACACAAAGATGTCAGTTTCATTTTCTAAACTTGGTCATCATGGATCAGGTATTACAATATGAAAGTCACTAGTTTCAGTTGGAATAGGTTAAATCTTAAAAGCTTCTTTCCTGTACTCTCAGGAATTAGAGATGGTTTAGATGAGATAAAAATTCCTGAGAGCCCTGGTCTTAAGGCACAGAGAGAGAAAAGCAAGTTTCCTAGGACTTGTTCCCTCAGTGTCAGAATTCTGATAAGGTTTTCTAGGTCTGCTTTTAGTATCTGGGAGAAGAAAGTGGGGCTTTCAGTATAGCCCTGTGGCATTACAGTCCATGTATATTGCCTCTCATTCCAAGTAGTGGCAAAAAAACGATACTGATCATCTGGCTCTACAGGAATACTAAAAAGTGCTACAGAGATCTATCACAGAAAAGAAGTCTCTGCTTTTAGGAATATGAGTAAGGTAGGGGGGTGTGGCAGTACAGAATGAGGAGTATTTTAATGGGTGATGTACAATGTCGCTAAAATCGAGTGCCCATAATTCTTAAGGTACTAGCCCTAGTAATTTGTCTTGCTCAGTGGCATCCTCGTCATGGGTCACAAACACTATATGATGATGGAAGTCTGATTGGTCCTTTAGATCTAGAAACATTTCTCCCTGAAGAGTAAAGGAAAGGGGCTTCATAGTTTCTAAGAAATCTCTGCCTATCAGGTGAATGGGAGCACTTTCTACTAGAAAAAAAGGAGTGACTTCCCTTAAGGAGAATTCTAAAGGTAACTGCATCTATCAGGGCTTTGTTTCTCCTTGTATAATCATTTCTACTTCTAGAGTGTTGAGAGGAGAAGGGAAAAGACTCCCCATGTTCCCTTGGAGCAGCCCTATTCTGGTTTAACTCGAAATTCCAGTGTAAAATCCAGTTTTCCTTCTAGGCTTCTCCTTAACTTACAATTTATTTTCTGATGCCCTGGTTTTCTGCAGTAAAAGCAACCTTTGGTTTTCTCTATTGAACAGGGATCGGTTAACTGTCTACTGGCATTGAGTACTTAACTGGCACAATTGAAGGTTCATGATTTTTGTAAATATCCCCTTTTCTTTCTTTTTAATGGTCTTGAAAAGTTGGTAAGCCAGTGTAACAAGGGTGTTCATAGGCAATACAGACCAACCTAGATTGTGTCCTTTGACTAAAGTAGTCAATTCCTCATCCAAGCCTTCTAAAAGATAAAGGATCATTTTGGTGATTAGAGAATGATTCAGCCGTCAAGCCAGAATATTGCTTAAAACCTTTTGTGACAGTCCAAAATTGGTTCATCAGGTCTTTGCTTGCACTGCCCAATCTCTGTCTAGTCTGCAGTTGTTTGGAAAAGCTCTGGAGTAAGTTTGAGTAATTTTTGAGCTAATTCCTTGCAGTCAGTGCGAGCCTGTGGACTATGTAATTCAAAGTCCATTAGAGGTTGCTTACAACCTGCTTTCTCTGTCCATTCCCTTGCTTTGCTTTCAAAAACTAATTGACATAGATCTGAAAACCCAAGCTCATAGGTCCAGGTGGTTAACTCAACCTCCTTAGCAAATCCCAATGGATCCTACCTTGGACTGAAATTCCTTAGCCAAGGCTGTAAGTCCTGCTCAGGTCCAGGGTGTATACGTAAGCACCGAAGACAGTTGACCTCTCCCTGTAATAGGTTTCTCCTTAAAGGGAGCTATAATCACCTCTGATTTTTTCATCCTCCTTCACAGGGGAAGAGGGAAAAGCAGGAGGTGGAAGAGGCAGCGTCTGCACTAGGCAATTCAGATAGAAAAGGATACGGCGGAGGAGCAGAGGGAGAGAGTGTCAGTGCTAGTGGCCTCTTTAAATTCCAATATAGTGTCAAGCAGTTTACTTTACTTTATGATTTCCTCTTTCAGAAGCTTCTAACTACCAATCACGTAAGCATTCCATTCAGTATGTTTGATCTTACAGCCAGCTTTTTCTAACTATGCACACAAAAATATCAATTTTAGAATATTAAAGGAACCCTAATTTGGCCATTTTAGATTGAGATCTCCTTTAGTATAATTTCCCCAGTTAAGTAGGTACTTGCAAGTACTACATGAATCTGGCTGGGGTGTTAGTGGGAGGTTGTTTTCTGACACCCCTCATTTCTCTGAAAGACTCTAGTTCCCATTTTAAAGTTGAATTTGTCAGGGATAAAAGTGAAATTTTGTCCCTGACAAATTCAGTTGAGGTAGCCAAGTTGAGGAAAAGTGTCACCTTAGCCTCTTACCTAACTACTCAGTACAGACCCTGGCATCTTTCAACCAGGCCCCATCCAGCACCTCTCCACTGGGTGGGGATTTCCCTCTAGTGTCTCTCAACTGGAGGGCCAGGTACCTGGATACACCACCAACGAAAACTCAGGCTCATCAACCAATATGGGAGATTCGAGAACCAGGAGCAACTCACCCGACTTCATCTGGACTTCCCGAGGAGGTGGATGGGTGCAAAGGGGAGAAGTCTGCTCTGGGTCCCTTCGACAAAACTGTCAACTGAAAAATCACACAACGTGAGAATTGTGGGTTAAGTTTTATTTGGGACAAAAAGTCTATAGCCCTGGAGACAGCATCTCAGAAAGCTCTGAGAAACTGTTCCAAGGAGGCAGGGGGAACACTCAGTATTATGTTCGATTTCAGTGAGTCAAGCGTGTATTTAGGTGGAGGCTTGCTGCTAGTCACGAGGAGCAGATGTCACCAGTAATTTTAGTGCCTTTCTAGATAAGAGGAGACACAAGAACTGGGTTCATAAAATCTTGTCCTGTACATATCTAGCTATCTGAAGGCCTGTTCGGCCAGTTTTCCCAGAGCACAGAGTGCCTTATTTCTGACCTCCATCCTGAACTCCTTTCAGGATGTGTCAGAACTCAGGGGCTGCAGCGGCTCGTGATTTAATCCAGAGTTAGCTGGCCAACGTGTGCAAATTTTTAGTTCGCAGCACTGTGACACACATTTTCTCATTTGAGCCTAACGATCACCCTATAAGCTAAGGAAGACAAATGTCATAAATAAGGAACATGAGAATAAAAACATCTCCCATGGTCATAAGGCCAGTAATTAGTGCTAGTGTGTCTAGAGCTGCCATCCTCCTGCTGCTTCATCCCCCTCACCGCAGTCTGGCATCTCTTTCTCCAGGTCTTCTGGAGGGCTGTTCTAATATGATGTTCTCTCCCAGGCACACTCTCTCCTTAGTGGCCATATCTTCCTGGGGTTCCAGGTTAAGGTCAAGAGGGTGGAAGCATTCTGGCTCTTGGCATCAAAGATCATTTTACTGACCTCAAGTTGTACACCAGCAGCATTTTGTGTCTCAAAGCCCACATTTGACAAATGTTTGTATGAATTACTTTTTTTTGTTTGTTTTTACAATGACCAGATCTTTACTGATACCCTTCAAGTTCAGTGCTCTTCCCAGATTATGCTAATTAGACGTGTCAGCATAAGAGGTGAGAGAATTGAACTTGTAAGTGAAATCTTTGTGCCAAATTATGGAATGCTTTTCCCTAAAGTCTCATCTTGGTATCTTGACCTCAGTGGGGTTTGGTCCTCTCATGGCTTAAAGCACCCTCCTGTTACCACCGAGAAAAGCCCCACAAGGATACAAGTAGTTCCGACTTCTAGGCAAGAATGGATCTAAGCTATTGCTCTTTCCAAAAACTGGATCGAATCGCTGAAAGGTGAATGATCCAGCCCTACAGACTGCAAATATTAGGAAAGAGAATTCTGCTAATGCCAGATCGCCTTTTCTGTAAAGAAATGCAGAATTTAAGAGTGCTCTACATATAAGCATTGTCCAGAGACAAATGAAAGAGAAATACAAGCCACAGAGGCCTTGAAATAATATGTCCACTGCTTTTTTATAGAACTTGGCTCCACTCATTCTTACTCCTTCAGCTCAAATCGTGTGGGTTATTCACTTGGATTTTGACAACAGAATACACAATAGCTAGTAACGAATGAAATTCAAGCTCAGATACAGTCATCTATCTTAATTAAGAAACTTTAATTCCCCAAAAATGCTTTTCATTGTTCCTCTCTCCAGTACTGCTTAAGAAAATAAGTATTTCTGGGTATAAGTGCATTTTTGACATGCATGCAAAATATTAAGCCTTTTTTTTTTTTTTTTCTTCTTTGGCCCCAGGAGCTGGGATGAAATCACATGATTTCATCATTCTGAATCCATGTGGCTCCTCACAGATAGGGCCAGATGTAACCGGAAGGATTTATAGGGTGTAAAATTCAGAATGGATTAGGAAAGCATTTCTGTGTTTTAGCCCAATACCTCCTAAATCAACATCCCTGGAACGGACCAGAGCAATCTCTGGCCTAGTGGGGAGGTTGTCATGGCAACTGTCAGGCAAGCTCAGCTCGTGGAATGTGAATGCAAACAATAGAGAGTGATAAGATTGGGTACAGAGTAGCTCCTAAGGCTGCTTCTGCCCAGGTACAGTGACACATCAGGAGAAGCATGCATCTGTCACTGACTTCTTTTGTACCTTCTTGCACTTGTGGCAGTTCATTTGAAATCTATCATTGTCCTTTTCCAGATGTTGATTAAAAACATTGCTGCTGACAGATAACGGAAGCTATGGCAAACTCAGCACCAGTAGCTAGATGCAATGGTATATACAAAGCCCTGGAGGACTGTTAGGCTAATACCACTCAAAAATTTCTTTAAGGAGGCTGAAGCACACTTAAAGTAAATCCAGTGATTCTTTAGTGCCACCTTGTGTCCAGTTAGTGTCCAGCTAAATACTGGAAATTTACCAGAGGCTTACCTGCAAACACTTCCCGAGGCAGCAGTAGGACAGACAGGGAAAAAGCTGGAGCTGGATTATGCTGGAGTTCAGGAGCATAGTGATTTTGGTACAACCTTTCTTAATGATTTTGGTACAACCTGAAATAGACAGAAAACAAAAAATGCTAAGTAACACTAGTCCTAGAAAAGACTGGAAGAGGCTACATGGTGAGCCAGGTCATGGGGGAAGAGATGGCAGAGACAGACTCGGTAATTACTAACTCCTGCCAAGGTTGTTTTTTTGTTTGTTTGTTTGTTTGTTGTCTAAAGAGAATAAGATGGGACTGTCAGTAATTCTACTTTATAACTCTCATTCTTGATTAATGGCTCACAAGATTGTAGCCTTTGTCCAAATGGCATCTCATGCCTGCCTCTCATTTCTCACCCAAACCAAATCCACCAGCCACTACTGCCCCACCGTCACCGAGTCCCGTTTAATTTCAGCAACAGTATGAAATAACTAAGCTGTGGTTTCCCTATGTTTCTTCCAGGTTTTGAGTTTTTTGAAACAAGTGCCAAGGATAACATTAACGTCAAGCAGACATTTGAGCGCCTCGTGGATATCATCTGCGACAAAATGTCAGAGAGTTTGGAGACTGACCCAGCCCTCACTGCGGCGAAGCAGAACACGAGACTCAAGGACACCCCACCTCCACCGCAGCCCAGCTGTGGCTGTTAATGTCCCCACACAGGCAGCTCCGGAGGGTTGGTTGCTAAAAACAGCATTTATAAATGGTCGATTAGCCTTCACTTATACTGCCTAATAATTATTGGAGGGAAATCGATGTCAGTGGCTCATACATGCATTCAATTCTGGGGAGATTTCCTCTGTTAATATGTGGCGAATATGTGATCTTAAATTTGTAAGGACTATCCATTTACAAACATCTGGTATTTGCATGTGATTTGTTACCTGTCTTCTAGGCTCTTTGTGTTTCAGATTTCTTAGATTAAGCAACTGCTGGGACCTCCAATTATAATTTCAGTGCAACTGACTTCTGTGCCATGGGTTCAAATTCTGCTTTTCACCTGTAGGGATGAGAACCAAGGAATTGGTTATGTGTGTGGTATGGGCTGGCGGAGATCTCAGAGACCTTATTTGCTCTATTCTTAATTGAAAATCAAGTGGAAATTTTATTTATGACTAGGGATACTGTCATGGCTCTGGTCAATCTACAGTTCAGGAAATAAATCTACTTTTCAGTGTTATTAAGAAGACCATTGACTATAAAGAAATGGAAATGTTGTTTAATGCCCTTGCAAATTTCCTGAGAGATTAATATTTACCTGACTAGAAGTGAATAGTCATCTTAGTTTAGATGCTTAAGGAAGGAATTCCTAAGCCAGGACTGCTCCTCCCAACTTTTTGCAAATCTGAGGGCTCTGATGGACTGAGGTATCTGCTGAATGTGTTATGTGACAAGCATCTGAACCAAGAAGGGGATAAGTAACTGTAGAATTTCCAAAGCCTGACCTCCCCCCATAACACAGACCCCCCCCCCAACTTTCTAGAACCATCACCAACTCTTGGAACAGAGGTCAAGCTGAAGCCCCTCTTCCCATAGGATGTAGACTTACTTCACAGACCACTGCCTTCTGCTCACACCTCCCTAGGTTATTCCTAGTTACAAGTTACTTAAACAGTATCTTGATGGTTCTCAGGTTAAGGAAAAGATAATTTTCATCTCTAATATTTTTCAGTCCAAGTGTTTATACTTCTTTTAAGGCATATCCACATTCTGTAAGGCTATTAATGTTAAACATGCTTAAATTACTCAGAATACTCTTTAGAGCTGAGAGTTCCAGAAATACTTTAAGACACCATAAGCAATTGGAGAGGAAAAAGGAAACCATAGGAACACTCAGATTTCCTGAAGACCATTTGAATAACAAGCAAACCAATCCCATCAGTTATCTAACTGAGCACTGAGGAGAAACATGGCATCCACACCACTCGCCAGCACCGTTGACAGCTAGGACTCTCAGAAGGTAGCAGGCACGGATGGCAGATTTGGAAGAACAGTTTTAATAGGTGAACTTTCCCCTTTTTTGGTGATCATGATAAAGATTTTTTTTCTCTTTTCAAAAACAGATACTTCCTATGAAAGAATGGAGTCCAAGTTTATTGAACAAGGCTATTGAGAGAGAAAGATGCATATATCCAAAGTGATCTCTGGAGGATAAATGCCTGCAAGTCAGGGAACTAGGTCACATACATGATTAGTAAGTTAGAAGATGAACATTAGAGGAGAGAGTATGTGGGGTATCTCAAGCATACCCACATTCTTACTTCTCATCTTCTTAGTTTGTGATCCACTAATTGGCAATAAATTTTCACTTTGGCACTCTGCAGGACAGGCTTCATGAAGACAAGAAAACATTAATGCTTTTTTGGATTTTAATGGGGCAACCAGCTTCCAGAAACCACAGAAATTAAGTGAAGGGAAAGAGAAGTTGGGGGCTGTGCAAAGCAGAAGCCTGTCTGCATGATATTGTAGTATTTCTATATCTTAGACTAGAAAGTGGCCATGTTAAAAGATAGTTGTTAAGCTAACTTTTATAATCTAATATGCAGTAATAAAGTCAGGAAGACCTTCCCCTCCTCTCTCAGCCCCAATCTCACATACATACATACAGATGTCAAGGACCTAAGTGTGATGTTTCAGATGGCTTCTTCAGAAGGACCTTGATGGGTGCAGTATCGTAAAATGCAAAGCAAAATGAGAGAGAGTAGAAAAGTGGGAAGAGTTGAGTTTGCCCTCTTGTAAAGTCCTCCGCTGAAGAACTCATCGCTATTGAAATTAGTCGGCCCTAGAACCGGAAGACCAAAGCCCAGTGCCCTCTTACACCCCGTCAGACACACCCAGGTTGAACCGCTTGGTGCCGGTCAGAGGAGCACGATACAGCAACAGCCTGGGTTCATGGCCAAGAACATTCGATAACTTCTACTTTACAAACCTCACTGGAAGTGAAGCCTACCTAATTGATGCTAAGTTCTGAAGCTCGCACCCTGGTGTGAATTTCACTAAGTGAGAAGTTTCCAGAAAGGATTGTCACAGAGCTCAAGTGAATTAAGCACCTGTACTCCTGCTGTCAAACACATGGAAAGAGAGAAAATCCTCTATTCCTAATCTCATCAAGAGATCCTTGTTTTAACGTCAAATTTGGCAAAAGAGGAAACAGCCCAGGGTTAACTAAGCAAACTTGTATTGGCATCAAGCTCTATCACTTGTAAATTATAACATGGCCGCGCCAAGGTTTTTCTGCCTTTTGGTCAGCATGCACACAGTACCTCCTACATTCTCTCCAAGTGCCAACAGCTTAAATAACCCAGACCATTTATACTAATGGCTTAACTAAATTTGTATTCAGAAGAACAAGACACCTTACAAAGTATGTGCTTGTATTAGTTTATAAATTGTAGACATCCACCTTTTGTCTTTGATGCAGCTGAATTAACTGTTTCACGTCTGAACTTCTCTTATCTGCCACCCACTTCCTCACCACCCGAACCCTCCAATTACTTTTACAAACAAACCTTGCTTGTTTTGAGCAGATACTTCCAAGAGCTTTGGTTTGGGGGCCTTCCTTTCTGTTCTTAAGTAAATAAAAGCTTGGACTGGAAATTGTTTCCTCTATACAGCCATCTGTGGAGTGGATCCTCATTTCAGCTTTTGGGGATGTGAGTGGAGGTCGTAGGTACATGAAATTCCTTAAGTTTTAAGATGGCAATTTACAATTTAGCATTATATTCATGGCTTCTAAGAAGAATTGCTTTCAGACAGTGAATTAGTTCATTGCCACTGCCCCCACAGAACAGCTTCCACTGCCTTGATAAACTTTTAACCTCCTCCTTAGACCCACTTAAAATCAGTATCCCTTTGCTGCCTGGTAAATAAGTGCTAAGATTTTTATTTGGAAAGGGATCTCTGATGATGCCTTGGGTTATAGCAGAAAGCTGCAGCATTGTTATGTTAAATGTGAACTATAAATTCTACAAAACTACACCCCACATCATATGACGTCTATATACTCAACAAACAAATCTATTTCCCCTATTTAACTCATATCCAGATTAATCATAGTTCTTTTGCTTAGCTCATCAGTTACTTTTTGGAAACCAATTTAAACTTCCAATTTTACCTACATCTATGCTGAGAATAGACTTTCAGGGATGCAGTATTCTTTTTGAAAAGTAAAATACAGTTTACTAGTAACTGAACTTCCATGAAGCAACATTGCTTTTTGGAGCGTGACAGTCAGTAATCAGTGGCTCACTGTAACGTGCTTTTATCCAACGTGTCTCTTCGTGCATGGCGAGGATGTACAATGCCATCTTTCAGTCAACCATGGGGCGTTTGTGGGACTATATTAAGAACATACCCAGATTCTACCAAGTTATCCCACGGCTGAAGCAGCAGCTGCATGTGAAAAACTAAAACTAATCTTAAAATCATGATTAAAAACCTTCTTGGCCAAAAAGGGTTTAATAATTTTCATATACTACTGTAATGCTCCATCAGGAGTTTTTGGTGCAGCTTCCTTGGGAGGTAGCCTTGTCTTTCTGTCTGAAGAATCTCCTCTCTCTCTAAAGTCAAGATCGCATGCCTGGGAACTGGAAGTCTTTGTCCCTTGGTGTGTCTACTCAGTGCGCTGTGGCAGGGTGCCATGTGAGCAACTAGACCCACGTGGCTTTTCTAATCACCCCCTGGGAGATGCAGCCTCTGCGGCTCTGTGTGGCTTGTATGTGCGCTACCTGTGCTTTAGTGGCCTGACCGTAAAATGCTGAAGTCCTTCTGATGAGCTGAACCATTAGGGTCGGCTTTTTAGAATCCTCATAGGTAAATTTTTGCTCAAAGCCAGTTAAAGTCATAAACCTATTTTATATTCTGAAATTGGAACAAACTGGGTAAAAGATGAAATTTATAACCAGAAAAAAAGCCTCTCTGTTATCTCTGCAGTGTATGTAAAGGGCTCTGGGTCCTAAAAATATGATATTCCCTAAGGGGGCAAATACAGGTCTGGAGAATTTATTTTAAATATATCTACCTATTGTTATTTCACAAATAAATGTTTTTTTTTCCTTAAACACCTTTACAGAAATGCTTGACACACAGTCAAATATTTCCCTTCAGTAGATTAAAAGATTTACACTCACCCAGTGTTGCCGCTCCCAGCAC
This sequence comes from Camelus dromedarius, assembly GCF_036321535.1. Taxonomy (NCBI): domain Eukaryota; kingdom Metazoa; phylum Chordata; class Mammalia; order Artiodactyla; family Camelidae; genus Camelus; species Camelus dromedarius. The sequence continues at coordinate 38,487,852 of NC_087438.1, forward strand.
AGACTCAGTGTGTATAAAAGACAAATACCTTTTCTATGAAGGGAAATGTCCACATATGGTGCTTTCTCAGTGCTAGAGAAAAGGGAGCTTTTACTACGCTCCAACTGTAACTGGGATTTGCTGAAAAAGGTCTACAAAATAGATTCCTCACACTGATTTGATTTGTGTATCTGTTCACATAACTAATTCCCATTGAAAAGAGAGGATAGAGAGAATATATTTTGCAGATGTTCCAGAGAAAAGAAATTATTTCCAAGCCTCTGTCAGAGCTTGAGTATTAAGGGCAAATCAACTGGCTAGTGGGCCCACTGGGCTTTCTATTTACAGTTCTCTTTTCTGCTTCTTGATTTTTGATCATTTCACTTTTTAAAGCACTATCCTCACAGAATGACAGGACCCAGAATAGGAAATGAGACTCAAGTTTCACCATTTACCTCCCACCAGCACTGTTATTGGTAGAGTTTCAACCAGCCCTTACTACTGACATGAGGTGGGGGGAAGGCGGTTACCTGTGTATTTCATTCACCTGTGTTCATACTTCATTGTGGACAACTGAGAGTTGGCTGTGGCTTTATTCCTTAGTGGAAATGCTTCATATTCATGTTGTTTGGGGCTGGAGGTTGCTTAGGCTCATGAATGCTGTTCTTAAAGACTCAGATGGTACATGAGCCGCAGACACCTGGCCTTTCAGGGACGTGAGGGTAACTTACATCTGTCTAGTGGTTCCATGCGCCTCAGAAGAGTCAAGTCTGGGGGTTGTTTCCTGTATCAGTATGATGGTTCTCCATGCATTGTCTCATCACTCCTAGGATATGTCCTGAATGAAAACTTCCTGTAATTCCTGTTAATATATTGTTAATGTCAAGATGTGATGTGATACCGTTGAACTGTCCAAATGTACAACTATTTAATGGTGTTTGTGGAACTGAAGTGTCTTAAATGTTGCATGAAATATGTTATAAAAATAGATTTGTTTTCTATTTTTCAACACCTCAGAATTGAGGGTTCATGGGCCAATAAGTGCAATATTTAATGACTTACTCAGTGTATATACAATAGTGTGAAAGAGTGAATTGTAATGAATGTGTGGGATGCTTCGATGGCTGTTTGACTTACTCAAATTATTTCTTGTAGCTGTATTGTCTAGTGGTGCAGTTTATACAGTAAATACCTACTGGTGTCATGTGAAATTCCTCTGTGCCTACTTCAAAGTATGTCTTTACCTGTAAGACCGAACATTTAGGATCTGCAAGTATATGTCAATTTTGCCTTTTAGAATTGTGGATTTTATTTTCAAGACAGAATGGCTGTTCGTTTATTTATGTAGGCATTCCCTTCTTTAATTCAGAGTTCTCCTTAAGCCATTTATAAGGGGCTAATTTAGAAACCTAAGAAAAAATATGCACATAAGGAAAAGTCATTTTTATTTTTCTCTGAAATGTTGATCATGTTTTCATCTAAGAATTTTTACTCATATTTTATATGTCTATTTTATTGTTACTCTGTATTTTGTTTGGAAATTTAAGTGTCAATCCTGGGAATCCTAAAATATTGATGTCTTTTTAGGTGGTGGCTAATGTTATATTCACTTTCAAGTCTCAATTGTCCACACTAGTGATAAACAGGTCAGAATCCTTAAATCACATTAGTAAGTCATCATAAACTCATATGTTCATCCTCAAACCCCTTGGTTAATATCATTGGTGGCCTAGAACTTCACTGAGATGCAAAAACCAAGAAATGAGGCCTGGTAGCTGGATTATCAAAAACTCTTAGGTGTTTATGTCTATGAAGTTTAAAGTAGGCCAACTACTTTAAACTCCTATTTGCCATTTCAATTTTTGAGGCAAAGCACTCATTTTAATATTGTGCTTTGCCTTTTCATTTAGAGTAAATCATGATATCTTTAGGAAGAAAAGTTGACTTTTTCCCTAAAAATGATGAAGAGCCATTGGTTTTAGATGACCATGGCCATCTGGACATCATATCAACCCTTCAGGCCTCTCTATAGCAGTTGCCTGAAACTGAAATGTGAGGACGTGCCAGTCGCATTAAATGGCTCTGGGCTACCACCAGCGATGGGTGGCCCTGTTTTACATGCGATAGCCTGAAATTCTGTACTCAGCTCTCAGACCCACTGAAGAAGTCAAGTGAAGGTGGGTGAAACGGAGATTGGTGACAACTTTGTGCCAAATTTAAAAAAAGAAACAAATGTAAGCAGGTAGCCAACATTAGAATGATAATTTAAGGGTGTGTTTAAATGTTTAGTTACTCATCAACAGTTACTGAATACTGTGTGCTCAGTGCTGTGGGACTGAAACATGAAAGAGGTGGATGGCTCTGGCCCCTGATGGGCTTGCTGACGGAAGGACAAGGAACGAAATTCCAGGATATAGTCTAAATGCTAAGTTATGTCAGGACATAGGAGCAAGAAGAATGGAGGACCTATAAGATCTGGAAGAGTCAAGAATGGCTCCATGGAGGAGGATATTAGATAGAGGAGACTGTACCAGGCAAGTATGTGGGAAAGACTGCAGTTTGTTCCCTTGAATGGAAGGGTGACAGAGCTGGCAGCTATTGGTCATTGTTTTTTTTTTCCAGAGAGCCATACTGGCCCTTGGAAACCCAAGAAATTACCCCAGTTTGGCTCTGTTTTTGTCCCAATGAGGAAGACAAGGTGCTACCTTGCCATATTCCTCTGTGCTGAGCAGCCCCAGACTCAGCCCCAAAACACAAATCAATCTGAAATCACATTGGAACAGCTGATGTAGACATTTTGCCCGTGCACCAAACCACAAGACATTGTCTAATGCAATGTCAACCAGTCAGATGTGTGCCCAGAGATTTTTCTGCAGTTCTGTGTTTCCCATAAAGGGCGTTGGGAAGTGCACTGATGAAGACCTTCCTTTGTAACCAGGCACTTTTGGCTCCTTCTCAGTGACTGCACTGTGGAACTCTTCTTGAGAAAAAATTGAGTAACAGCTTAATGCTTTCATGTAGTGATTGTGACGTTGATTTGAAAACTGCTGCACAGCAAATCCTGTGACCCTTCGTGTGTCCACAGGAGCGCCTGTCTGGGTTTAAAGCTATTGAGTGTATTCACATTGTGAAGTTTTCATTCTCTTTACTGAAATTAATTGTGTAAGAACTGTATGTGCTCTACTAGGTATTAAGTTTGTATGTGAGTTCTGTATAGAAACTGGTTTTTGTTCTTTGGGTTTATCTTGTTTTATTTTTTGGAGATTACAATAAATATCTAAGAGACTATATTCCTGAATTTCTCAGTCTTGGTCTGAGAAGTTTTTTCATCTCCCTTCTATTGATATTAGTTTTGGTCCTAGGATGTCTGTTTCCATTTCTGTTTCCTTCCTTTTCCACAATCCTAGGCACAGTGCTGAGCTTGAACTAGAGACAGGAGATATATTTTCACTTAGGGCTATGGGTTTCCAACATATGATTCTGGACTTCGGTTAAGGAGTTAACTCCAACAATATTTGTAACCTTTTAAGGTAAGTGACTTTATACCTGACTGCATTCCAGAGTCAAAGCTCTTAGTTGTATTAAAAAATCGCCTCTGTTACCTGAAGATCATGTGTCCCTGTATCTAAAGTTGGGGGTCCAGTGACCACTGTGGCACTGTACTGACACAGCCTGGGAAAGGAGCATTCATCAGGGCGATGTGTGGGTGAGATGTGTGTGGTGTACAGTGCGTGGTGCAGTGATGTTCCAGGTGAGGTACCAGCTTGCCTTGGTCCTGGACCTCAGGGCATGGGGAAGCACCCAGTTATCAATCTGTTTGCATCACAGAAGATCACTACTAATTTTAAGACCCCTTAGTGTTCTAATTGTGCCACCAGCTCTATCCCTATATATTTTCTTCCAAATATACATCTAAGGCCATTGCCTGAACTCTGGGCTAAAAATAAGCTAAGCAAGAAGTCCCAGGAGTATCCACACGGGTCCATGAGTGTCAAAGTAGCTGCCTGACAGAACTCAGGGACAGGAGGGTCACCTGCCGGTCTAGACAAAACAGGTACCATGCAAAGAATCCAAATTAAAGGGAAAGTAATAAATTAAGGGACTTCCAGTTAGACTGACATTTATAGAATGTCTTATTTGTGCTAATTTCTTGGTATATATGAAAATAAATACAGTAGGAAGCTGACCATAGTGAACTCAGACAATTGTGAAAGAGGAAAATATATGTGTATATTAATAAATGACAGTTTTTAATTTAATATATCCTAATATTTGTGTCTAATAATTAAAATGAACATTAGAAATTTGTTTCATTCCAAAAGAACTCAAAAAAGTCTTCTCTGAAATGCTATAAAATACATTTTTTTAGACAATAGTCCTCTAACCCCTGGACAAACTGATAAAAATCTCCTCAGTCGCAAGACCTCCAAACAACTACACATGCTTTGCGGCTGTTCTGAGGCTCCTTTGGCTAGGCCAGTTTGAACCGGTTTTAGCAGGAATCCCCCTCTATGCTCACCCCTCAGAAATAACTACCCTGACTTTAGTTTAGAAAACAAATTTACAGCATGGCTATTTCTTCCTCAATAGCATTGAAAAGGTAGACCAGAAAAGAACACATCTGGCACCCTCAGGAGACGCTACCATTTTCCTCTAGGTTTCCTGCTAGACTTGAAAAAGACCCCTTCCAAATAAAAGGCCACCTAGCAGAGCTCTGTGCCTGGACGTTTCTCAGGGACACCAAAGCCTCTTGGTCCTCCTACTTCGCCTTTCAGTTTCTTCTCACCTCAGCCCATGCCCACCAAGTCCAAAGAGTCTTTAATCCGGTGGAGAGAGGTCTGGCTAACTTTCCTTCCCAATTTACTGTTTATGCCCCAAGCCCTTTAGCACTAGAACTTCTTGTTTATTAATTCTAAATCTCAGGCAATTTCAACTAGAAATCATATTCTCTTTTTATACTGTATAGACAGTATCAGGAAAGCAGGTATTATAGAAAACCTAGATTAATATGTTCAGAACAAGATCCTACCAAGCAGACAATTATAATACAGTTTGATTAGTGCCACTATTTACATATAAACTTTCACGAAAGCACAGAAGAGAGGCAATTAACCCTGATTGGAGACGAGGATCGGGATGTTCCAAGAAGGCTAACTAGAAGAAATGAGGCCTGAGCTAAAACACAGGAGATGTAAGGGTTACACAAGAGCAGAAGTGGAAGATGGTTCATGGTTCCAAACAAAGGGAGATGCACAGGCGACCCACAGAGGTGTGGCGGAGCACAGGGTATTTCTAGAACTCCAGCGCCATTCATATCGCTGATCAGAGTGAAAGAGAAAGAGAAGAGGCCCAGGGCTGAGATCATCACACTTGTGGGAAAAAAATTAGAAGTCTGGATTTTGTCTTCCAGCTTTGAAAAACCCTTGAAGGAACTTAAGCAAGAAGGTCGTTTGATCAGATTTGAATTTTGAAAGATCACTCAAACGGCAGTATGGGAAATGGACAAACAGGAGGCGATGGTGGAAAGAGAACAAGTATTAGAAAGTGGTTAGGTTATCGCCATGCCTGAAACAAAGGGGGCTCAGGTGTGGTGAAGAGTAGGGAACACACAATAATTCCATTAGAAGGTGGGTAATGGGGACCAATAAGATTTTAAGGGTTATAACTAGAAATTACAAGGGACCCTGGCATTTCTGGCTCAGTATATTACGTAAATATTAGTGCCATTAACTAAAAGATAAAGTACAAGTTCTGGTTCAAGGTGGTGACACAGGGAGATCCTGAACTCACCTCATCCCAGGAACACACTGAATCTGCAGCTACATATGAAACAACTTCCTCTAGGGAGAGAAAAATCCTAAAAAATACCTGAGCAACCCATATACACTGGGCAAATTTTTAAAAAATCAAAGTAAGAGGCCGAGACACAATCACACCACAAACCCCACCCCGAGTGCGGCGGCCCACCATCGAGAAGAAACACAAAGCCCAGAGCTCCTCCCTGTGAAGCAAAGTATTTGAGCCGCACATCACTCACCCCAACTTTTAAAGCCTGCATCTGAGAGATAAACCCCAAAGCATCTAGCTTTTAAAACCAGTGGCGCTCACATCCATGAGACCCTCAAATTAATGCCAAACTGAGAAACAGCCAGAAAGGGGGTGTGGGCTTAGACTCACTTGCCTCAGGGACCAGCACAGAGGCAGCCCGCCGAGAGGAGCCCAGGCTTTAAGGTAAGCAAGTAAGCCTCTTTGGCATCAAGTGCCAGCCTGAGGGGCAGGCATCTAACTTAACACACATCTGGAGATCTGATGGGGTACCCTCCGGGGAGGGAGGCTGGCTGGCACCATCACTGTGCTCTCTCTCCTCCGTGCTCCAGCTCACCAGAATCTCCTAGAAAGGAGTGTTTGCCCTCATCTGGCACCCTGTTTTGGGTTCCTGCCCAGGTAACATCTCTAACTCACCTGGCTCTGGTGGAGTTCAAGCTTGAGAGTCCTGAAACGCTGTAACCAATGGAGAAGGAGTTCTTACATGGCTCCACCCCCAGAGCACAGCAGGAAGCAACAGACTGCAGCACCGAGTCTTCCTATGAAAGAGGCCCATTAGCTTACCTTCATAGCTACGGCCTGAGGGGCAGTTTTCAAACTAAACATACATCTAAGCACCCACTAATCCTCTCCAGAAACCTGAGGACAGGCATCATTTTTGAGCTCTCCCTCTGCCACACCCCAAGAAGAGGGCTCTTACATGTGTCTGGTACCCAGTTTTTCTATCTGGCACCTTGGTTTTTGTGGTTGCCATCCAGGGAAAGCCCCTTGACTGCCTAGCTCTGATGGCCGGTCGGTCTTGCTTGCCTGGGTTCCATGGGGTCATAATAAACAGAGATGGTTCTCAGCAGGCTACCACCTCCAGGGCACTATGCAGACAGCTCACCCCTAGTCTTTATGTAATAGAAGCCTTTTTGCTTCCCCCTGGACCTTTAACCTGGGGAACAAGCTTCTTCTTTGTCAAATGTCTAGGGTGCAAAAGAGCTGCAGTCCAATGAAATAGGCTGCTGGATGCCACCTTTACACTCTCCCTATGCCTTGCTTTAGGCCACCGGTATCTTTTCTAAAGGGCCTTGTATACTCAACTGGCACCCCAACTTTTGCAACTGCCATCCACGGGGTGCCCCCAGATTGAATGGATCTGTGGCCAATGCTTATGCTCATAATGTTATGCTTACAAGCAATGTAAGTTATGCTTACAGTCACACAAGACTATATATATCTGAATACTTAAAAAGCTGCTGCCTGAGGGTTTGGCTTCCAATCAGCTTAAATCTATGTGCTAACTGAGATATTCCCCTTTAGGACACTGACAACTTCAACTACTGAGAGCCACTAAAAATACAATATTCTGCTTGAACAATCACAAAGGTTTGAGATACAACTAAAACCTAGGGCAGGGTTTGAATAATAAGGTTCCTGTCTTACAAGAAGACATCCTTCAAGACTGGGAGAGGTGGGTGTTTTATCTAATGCATAGAAACAAACAGAGAGTCAAGGAAAAGGAAATAACAGAAAAAATATGTTCTAAAAGGCATAACATACCTAGTAAGTTCTTAACAAAAAAGACATAACTGACTTGCTTGATAAAGAATTTTAAATAATGGTCATAAAGAAAATGCTGGAGAGGCTGTGGAGAAAAGGGAACCCCCCTACACTGCTGGTGGGAATGCAGGTTGGTGCAGCCACTGTGGAAAACAGTATGGAGATTCCTCAAAAGACTAGGAATAGACTTACCATATGACCCAGGAATCCCGCTCCTGGGCATATATCCAGAAGGAACCCTACTTCAAAATGACACCTGCACCCCAGTGTTCATAGCAGCACTATTTACAATAGCCAAGACATGGAAACAGTCTAAATGTCCATCAACAGATGACTGGATAAAGAAGATGTGGTATATTTATACAATGGAATACTATTCAGCCATAAATACTGACAACATAAGTGAAGTAAGCCAGAAAGAGAAAGAAAAATACCATATGAGACTGCTCATATGTGGAATCTAAAAAAAAAAAAACAGAAGCAGATTCATAGACATAGAATACAAACTTGTGGTTGCCCAAGGGGGTGGGGGGTGGGAAGGGACAGACTGGAATTTCAAAATGTAGAATAGATAAACAAGATTATACTGTATAGCGTAGGGAAAAATATACAGGATCTCGTGGTGGCTCACAGCAAAAGAGAATGTGACAATGAATATATGTATGTTCATGTATAACTGAAAAATTGTGCTCTACACTGGAATTTGACACAATATTGTAAAATGACTATAACTCAATAAAAAAATGTTTAAAAAAACTAATGGTCATAAAGACGTTCAACAAACTTGGAAGAATTAACACTGTGAGAATTTCAACAAAGGGATAGAAAATATAAGAAAGTACCTAACAGAAGTCATCGAACTGAAGAATCTAATAACTGAACTAAAAAAATACACAAACCAGGTTCAATAGCAGACCAGATAAAGAAAAGAAAGGGTTAGTAAACTTGAAGACAAGGCATGGAACTCATCAGAACAGTGAAAGGAAATGATGAAAAAAAGTAAAGATAGCTTAAGGGACTTAAAGAACAACACCTAGCATACCAATATTCATATTACAGGGCCCCAGAAGAGAAGAAAGAAATAAAGATGTCAAAAACATATCAACATATCTGAAGAAATATTGGCCCCAAACAGCCTATCCTGGGGAAAGAAATAGACATCCAGATAAAGGAATCCAGAAAATTCCAAGTAAAGATAACCCAAAACAGCCCTTCACCAATATACATAATTAAAATGTCAAAGTTAAAGACAAGGAGAGAATCTTAAAAGCAGCAAGAGAAAATCAACTTGTTACATACAAAGAAACCCCCATAAGACTATCAGATTTTTCAGCAGATAACTTTGCAGGCTAGAACAAAGTGGTATGATGTATTCAATGTACTGAAAGAAAAATTCCAACCAAGGATCTACACAGCAAAGTTATCATTCAGAATTGAAGGAGAGAGAGTTTTTCAGACAAGCAAAAGTTTAAAAAAATCATCACAACTAAACAGTCCTTACAGGAAATATTAAAGGGACATTTTATGCTGAAAAGAAAGGGAACTAATTAGTAACAGGAACACATGTATAGCATAAATTTCACTGGTAAAAGTAAATATATAGAAAAGTTACAATAATATAATGTAAAAATGGTGGATTAATCACCTGTAAAGCAAGTATGAAGGTTAGAAGGCAAAAATAATAAAATAACTGTAACTACAATAATTGGGAAAGGGATACACAAGATAAAAATATGTAAAATATGACATTAAGAACATAAACTGTGATAGGGGAGATTAAAATGTAGAGCTTTAGATACATTTGAACTTAAGTTGTAAAGAATTTACATTGGACCATTATAAATAAGTTGTTTTATTAAAGCCTCATGGTAACCACAAGGCAAAAACCTTAGTAGATACACAAAAGAGAAAGAGAGAGAAACCTAAGCATGCCACTACAGAAAGTCATATCACAAAGGAAGAGAGCAAAAGAATTAAAAAACAAAAACAAAAAAACCAAAGAAATACAAACAGCCAGAAAACAATAAAATAGCCATAAATACATACTTTTCAATCGTTACTTTAAAATAAATCTACTAAATTCTCCAGTCAAAAGACATTGAGCATCTAAATGAATAAAATAAAAATTTAAAAGAACCATCTATATGCTGTGTACAAAAGACATAAGTATACACACAGACTGAAAGTGAAGGGATGAAAAAAAATATTCCATGCAAATGGAAACTAAAAGAAAGCTAATGTAGGTATACTTATATCAGACAAAATAGACTTTAAAACAAAGACTGTAATAAGAGACAAAGAAGGGCACTACATAATGAAAAGAGTTCAGTCCAACAAGGTAATATAATATTTGTAAATATTCATGCATCAGCACAGGAAACACCTAAATATGTAAAGCAAAAATGTACAGACCAAAATGGAGAAATGAATGGCAATATAATAGTAGTATTGGACTTTAATACCCCACTTTCATCAAAGGATAAATTATCTCAGATGATCAACAAGAAGCATCAACCAAAAATGATACATTAGACGAGACTGACTTAACAGGTATGTACAGAAAATTTGACCCAAGAGGTTATAGATTATTTTCAAGTGCACATGGAACATTCTCTAGGATGGATCATATGTTGTGCCACAAAACAAGTCTTAATAAATTTAAGAAGACTGAAATCATATCAAGCATCTTTTCAACCAGAATGTTATGAAACTAGAAATCAATTACAGAAGAAAACTGGAAAATTCACAAATAAACAGAGATTCAACAACATGCTACTGAATAATCAATAGATCAATAAAAGAAATTTAAACATACCTTGAACAAGTGAAAATGAAAATACAACAAACCAAAACTTATGTGATTCAGCAAAGGAAGTTCTAAGAGGGAAGTTCATAGACATTAATGCCTACATCAAGAATCAAATATCTCAAATTAAAAAATTTAACTTACCCCTCAAAGAACTAGAAAAAAGAACAAATAAAACCCAACTTTATCAGAAGAAAGGAAATAACAAAGATCAGAATGGAAACAAATGGAGACTGAAAGATAATAGAAAACATCAGTGAAACTAAGAACTGGTTCTTTGAAAGTATAAAACAAAATTGACAACGTTTAGCTAGACTCACAAGGGAAAAAAAAGGACTCAAATAAAATCAGAAATGAAAGACATTATAATACATACCACAGAAATAAAAAGGATTGTAAGAGATTACTATGAAGAATTGCATGCCAACAAATTGACAACTTAGGAGTAATGATAAATTCCTTGAAACACACAACCTAGGAAGATTGAATCATGAAGAAATAGGAAATCTGAACAGAACAATTACTAGTTAGGAGATTGAATTAATAATCCAAAAAAAAAAAAAAATCCCAACAAACAAAAGTTAAAGACCAGATGGCTTCACTGGTGAATTCTACCGAATATTTAAAGAATTGATACCAATCTTTCTCAAACCCTTCCCCCCAAATTAGAAAATGAAACACTTCCAAAATCATTTTATAAGACTAGCATTACCCTGATAACAAAACCAAACAAGGACACCACAAGAAAAGAAAATTTCAGGCCAGTATCAATGATGAGCATAGATGAAAAAAAATCCTCAAAATATCAGCAAACTGAATTCACCAATACATTATAAGAATCATTCACCGTGATCAAGCACAGTTTATTCCAGAGATGCAAAAGTGACTGAACATTCACAAATCAATGTGCTACATCATATTAACAAAATGAAGTATAAAAACCTCTTATCTCAATAGATGTAGAAAAAGCATTTGACAAAATTTACTATCTATTTATGATAAAAACTCTTAATAATGTGTGTATAAAGGGAACATACCACAATATAAAAGGCCGTATATGTACATAGCAATAAGTCCATACAAGCCCAAAGCTAACATCAGTTACAAGCCCAAAGCTAACACCACACTCACTGATAAAAACCTAAAACCTTTTCCTCCAAGATCAGGAACAAGACAAAGATGACCACTCTCACCCCTCTTATTCAGCGTAGTACTGGAAGTCCTAGCCAGAAAAATTAGACAAGGAAAAAAAGGCATACAAATTAGACAGGAAGAAGCAAAGCTGTCACAATTTGCTCATCTTATATACAGAAAATCCAAAAGATTCCACAAGAAAAAAATGTAAGAACTAAATAAATTTCAGGAAGTTCCAGGACACAAAATTCAGTATATAAAAATCTGTTGCATTTCTGCATGGTAACAATGAACTATCAGAAAAATATTAAGGAAAAAATCCCATTTAAAATAGCATCAAAAAGAAAAAAAAACAGTATAAATTTAACCAAGAAAGTGAAATACTTTTATGCTGAAAACTGCAAAACATTGATTAAAAAATTGAAGAAGATACAAATAAATCATAAGATATTCTGACTCATGGATTGGAAGAATTAATATGGTTAAAATGTTCATACTACCCAGAGCAATCTATAGAGTCAATACAATCCTTATAAAAATTCCAGTGGCATTTTCCCCAGAAACAGAACAAACAATCATAAAATTTGTATGAAACCACAGAAGACCCACAAGCAGCCAAAGCAATCTTGAGCAAGAACAAAGCTAGAGTATGAAGCTCCTTGATTTCAAACCAGATTGCAAAGCTAGTAGGATGTTAGCATAAAAACAAGTATATAGCTCAATGGAAAAGAAGAGCTAGTCTAACAGTAAGTGCACACGTATATGGTCAATTAATTTACGACAAAAGAACTAAGAAGCCATAATTGGGAGGAAACAGTCTCTTCATTAAATGATGTTGGGAAAATTGGATGGCCACACGCAAAAGAATAAAACTGGACTTCTGTCTTACAGTATTTAAAAAATTTACTCACATTGTATTACAGACTTGAATGTAAGACCTGAAACTATAAAACTCCTAGAAGAAAACTTGAGTGGCAAGCTCCTTAACATCAGTCTTTGTGATTATTTTTTTGGGATTTGATTCTCAAAACAAAGGCAACTGATGCAAAAATAAACAAATGGGACTATGTCAAACTAAAAAGCTTCTGCACAGCAAAGGAAATCATTAACAAGATGAAAAAATAATCTACTTACTGGGAGAAAATATTTACAAATCATGTATCTGTCAAGGGGTTAAAATGCAAAATATATAAAGAGCTTATACAATTCAATAGCAAAAAAAAAGTCTGATTTTTAAAAATGGGCAGAGGATCTGAATATACAGTTTTCCAAAGACACACAGATGGCCAACAGATACATGAAAAGATGCTCAGCATCGCTAATCATCAGAGAATTGCAAATCAAGACCACGATGAGATGTCACCTCATATCTGTTAGGATGGTTATTATCAAAAAGACAAGAAATAACAGGTGCTGGTGAGGATGTGGAGAAAAGGAAACCTCTGTGCACTGTTGACGGGAATGTAAGTTCATGTAGCCATTATGGAAAATAATATGAAGGTTCCTCAAAAAATCAGAACCACCATATGATCCAGCAATTCTACTTCAGGATATTTATGCAAAGAAAATAAAAACACTAATTTGAAAAAGGCAAACGTACCCCTGTGTTCACTGCAGCATTATTTAGCCAAGAAATGGAAACAACCTAAGTGTCCATCGATAGATAAATAAAGATGAGATATGTGTGCATGTGTATACTGGAATATTATTCAGCCTTAAAAGAGATGGAAAGCTTGCCATTTGTGACAACACAGATGGACCTTAAGGTAATCATGCCAAGTGAAATAAGTCAGAGAAACACAATTAATCTATGATCTTCCGCAATGGTGGCACCGGTGGCAGTGGTGGTGGTCTCTTTAGTAGAAGAGGTGAAAATTAAAAGTGGCCAGTGGAAGTCTGCTTTGACACACAAGTTGTAGGTGGAGGGTCCTGCTGCTCTTTAACACATGGGTCTAACTAAGGCGAGACCTCCATGACTCAAGGGAGGGAAAAGAAAGGGAAGATGACAAATAAAGAGACTGAAGGAACATGTTTCCTGCATCTGCTTCAGGATTTTAGCAAGAGGTCTGCCCACGGACACGTGGGACTCCTCAACTCAAGGACTCCCCTTCTGAGCCATGGGCACACGTCAAACGCCAGGTGCTAGGCACACACCTCCCCCTGCCCTGCTGCCAGCTCTTTTCTTTTTTTTTTTTAAGTGTCATTTAATGGCATTTTCTTTTAAATACACTCTAAACTTTAGCAGTGAGTCAGTGACTATAAAAAAAGTCAAAAACTTTTGTTCTATCACCACCTCCTGGAAAACAAAAGAAAATCTTCTAATTGCCAATCCATTGACTGTTAGAATCAAGTAAACAAAACCTTCCTAAATCAGAAGGAGCACTCTGCCCAGTAAAGCTGTCCTTTGGATATGAAGGAGAAATAAAGTCTTTCCTTGACAAAAGCTGAGAGAGTTCGACCTGCCTTACAAGAAATGCTGAAGACAGCTTTTCAGACAAAAAGACAAAAGTACAGAAAATTCTGATCCAGGTGACAGAATTATATTTTAGAATAGTGTGCTAAACACATAATTATAGCATAAAGGTTAAAGAAAAAAGCATTTAAAATAACTATAGCTACTACAATTTTGTAATAAATTCACAGCATAAAAAGAGGTAAATTATGACATCAAAACTATAAAAGGAGAGAAGTAAAATGATAGAAATTTTATAGACAAGTGAAGATAAATTGCTTTCAGCAGAAGAATAATTATTTAATATTGGTATGTTCTCTGTAAACCTTATGGTAATCACAAAGCAAAAATATAGAGCAAAGACATGAAATTTTTAAAAAAATGGGGAGACTCAACAAATCACTATGGAAACCATCAGCTTATAAAGGTAAACAGAAACAAGAAACAAACCATGAGGATCCAAAATAACCAAAAAGCAAAAGATAAAATGGCAGCAGTAAGCAATTACATATTAATGATGTCAATGATCACCCTAAATGCAAATTAATTGAATTCACTAATAAAAATGCACAGAGCAGCTAGATGGATTAAAAAAAAAACAGGACCCATTTATGTGGTGTCTACAGGAGACTCACTTCAGTTATAAAGGTATACATAGGTTCAAAGTGAAAGGATGGAAGATGATCATCTAAGGAAGCAGAAAACAGGTATAGCCATACTCAGGCAAAACAGACTACAAATCAAAAATGGTAACAAGAGAGAAAGAAGGTCATTATGTAATGGTTAAGGGTCAATAGATCAAGATAAAACAATTGTAAATATATATGCTCCCAATATCTGAGCTAAATATATTAAGCAAATACTAATAGATCTTAAGGGAGAAATAGACAACAATACAACAATAGTGGGATATTGAAGCCCCTACTATTAGCAATGAATATATCATCCAGATAGACAATCATCAAGAAAACATTGGAATCCAGAAATAAACCCACAGACCTATGGTCAATTAATCTTCAACAAAGGAGGCAAGAATATACAATGGAGAAAAGACAGTCTCTTCAGCAAGTGGTGTTGGGAAAACTGGACAGCAGCATGTAAATCAATGAAGTTAGAACACTCTGTCATTCCATACACAAAAATAAACCCAAAATGGCTTAAAGACTTAAATATAAGACAAGACACGATAAATCTCCTGGAAAAAAACATAGGCAAAACATTCTCTGACATAAATCTTAACAATGTTCTCCTAGGGCAGTCTACCCAGGTAACAGAAATAAGAGCAAAAATAAACAAATGGGACCTAATTAAATTTATAAGATTTTGCATGGCAAAGGAAACCAATAAGCAAAGCAAAATGACAACATACAGTATGGGAGAAAATATTTACAAATGATGTGACTGACAAAGGCTTAATTTCCAGAATATATAAACAGCTCATACAATTTAACAATAACAACAGCAACAAAACCCAATCCAAAAATGGTCAGAAGACCTAAACAAGCAGTTTTCCAATGAAGACATACAAATGGCCAATAGGCACATGAAAAAAAATGCTCAATATCACTAATTATCAGAGAAATGTAAATCAAAACTATAATGAGGTATCACTTCACAGCAGTCAGAATGGCCACCATTCAAAAGTCCATGAACAATAAATGCTGGAGAAGGTGTACAGAAAAGGGAACCCTCCTGCACTGCTGGTGGGAATGTAGTTTGGTGAAGCCATTATGGAAAACAGTATGGAGATTCCTCAAAAAACTAAAAATGGACTTACCATATGATCCAGCAATCCCACTTCTGGGTATATATCTGGAGGGAACTGTAATTTGAAAAGATACACGCACCCCAATGTTCATAGAGGCACTATATACAATAGCCAAGACATGGAAACAACCTAAATGTCCATCGACAGATGACTGAATAAGAAAAATTGTGGTATATTTCCACAATGGAATACTACTCAGCCATAAAAAAGAAAATAATGTCAATTGCAGCAATATGGATGGAACTAGAGATCATCATTCTATGTGAAGTAAGCCATAAAGAGAAAGAAAAATACTGTATGGTATCACTCATATGTGGAATCTAAAAAAAAGAAAAAAGGAAAAGAAAGAAAGAAAAAACAACCACTATAAACTCATCTACAAAACAGAAACAGACTTGCAGACATAGTAAACAATCTTATGGTTACTGGGGAAAGGGACTGGGAAGGAATAAATTTGGGAATTTGAGATTTACAAATGTTAGCCACTATATATAAAAATAGCTTTTAAAAAAGTTTCTTCTGTATGGCACAGGGAACTCTTAGATATCTTGTAATTACCTTTAATGAAAAATAATATGAAAATGAATATATGTATGTATATGCATGACTAGGACATTGTGCTGTACACCAGAAATTGACACATTGTAACTGATTGTACTTCAATTAAAAAAATAAATAAAAAATAAATTGAACTGAAAAATTGTGCTGTACACTGGAATTTGACACAACATTGTAAAATCACTATAACTCAATAAAAAATGTTTTAAAAAATTAATTAATAAAACATTGGAATTGAACAATACTTTAGAACAAAAGAACTTAACAGACATATACAGAACATTACATCCACTTGCAGAAGAATACACATTCTTCTCAGGTGCACATGGAACACTCTGCATGATATATATATGATAAGACACAAAACAAATCTTAGCAAATTTAATATTACAATAACATCAACTATCTTTTCTTACCACAATGGTATGAAACTAGAACAAGAGGAAAGTGAGAAGATCTACAAATATGTGGAAACTAAATAGCAAGCTTCTAAACAACAAATGACTCAAAGAATTCAAAAGAGAAATAAATAATCTCAAGCAAATGAACATACAATATATTAAATCTTGTAGGATGCCACAAAAGCCATTCTGAGAAGCAAGTTTATAGAAATAAATGCATGTAAGAAATTAGAAAAATCTCAAACCACCTAACTTTACATCTCAAAAAACTAGAAATAGATGAACAAATTAAGCCCAAAGTTAGCAGAAGGAAGGAAGTAAGATCAGTGTGGAAATAAATAAAATGGAGACCAGAAATATAGAATCAATGAAAGTTAAGAGCTGGTTCTTCAAAAGGAACAAAATTGACAAACCTTTAACTAGATTAAGAAAAAAGACAACACAAAATGCAGAATGAAAAAGAATACATTATAATTGATACTACAGAAATACACAGGATCTTAAGAGACAACTATGAACAATTATATCCCAATGAATTAGATAACCTAGAAAAAATGGATACATTTCACGAAGCAACCTAAAGACTGAATCATGAAGAAATAGAAAATCTGAACAGACCAAGAATGTGTGAAGAGATTGAATCAGTAATTTAAAACCTCCCCAAACAGAAATTCTAGGACTACACAGCTTCACTGGTGAATCCTACCAAACGTTTCAGGAATTAATACCAATCTCCAAACTTGTCCAAAATATCAGGGAGGAGAAATTACTTCCAAACTTGTTGTACAAAGCCAGCATTACCCAGATACCAAACCAGAAAAGGATACCACAAGAAAACCCCACAGTCCCTAAATGCACAGCCACTGACTTACAATGCTTTGACTGAGTGAATAGACTTTACAATAGTGGGAAAGTGATATGTATTCCATAGAAACCATCCTTTGAATTTTGATCTCTTTCCAGGCTAGCGATGGGCAAGATGACACTCTCTCTGAAGCTGGCCAGAGCAGTGAGCGGCAGCTCCCAGTCAGCCACACAGTCATGGGGGCAAACCACTGATACAACCATTCTGTATTCATACAGTCATTCTGTTTGTTTGGGTTTGTTTGTTTGTTTACTTTCAATACAGTACTCAATAAATTATATGAGGTATTTAATACTTTATTATAAAACAGTCCTTGTGTTAAATGATTTTGCCCAAACGTAGGCTGATGTAAATGTTCTCAGCATGTTTAAGGTAGGCTAGGCTAAGCTATGATGTTCTTAATACACCTAAGGTAGGTTAGGTGTATTAAACGCATTTTTGACTTACAGTATTTTCAATTTACAGTGGGTTTATTGGGATATAAGCTTGTCGTAAGTTGAGAAAAATCTGTATAGACCAACATCTCTGACGAACATAGATGCAAATATTCTCAACAGAATGTTAGCAAACACATTCAAAAAAATGACCAAGTTGTATTTGTCCCCGAGATGAAAGGATGGTTTAACATATGAAAATCGATAAATCTAATACATCACCACAATAAAATGAAAGATGAAGGTCACAGAATCATCTCAATAAATGCAGAAAAAGCTTTGGATAAAATACAATATCTTTTCAGATTGGGTACATAAGGAACATATCCTAACATAATAAAGGCCATATACAATAAACACAGCTAACACACTCAGTGGAGAAAAATTGAGATCTTTTCCTCTAAAATCAGGAAGAAGACAAAGATGCCCATTCTCACCACTCCTATTTAATATAGTACTAGAAGTCCTAGCTAGAGCAGTAAGAAAGACAAAGAAATAAAAGGTTCCCAGTCTTACATTAAGGTCTTTAATCTATTTTTTGTGTATGGTGTTAGAGAAGATTCTAATTTTTTTCACAGGTAGCCGTCCAGTTTACCCAACACCACTTACTGAAGAGACTGCCCTTTCTCCATTGTGTATTCTTGCCTCCTTCGTCATAAATTCATTGACCATAAGTGCATGAGTTTACTTGAGCTCTCTATTCTGTTCCATTGATCTCAGTGTCTATTTTTGTGCCAGGCCCATAATGTTTTGATTACTGTAGCTTTGTAGTATTCAGCTTTTCATGTTTCTCATTGTGTTCTTTTCTTTTTCACTCCAAGAAGTTTCTTTTAATATTTCTTGTAAAGGTGGTTTGGTGATGCTGAACGTAGCTCTTGCTTGTATGTGAGGCTTTTGATCTCTCCAAGGCTGAACAAGAGCCTCGCCTGGTGGAGGATTCCTAGTTGTAGGTTTCTTCCTTTCGTCACCTGAAATACAGCACGCCCCTCCCTTGTGGCCTGCAGCGCTGCTTCTGAAAAGCCACCTGCTAACCTTATGGGCATTCGATTGAATGTTACTTGTTGCCTTTCCTTGCTGCTTTTAATATTCTCTATCTTTAATTTTTGCTATTTTAATTACAGTGTGTCTCGGTGTGTTCCTCTCTGGGTTAATTCTATATGGGTCTCTGTTCTTCCTAGACTTGAATGTTCATATTCTTCCCCAGAGAAGAAACTTTGCCTTTTTAGGGAAGTTTTCAGCTGTTCTGTCTTCAATTATATTCTCAGCCCCTTCATCTCTTCTCCTTCTAGGACCCCTAAAATGCGAAAATTAGTGCTTGAAGCTGTTCCAGAGGTCTCAAACTTCCCTCATTTCATTTTTCCTTTTCTCTGCTCAGCATGTGAGTTCCACTGCTGTCTTCCAGCTCCCCCTCCCTGCTCTCTCCCTACGTACCGTTTAGTCCACTGCTGATCCCTGCTAATGTATTTTTCAGTTAAGTTACTGTATTCCTCAGCTGTTTGCTTGTTCTTTGTATTTTCTAATTCTGCTAAAAACTACTAACTTCTCACTCTGCACATCCATTCTTCTCCCAAATTCTCTAATCATCTTTATGATCACCACCCTGAATTCTTTCTCAGGTAGATCATCTATCTCATGTCATTTAGTTCTTCTGGGGTTTTATCTTGTTCCTTTGTTCGGAACATGTTCCTCTACACCTTTTTGCCTAACTTGCTGTTTCGATTTTTATGTGTCTGCGAGGTTGTTTACATTTCCTGACCTGAAGAGGTGGTCTTTTGTAGATGTCTTATGCATCTCAGCACTGCACTAGCCTCTCATCACCAGTTATATGCTCTAGGGGTTCTCCCATGAGGGCTGCATGGGTCTTCCTGCTGTGACGGGCTATGTGGGTGGTCTGGTAGGCTTGGTGGGCCCCCAGCCTGGTTGCCAGGCCCTGCCTTGTGTGGAGGCTGCTGGCTGTTGGTTAGTGGGACTGGGTCATAAGGTGGCTGATTGGGGAACCCTGGGGCCCATGCTGGTTTACCAGTGAGATAGTCAGGGTCTAGGAGAGCTCAGGGCTGTTGCCTACCTATTAGTGGGTGAGGCCAGGTCCTGCGGCTAGTGCCCACCTACGGGCAGGCAGAGGTGTGTCCTGGAGTCTGGCCGCAGAGCTCAGGGGTCCTAGAGCAGGTGTTGCGTTGCTGCTGGATGAGGTCAGTCCCTGACACATTTAGCTATGGTTCTGCGATGTCTTGAAGCTTGTGTTGGCCTGCTAGTGGACAGACCCCACCCCAGGAGGCCCCAGGGCTAGATCTGGCCTGCTCAGGAGCGGGTGGGCCACACCCACAGACTGCAGTGCTATGGTTTTCTTGCAGTTAGTGTCCGCCGGCTAGTGGGTAGAGCTCCACCAAGGCCAAAGCATGCTCGCTGGTGTCAAGTCTAGGGCCCCAGGATCCTGAGGCTGGTGCCTGCCCACTGGGGTATGGAGCTGGGTCCCAGGGACTCTGGCTGGAGGGCCCCGGGGGTCTCAAGTCTAGTGCCTACGCACTGGTGAGGGGCGGGTTCTGGGTCCTGGTATGCGGGGCCCTGTCCAGCGGTGGCTATATGCGCAGGGAGCCCGGAGGCGGCCTGTCTGTAGAGGGGGGAGGCTTCCATGCCTGGTTACTGCTTAGCCTGAGGAGGGCCGGCACTGGGGGCTGCAGAAGGCTGGGCCAAGGTGGGGCTGGGTCCCGGGTCTACGAAACTAGTGGGAAGACTCCAAAATGGCATTTGCCAGCACCAGGGTCCACGTGACAGAATGAACTCCCCAAGATGGGTGCCTCCAGTGTCTGTGTCCCCAGGCTGAGCTGCAGTTGCCCCCTCCCTCTCTGGGAGACTCTCCAAGGTCAGCAAGCAGCTCTGACGCAGGCCCCTACCCAGTCACTGCTTCTGCCCGGGTCCTGGAGCGCTGGAGCTTGCGTGCGCGCCTTTTAAGGGCAAAGTCTCTCTCAGCACAGCCCCCTGGCCTTCCCGTGAGTAAGCCCCACCAGCCAAGTGCTCCGGGGCTCGTCTCCCTGGTGCAGGACGCCCAGGCTCTGGAGCCCAGTGTGGGGCTTGGCCCTCTCACTCCTTTGGGAGAACCTCTACAGTTATAATTATTCTCCTGTTTGAGAGTTGCCCACCCAGAGGTAAGAAATTTAACTACAGCATGACCCTGCCCCTCCTACTCATCTCTTTCTGCTTCCTTCTTGAGGTCTTTGTTTGCAGACAATCTTTTCATAGGTTCTGATTTTTTCACCAGCGGCTGTTCTGCACATAGTTGTGATTTTGCTCAGCCTGTGAGGTGAGCTCAGGGTTTTTCTACACTGCCATCCAGCACAGTCTCCTGAACTCCTAAACTCTTGCAAATTTTTAAGTGATAAAAGCACTAGAGGCATCATTTGTTCTCCTGAGGTAAGCCTGGGTCAGTGCTGGATGGCTCCTGGGGAGGGGCTGGTAACCAGAAAGACTAAGGCCAAGATTAGAAGCTTGGAATTTTTGGCCCCACCCCTCATCCTCCAGAGAGGGGAGAAGAGCTAGAAACGATGTCAATAATTGATCACGCCTAGGTGATGAAGCCTCCATAAAATCCACAAAGTAAAGGGCTTGGAGAACTTCCAGGCTGGTGAACACATCACTGAGGTGCCCCAGAGAGGGCACGGAAGCTCTGCATCCCTTCCCACAGACCTTGCCTAACCGTGTCTTTCATATGGATGTTCAGCTACATCCTTCTGCACATGCTGGTAAAAAGTAAGTAAAATGTGTCTGAGTTCTGTGAGCTTCCCTAGCAAACTAATCAAGCCTGAGGAGGGGCCACTGCAACCTCCAGCCGACAGCCACTCGGTCCAAAGCTCAGGTGACAACCTGAGTTTGCGACTGGAGTCTGAAGTGCAGGGAGGGATGGTCTAGTAGGACTGAGCCCTTAACCCCTGCAACCTGACACTATCCAGGTAGACAGTGTTAGAATTGAGTTATATTATAGGACACCCAGCTGGTGCCATAGAGAATCGCTCGGTGTGGGGTAAAGCTTTTTCACACATTTGGTGACCGGAAGTAAAGTGTTATGTTCGAGTAGCAGAGGAGGCTCACAAGGAGGAAATTCAGTGAGGAGGAGCCGGGTTTTTCTCTACACAGGAAGGAGGAAAACGGGTTTCCCATTACATCCCCAAAGGAAACAAAAAGATGACTTTGAAGAGACATATGCACTCCCATATTTATTGCAGCATTATTCCCAATAGCCAAGATGGGGAAACAACCTAAATATTCATCAGTGGATGAATGGATAAAAACGACACAGAGTATTATTCAGCCCTGAGGAAAACGGATATCCTGCCATTTGCAACAACACAGATGGACCTTGAGTACATTATGCTAAGTGAGATAAGTTGGAGAAGCTCAAATCTGTCTGTTATCACTTATATGTGAAAGCTAAAAGGTCAAACTCATAAAACAGTAAAATGATGGTTACCAGGGAATGGGGTGGGGGGATGACTGATCTCATTCAAGGGTACAGGTGTACAAATGAGTAGTAAACAAACTATAGAGATCTAGCACACAGTGCAGTGAATTTAGACAATATCGTACTGTAATAAATGTAAATACAGTGGCAATTTCATTACAATATGTAAGTATGAAAGTAACACACTGCACACCTTAAATTCACATAATGTTATATATGTCAAATATATTCAAGAAATAGAGATGATAACCAAAACTCTGGGATTGGAGAAAGTGCGAGAGAAAGTGTCGTATCAGAGAAGAGTGGATTGGGAGCGAGGGAACACTGCATCTACAGGCAACTGAGGAAGGAACCTTATGAAAGACTTAAAAAATGAGGGGCTAAAGAGATGGATGGAGAATGGGGTGAGAGTGAATGTGTGAAGGAAAAGCCAGGCTGGGCTAACTCGTAAATCTAAGTTAATAAGTGTTGGTTTGCTTATTCCCCGCTCATGTATTTTTTTTGCTAGCCAGCTGGATTTTCAGAGACATATCTAGCCTTGGAATGTCGGTTTGCTGCCTCCCTGCCTGTGCTTTTGTGATAATGATGCTGCTAAAGCTGTTCCATGCCTATTGGCTGAATCCCCAAGCTTGTAATTAACCCTATAAAACCTCATGCACACGTTTTGGAGGTGCTCAGAGCTTCAGAGCAGGAACCCCTCTGAGCCCGCTGGCGTAATAATCTGAGTACTCTAGCCCTCTGAGTGGTGCTTGTTTCTTGGCTGGCCTATCGTTCCCATACCAAATGAATACAAGAAGCCACCAGAGGGGGTTTTGAGATAGGAGTGATCCATGTTTTCAAATAATGCAAAGAAAAATCAGGATTGCTGGTCACTTTGACAGGGGCAGTTTTAGAATAGCTGTGGGAGGGAAAGATCATATTCTGTAGAGAAGCAAATGGTGACTGTGAAGACAAAACACTCTACTTCCAGGTACTTCGAAAGGAGAACACAAGAGAGGGTTATTGAATGTGGGTAGCCTAAGAAGAGTTTTATTTTCCAAAATGAGAGGCTTACTTATCTTTCTATTTTAAAGAGAACAGTTTGAAAATACAAGCAAAACCCGATATTCTCCCCATCCAAGTCTTATTCTTCCATTTCTGCTCCCGTTTCTATCTCCTGTCCTTCTCTATGCACTTGAACTACCTCAAGCTAATTGTCTTTTCCTAATATTTTTACTGATCTGTAGGACACAGAGCCTCCAACAACTATTTATGATGAAATCAACAACAGCTATCTTTAAGGGCCATAATGAAACAGACATTTAAAGTTCTTTTCTTATAATTTCAAACTAACCAAGAAAAGCACTACCTCACCTTAACAGTGACGGATACACTGTTAACATAATAGAAGCCAGAAGTCATTTGTTAATGGGTGACAACCCCAAATGATCTAAGGCTTTAAATTGCTGCTTCCACCAAATCACAAAACCATTTGCAAGAGAACGGAAGGCTACTGTATTTCTGAGAAGTTGGCAGCTGCTTGTTTATACTTTTTCCTTGTTGGGATATGCCAGGTGTGAGAATTCCCTGCGGCTGACATCACTTCAGACCAAGTATAAATTAGCACATCCCTCGGCATCTTTTTGTCCTTGCCTCTATTCACAGAACAGAAAAGTCTAAAGACAGGGGTAGGCTAACAGAGAGCAAGTCAAAATTAAAAGGACATTTTAAGATAGAACTTTGGAGGGAGGAGTGGTGTTGGTAATGAAAATCCTGGAAACTGACACGTAAACATAGGCTTAGCAAGGGAAACGCTGGCATTCACAAAAGACCGTTTGTTGATACTTACGCTAAAGTCAAGTCAGGTTTTGCAGTGGAAGTAGAAAGGGAGGGAGAGAATTTCTTATGGAGATTTGACATTCTAAGCAAGAAATCAAAAGCTGGCTTGAAAAAAGTTCTTGGAAAATAGATTAGATTCTCAAGTGCCATAAACTCCAACCCTAGAGCTGAAGATAGGGTTTTGACAAAAGAACTCAAGATTTTTAAGTATTATCAAAGACTAAATGGGACTTTAAGACAACATCCAGAAAAGTCTCTCCTTCCTTTTTTACAGTTTGAAACATGGTTACTATTAAGGCATATAGCTGGTGCTTTAACAGTCCTCTTACTATAACGCTATATAAAAGACATTTCAGTATTTGTCTTACTATCTGTCTGCCCTTAAATGGTAAAGATCTAGAATATTTTCCTTGCATTGTCAGTAGAAAAGCAAAAACAAAAAACAAAAAACAAAAAAACCCCAAAAAAACCCCAACAACTCTTCAAAGGGCATTATGATATTGAAAGCTATAATAGCTTTTAGGAATTTTATCATTTCCATTTGGTCCCCAGGCCATCCCTATGAATACAAGAGTTTAATCTGAAAGAACCAAATCTTGGATTTTAAATGTAAATGATTCATTAAGACAACTCTAAACTCTCTCCACTACCTGATCATTAAAACTAAGTACAGTTTTGTGGTGTGAACAAAAAATACTGCAAACCATATTAGTAAACAAAGAATGCTGAAACTATCAAGTCATCAGTGGCTGCCGCCACCCCCCAGAGAAGACAAGCCTGCAGCTCAGTCTCTGCAGCCACTCACCATGGTGCACCCTGAGGGCACTCAGAATAAGAAAGGACAAGATAATGGCCCTAGATAGTTAGGTGCTTGTCAGAGGAATGAATTCAATGAGCCCAAATGTTTGCTTCCTCCCACACATAGAAAAGCACTAAATTCTTTAACTTGAGAAGCCTGGTTCTTCAGTTAACAAGTAATCTTTTAATGTTCCAACTACCTAGTCTTTGTTGTAAAACTCATGTATCCTAGCTCCTCCCCTACCTCTTTGGAGCAGTCCCTCAGAGCCATCTGAGAGGCTGTCATCCCGGGTTCAAAGGGGTTCGAGTCCTCAGAAATTTCCGCCAAATAAAACATAACTCTCAACTTTTAGGCTGTGCATTTATTTCAGTTGACAGTGGTATTTTCAATCTTTTTTTCTGGAACATGAGTGTGTATTATTTTATGAATCTACACATTCAACAATGTTATTTGAGACCCTTTGTGTGTCAGGCACATAAATTGAATTTCTTATTATCTTCTGAGTGTCTTTACCATGGAAACAGCAAGTTGGCCAGTGGTCAGCTGCATCCCTGATGTGGCAAGAAGGACCCAACCTGAACCAGTTCTGGAGGAAATATCCCACAAAGACTTTTCAACTTGATTCTTGACCTCCACCTCTGTAACTGAGCAGGGCCCCCCGGGGCCTTCCCAGAACAGACCCCCACCCCTCCATGTCCTTGCCTGCCTGTGGTCTGCAGAAAAACTTTAGTCTCCTAGATTCCCCCCCAGTTCCAAAGAGTACATTTAATCAGAGAAGTGAGAAAATGTAAAAAGAAAACAATCAAGCAAGACAAAATAATAATTGTTTAGCCATTAAACAAAGTCAAAGACCTTTAGTTCCTCCTCAAGGGCTACAGACAATACCCCTGAGCCATAAGCTTCTAGCTGTTTTGTAGATACTGAAACCCCCAGCAGGAGGGAGACATCAGCTGTATGCTGTCCTTCAGCATGCAGACCTCAGGCTGGTTGGAACCAGAATGCTGATGATGTTGAATCCCAACTGCCTCACCACCAACTAATCAGAGAATGTCCACGAGCTGATCATGCACCATGCAAGCCCCACCCCGCACCCGGTCTTTAAAAACTTTCCCCTGATAGCCTTTGAGGAGCTCCAGTCTTTTAAGCACTAGCTGCCCTGGACTGCTTGCTTGGTGCCCCACAATCAACGCTGCACTTTGCTCCACCACAACCCGGCGTCAGGAGGTTAGCTTTACTGTGAGCAGGCAAGCAGACCCAAGTTTGGTTTGGTAACCCCTCGACTAATCAGATTTTCTGGTGCTGAGGCCCAGGGTTAAGTATTTTTTTAAAAAGCTTCTAGGGTGTTTTCATGTGGTCCAGTTTTGTGAACCACAAAAAACTTTCCCAGATACAGAGCAAATTTCAGCTTTCTTTGCCATCAAGGGTCATCCAGCTCTTCAAGAGCCATTACCGGTTCCCTTCCACCTGTTCCGTATTCATCCAACCAGGAATTATTAAGGGCGGGAGCAGCAGCTGCCTTTTTTTTTACTTCAGGGTCAACATCTAAGGATGCAAACTGAGCCCTCGGCTGTGCTATTGAAGCCATGGTAACATCACGAGAAACAACCCACCAAACAAATGCACCAACAAAGATTGGCCCCTGAAGAATTCATTCCCCTTTAGCTCTGTGAAGGAAAAGCCCAGATGGGCTAACGAGCTAAGTCACAAATCTAAGTGTGATAAGTGTCGGTTTACTGATCTAAGTTCTGCCGGGCTAACTCGTAAATCTGAAGTTTAGTGTCAGTTTACTGGGCTAACAAGCTAACTCGTAAATCCAAGCTCAACAAGTGTCAGTAACGTGATCTGTTCTGAATTGATAAGCTCCAGTGTACTGATTCCTTGCTTTCTGTTGTTTGAACCTTATTGGCTAATAGCCCCATACTTGTAATTAACCCTATAAAACCTCATGCGCACGTCTTGGAGGTGCTCAGAGCTTTGGAGCAGAAGCCCCTCTGAGCCCGCCGGCGTAATAAATCTGAGTACTCCAACCCTCCGAGTGGTGCTTGTTTCTTGGCTGGCCTGTCATTTCCGTAACATTTCTGGAGGCCCCAGCGAGATACAACCACGCCGGCCCCTTGAGCCGCTGGACTGGTGGCTCCGGCCGACCGGGGGATGGGACTCCGGCAGCGAACGAAGTGGCACCACCCGACAGTATTCCAGGTTCTCTTTCGTGACGGCAACTCGGCCCCCGGGTGGCTGGGCTACAACCAGAGCCAGACTCCATGGAGGAACGGACAGACTCACCAGGTGGCCGTCCGGACAAGGTAGGAACCCCCGGGAGGTATCAGGTCCTGTCCCATTGGACAGAAGAGGAGGCTGATCCCCTCCTACAGGCTCTCCGTCTGATGGTATTTCAGACGGGGAAATCAGGTCAGGTATCAGGTCCTGTCCCAGTGGACAGAAGAGGAGGCGGATCCCCTCCTACAGGAAACAGGATATTGGTATTGGTGGGAGGAATGTTGTTAACCTCTGTGTGTGTGTATGTGAGTGAATGAGTGGCCTGTGAAGCACGCGATCAGGCTCGAGTTTGTAGCTCCACAGCATTCTGCTACGGAGTTCGAGTGAGTCCCAACCTGCGGTTCCATGGTGACCTCATATGGCTCAGTGTGGTATCGGTCCCTCAGGGTCCCGATCGGAGTCAGTGGCTTATACTGACCCGCCAAAGCTAAGAGGCACCTTCGTCCCCACAAGGGGAGCGGCCAGGCGGATGCAACGAAAACCCTCCCTTGTCTTGTCTGCGATACCAGCACAGGGTGGCTACACTGGGAGGGAAAAGGACATAGACAGCCAATGAGTCATCGCCCCTGTGCCCTCGGAGGCTAAGATGCTATTTCTTTGAAAAAGTCTCCTACCTGATTCTGTCACAGAACACCCGAGACTTATAGTTCCCCTACAGAACAGACCCAAGTAGTGCCCCTTTTGCCTAGCCTCAGACCCCCAGGACTCAAATTTAGAAGATGAATTCCTTCAGGACCGGGCTCACCCGGTGTCAGAGGTCCCTTTTCTAGTCCATTTGTTTTACCATCTGTCGTCAGTCCCACGCCCCTGATACGTTAGTTCAGGATATAGAGAGGATTTAATGAAGAAAGTCCCTGGAACTGCTTGAGGCCTTGAGCTCCAGAGACATCAGCTGTGACTGGAACCCAGAGTCCCTGACCAAGTTAGCCTTCAAACAACTCATAGACCCAGCAAGAGAGCAGTCTCTCTGGGAACTCCGGTGTTTTAAAGAGTAAAGAAAAAAGATATAAAGGCTACCTTCCTAAACATCTAAAGCAACAGATCTATTATCCTTAAACATCTAAAAAGAATGGGAGGCTCTAAGTCAAAACCCACCACTCTAGACTGCATGATTAAGAATTTCAAAAAGGGGTTCTTAGGAGACTGTGAAATTCAAATGATCCCCGGCAGGCTCCGCACTTTGTGTGAGCTTGAATGGCTGGCCTTTAGAGTCGGGTGGCCCTCAGGAGAAACTCTGGACCTAGCAACAGTGCGAGCAGTCTATCAAATAATCACTGGAACCCCAGGCCACCCAGATCAATTCCCTTACATTGACTCCTGGCTAAATATCGCCCAGACTCTACCCCCATGGATTCAGTTTTGCTCAAATGGACCTGGGCAATACAAGATATTAGCAGCTCAGCTGGTCCAGGCCAAAAAGACAGTCAAATACTTGGGATTTATTTTCTCAGAGGGACACCAAGCCCTAGGACCAGAACAAAAACAAGTTATTTGCGCCATACCCAGACCGGAAACAAAAAGAAAACTGCGAGAGTTCCTGGGCACAGCTGGGTTTTGCCGGATCTGGATCCCCGGGTTTTCAAAAATAGCCAAGCCACTCTACGAAGCAACTGCTGGATCAGGAAAAGAAACCCTCAAATGGGAAACTAAACAAGAAAATGCCTTTAGGCAATTAAAGGAACTGCTAACCCAAGCCCCAGCACTAGGCTTACCAGATGTAACACGAGAGATTAATCTGTTTGTACATGAAAGAGACCAAACCGCTCTTGGAGTCCTGACTCAGAACGTGGGGCCATGGCAGCGACCTGTGGCCTATTTGTCTAAAAGACTGGGCCCTGTAACATCAGGATGGCCACCCTGTTTATGGGCCCTCGCTGCCACAGCCCTCCTGGTCAACGAGGCAGACAAACTCACACTGGGACAGACTTTAAATGTAAAAGTGCCCCATTCCGTGGTGGTTCTGATGAACGGCCCAGGTTACAAATGGAGAACTAACACAAGGATGACCCACTACCAGGGGCTTCTATGTGAAAATCCAAGAGTCCGTCTAGAGACTGTGCGAACCTTAAACCCAGCCACATATTTGCCTGAGGGGGAAGGGCAGCCTGACCACGGCTGCGAAAAAATCATCAAAGAGGTGTATGCAAGCAGGCCTGATCTAACCGACAAGCCCTTACAAAACCCAGACCTGGAACTTTTCACAGACGGCAGCAGTTACATGCAAGATGGACAACAGCGAGCAGGTTACGCTGTAACAACAACCCGAGAGGTAATAAAGGCAGAGTCCCTTCCCCCAGGATGGTCTGCTCAGCGAGCAGAGATCTGGGCACTGGTCCAGGCACTAAGGGAAGGGAAAGGAAAACGAGTCAATATACACACCAATTCCAAATATGCATTTGCAACCTTGCATGTACATGGAGCCATCTATAAGGAGAGAGGACTTTTGACTGCTGGAAAAAAAAAATTTACAGTTACTGGAGACAGTATGGGATCCAAAAAAAGTGGCCGTTATTCACTGTAAGGGACACCAAAGAGGAAATGACCCTGTGAGCCAGGAGAACAGGCTAACTGATCAAAAGGCAAGAGAAGCAGCTGCCTGGGAACACTCAGTAATTAAAGTTATGGCAGCGCCAGAGCTACCCACTGCCCCAGAATATAGCCACGACAAAAACAAGTGGGCACAGGCTAAACGAGGAAAACAAGGAAAGGACGGATGGTGGATCATGACGGATGGAAGGGTTTTCATCCCAAAACGACTAGCTTATCGTCTAGTCCAACAACAACACGAGGCCACACATATGGGAAAAACGGCTTTGGAGGCCCTCTTAAAGCAATATTTCCTAATTTCTCGTCTCCCTACTCTGTGTGCATCAGTTTCCCAACGCTGCTTGCTCTGTGCACAAAACAATCCAAAACAAGGGCTAACTGGGCCAATGGAAATACAATGATGCCTATTGGCTCCCTTTGAAGATTTAGAAGTGGATTTTACTAAGCTTGGGCCCAGTAAGGGATATAAGTACCTACTGGTTTTTGTCTGCACCTTCACAGAGTGGATAGAGGCCTACCCCACCAGGACAGAGAAAGCAAGGAAAATGACAAAGGCTCTCCTCAGGAATGTTATCCCTCGATTTGGAATGCCTACCTCCATCGGGTCTGACAATGGACCTGCCTTCGTGGCAGAAATCGTACAGCAAGTGGCAAAGGCACTGAGCATCCGCTGGAACCTGCACACAGCATACCGGCCTCAAAGCTCAGGGAAGGTAGAACGAATGAACAGAACTCTAAAACAAATGATAGCTAAAATCAGCCAAGAAACCCAGCTCCCCTGGGTGGACATTACACCCCTGGCTCTGTTGCAAATTAAATGCACCCCAAGATTTAATATTGGGTACTCTCCCTTTAAAATCCTCTATGGGCAATCGCCACCTTTAGTCAGGATGAGAAATCCCACCCCAGAAATAGCAAATTTAGGGCTCCACCAACAACTGTTGGGACTAAGAAAAGTACTACGAGAAGTTTGGGGTTGGGTGATAGAAAAAAAAAAACCCATTTCATTAGGGGTCCAAGTGCATCCCCATAAACCAGGTGACCAGGTATGGGTAAAGGATTGGAAAAAGGAACCTCTCAAACCAACATGGAAGGGACCATATTTAGTGGTGTTAACTACTTCTACAGCTGTTAAAGTTGCAGGAATCATCCCTTGGATCCACCACTCCAGGGTCAAGAGAGCGACTGCACCTCAGACGGAGGGTCCCTGGAAAATTGGGAGTGTCCCGGGAGACCCGCTCAAGATCAAGAGGGACCAGAAAAGGATCGACAAGCCCTGCTCTAGCCACACCCGGAAGCTGGCTAGTCAACGCATGGCTGAAGCTTGAGGAAAGCTCAACACAGCTGTTAAATGTATTTCTTTTGTGCTCCCTTGCCTCTTTCCTTGTTTGCTATACCAGTCTGCGTACTAGCAGTGGGGCTAGCTAGCGCCACCTCACCTGACTGGAACATAGGCCATAAAATCCTGATAGCTATTTTATATCTTGTTATAATTAATGCCATCACCGCAGCATCATGTCTAAGATAATCATAAGGCTGATGCTACTGACGCTAATGCCCTCACTCCCCTTGACTTTACAATGAACCTGCATGGAACCGGGTGACAAATGGTCCATGTACCAACCTGTATTTTCAGCTTACAGGTAAATTCAGCCACAATCTCCAAAAAATAGCAGAAACCCTGGAAACTCTGCAAAATCAGATTGATTCTCTGGCCGAGGTGGTCTTACAAAACAGAAGGGGTCTGGACTTACTCACGGCCAAAGAGGGGGGACTATGCCTCTTCCTAAACAAAGAGTGTTGTTTTTATGCCAATTAATCAGGAATTGTCAGAGAAATGGTTCAAGAGTTACAAGACCGAGTGAAAAAGAAAAAACATATTTTAGATAAGAGCCCATGGACAGGCTCCCGGGGCTGGATCTCCTGGCTGACACCATTCATAGGTCCCTTACTTCTGATTTTTGCAGTTCTGCTAATTGGGCCCTGTGTCCTAAACTTCCTGACCCGCTTTGTCAGTGAGCAAATAGAGGCTATAAAACTTCAGATGTTAGCCTCCAATTATGAGCCCCTGCAACAGGTAAATGATGATGCTTACTCCAACAAGGGTTGTGAAAGCATCAAGAGGGGGGAATGTGAAGGAAAAGCCCAGCTGGGCTAACGAGCTAAGTCACAAATCTAAGTGCGATAAGTGTCGGTTTACTGATCTAAGTTCTGCCGGGCTAACTCGTAAATCTGAAGTTTAGTGTCAGTTTACTGGGCTAACAAGCTAACTCGTAAATCCAAGCTCAACAAGTGTCAGTAACGTGATCTGTTCTGAATTGATAAGCTCCAGTGTACTGATTCCTTGCTTTCTGTTGTTTGAACCTTATTGGCTAATAGCCCCATACTTGTAATTAACCCTATAAAACCTCATGCGCACGTCTTGGAGGTGCTCAGAGCTTTGGAGCAGAAGCCCCTCTGAGCCCACTGGCGTAATAAATCTGAGTACTCCAACCCTCCGAGTGGTGCTTGTTTCTTGGCTGGCCTGTCATTTCCGTAACAGCTCCTTTTCTTTTCAAGCCACTTCTAGTTTCTAGTGGTGGCCCATGAAATTGATTTTGCCCATTCCTCTCGTAACAGTGCCTTTGCCATTGGCGGTACTGGCGGAGGGAGCTCTTTATGCCCAGGTAGACGAGCCCAGGCACCGCGGAGCGCGCTCGCTCTGCTTCTGTATGAAACTCATTCTCTGCACAGCCCGAGTGAGGTGGGCAGCCCCCTCATGATCCCATCTCCTGGTGGTATCTTACTTTGTTGCATGGCTGGAACAAATGACAGCAAACTTAGCAGCTTTAAAAACCTCAATATTATCTCACAGTTCTGTAGGCAAAAGTCCCACTGGCTTAACCAGCCTAAAAATCAATGTGTTGGCAGGGACACACTCCTTACCGGAGGCTCTGGGGATGAATCTGCTTCCACTCTCTTCTAGGTTACGGGCCGAATTCAGTTCCTTTTAGTTGTTGGATTGAGGTCCTCAGTGCCTTGTCTGCTGTCACCCAGGACCAGTCTCTGCTCCTGGGGCCTCGTGTCTTTCCTGCTTTGTATGAGCTCCTAGAAGCCTCTCTCTCAGAGCCTGCATCTCAGACACCTTTCACGCTTGGAATCTCTCTGACTTCTGTCTCTGCCTCATCCCTTCATGTTCCGCTTCTCCTTTTAAGGGCTCATGTGATTACATTGGCCCCACCTGGTTACCCAGAATACTCTTCACCTTAACACCCGTAACCTTAATCACACCTGCTGACTCCCCTTTGCCACGTACTGTAGCATCTCCACAGGTTCCAGGGATTAAGGAGTGACCATCTTTAGGAGGAGCCATTGTTGCTATAATTTCCTCCCCCTAATTGTGAAATGGATTTAGCAAACAGAATGCAACAGAGGTTATGAGACACACTTCCAAAATTAAGTTATAAAAACACTGCAGCTTCCATCTTGGGGCTCTCTCTCTCTCACTTTTGCTCAACCGCTCAGCCTGGGGAAGCCAGCTGCTGTGCTGTGAGGCCGACCCACGGTGGAAAGGTCCGCGGGGCTCAGCGCGGCAGCAGAAGCAGATCTTCTTAGGTCTGGCAACAGCAGATGAGCAAGTTTGAAAGCACATCTGACCTGAGTGGAGCCTAGAGATATCTGCAGGTCTGTCCATCTTCTGGATCACATCCTTGAGAGAACCCGGGCCTGAAATACCCAGCTAAGCCACTCCCGGGTTCCTGACCTACAGAAACTAAGATAATGCTTGTTTTAAGCTGCTAAATTCTGGAATAATTTATTATGCAGTGATAGATAATGAATGCGCACAGGGACCCTCTTCCTGACCTTTTCTAAAACTGGGGATACTTTATTCCTCACCATTTGTAGGAAGAGGTCTGTAGCTAGAAGTCCCTAAGCTCTATTACTGTGGACAAGGAGAAAACACGTTTGTTAACAATGTGGAAACTGGGTATATTTAGATGTGGAACAAGAAACAAATCTGTATTTCAATCATGTTTTTAACCCTGGTTTAACCCTTACAGTTTGCTTAGAGCAATTTATTTCCAAAATGGAGAAGTAGAATCCAGATAAGAGAAAATGACGTTATTATGAGTTTGGGACGTTAAACCCTGAATTCAAGGAGACTGGCTTATATAGTCTATAAATAGGGAGAGGAAGTACTGAGGATGTGATACGATTGGGCACGATGAGGAAAAGTGTGCCGCCCCCCCCCTTTGGTGGTTGTAGCAGCGTACCTGAAGCAGTGTTTCTCAAAGTGTGGTCCACGGACCACTTATATTAGAACCACTTATGATGGTTGATTAAATTGCAGATTCTTGGGCCTCTGAATTAAAACCTCCATGGAGTAAATATACCTTAAAAAGAAGCTTCTCAGGTGATATTTATTCCCGTAAAAGTATGAGAACCACTGATATGGTGGTTAGAAAGGCAGACTTTGAATAATCTGTGTTAAAATCTCACCTCTGTCCCGTAATTCTGAAGGTAGAGAATTTTAGCTGTTTTGTTCCTTCAGAATCCCCAGCACCTAAAACAGTACTAGACACATAGCTAGTGCTCAAAAAAGTATTTGTTGAACAAAGGGGGAAGAAATAGCTGAATGGATGACCACAGGCAATTGTCTTAATTTCACCAGTTTTCTTAACATAAAAAAATAAAATGAGGACCGTACCTACCCCTCTCTTACAGGGCTACCACTGTAAGAATTCAGTGAGCTGATGTGTGTGCAACAGACAGCCCAGGGCCTGACGCACACACAGAGCGCACGCCACACGGAGGGTGGTGAGCGAGCTTGTGCTGCTGTGGTCATCACACGGTGGCCTGTGACAGCAGCAGTGAAAGAGAAAACCCTCTGCTCTCAGGAAAATAGAGGAGCTAGAAAACGTGTTCTCCATGTGCTTGGGAAGCACGCTAGAAGGACACGTTTTCAGTATTTGTCAGAAAAATATCTTGCTTTAGAAAGTCCAAATAATCTTTTCCAGGGAGGAAGGACATGAGGAGGTCAAAGGCCTGACGTAAGGAAATACAATGTATGTACATGTTCTTATTTATCCTCTGCCGCATCCTTTCCCCTTCCTTATCCCCCAAATAAGGAATTTTTACCTCTCTTGCCAGAAATGTTCACTGGCTTCATGCATAAAAGATGTGCCAACTGCTCTAAGAACAATTTGGAAAAACTAAAAATAAATCAGACTGAAAGGTGCTCTGGGAATACAAGGTAACAATGGTATTTGGAAAAATACTTTGCAAAATTTAGTAGCTTCACTAGAATTGAAATATGATTAAACACAGTAACAGTTAATTTGACTTGGAGTCTGATTAATATGGGATATATTCATTATCTTGATCATGTTTCTAGTTTCATGGCTGTGCTGGTTCTAAAATTCACAGATTCTCTGATGCTCCTCCCTTCAAGGAGTGGACCCTAATCTTCCTTCCGTTGAATGTGGGCTGCACTTCGTGACTTGATTCTAACAAATAGAGAAAAGAGGCAGCGATGACAGCCTTCAGAGGCCAGGTCACAAAACACTGCAGTTTCCTCTTGCTTGCTTTGTCTTGCATCACTCACTCTGGGGGAAGCTAGCTGCCACTGTGAGGACACTCAGGTAACCTAAGCAGCCTGTCAACAGCAAGCAAAAACCTGAGGCCTCTTGCCAACAGCCAGGAGGGTGAGCCGTCTTGCAAGCAGATCCGCTGGCCTCAGTCAAACCTTTGGATGTGTGTAGCCATTAGAACATCCTGGCTGGAACCACATGAGAGGTCCTGAGCCACTCAGCTAAGCTGCTCCCAAATTCCTGACCCACAGAAACTGTGGGATAACAAATGCTTGTTGTTTCAAGTCACTAATTTGGGAGGTAACCTGTTATACAACAATAGATAACTGATACTGCAGGTGTGTACCTATGCCAAAGTTTATCAAATCACACACTGTAAGCATGTGCAGTTTATCACTTGAATTATAATTGTAATTCACTAAAGCTGAAAGCGCAAAAGATATATAATAGAATTAAAACACTATGATTTATTATTGAAGGGATATTTGGCTCTTTTTAAAATGACTAATGTGCAGATTAAAGCCAGGTATAGAACTAGCTGTTTTGGTAAAACAAACAAACAAAAATTTCCAGAAAACAATGATGTTACTACACAACTGCACCTTAGAAAGGGTCAACCACGATTTCTGAATCCGTACCCCTGCTGGTTGTCAAGATCTTTTCCTTATTCAGCCCAACAACCCGTGGGGGAACAAAAATGGGAACACAACAATTTCTAACAGTAGTGGAGATGCTTTGGTTAAGTACAATCTATTCTTGATTATGGGACCCACTGGAGGCAAGAAACAGCTCTGGAGTGCCACAGGAAACTCTGTTAGGTTATGGAGAAGGAGGAAGGTCTAGAAAGGAAAGAGTCCATCTATAATGTGATGTTATGTACATAATTTGAAGATAGATGGACAGTTCATAGTATCGCTAGCTCGGTATTTTGTTTTTTTTTCTACCTATCACTGTGTATTATGAGTATTTTCCCAAGCCATCTCCCATACCAACATTTTTAATGGCTATCTGGTAATTCATTTTACTATAAATACAATGTTTTATACAAGCAATCCTCCATTATTCACACTTTGCTCATTTCCAGCTTTTTGGTTATCAGTAATGCTATGATAAGCATCTCTTTAGGTAAAGCTTTGCTTACTTCTCTGTTTAGGGCAGATTTCTGAAAGTGAAAGTTCAGTGTGCACAAACATCTTTCAAGCTGTTACTACAAATTATCAAATTGCTTTCCAAAACACCATGCCAATTTACCTACTCACTGACGTAATAGAAAACTTCTGGCCTTACCACATTCTTCCAAGCATTGTGGACTTTTAAAAATTGTACCATTTATTTTTCATGAGTTTCTGGGGCATTTTGAAAGAGCTTTACCACCCTAACAACCACACCCCAACACCATTCTGTTTCCTTCATTGCAAACAAGTTCATTTGATGGTGACTCCTTTCTCAAGCACGATGAGCCTGTTTAGTCAGCGAGCTTTGGCGCCAGATAGAAATTAGTGACCAAATCACAAATGAACCATTAAATTAATAAATTCATACAGTTTTCTTATTAAGAGATGAATTTCTAAAAGACTTTGAATAGAAAAATATACCAGAAACAGAAGTCCTGGTACCATATTCTCATTTGAGCCTGAGTACCTGCCCATTCCTTTGAAAACAAAAGCAACCCTTTCACATACTAGAGCCACGGAGGGAAAAAAAGTCAGTTCCCAGGGCTAGCTGCACAAGATGCCAAAAGACTGAAAGTCCCTTTTTACTAGGGAAATTGCATTTAAAATTTACTGGGAAGTCATAGAAAAGACAAGAACCAAAAGAAAAGGTGCCCGACAAACTTGAGCTTGCACAGTATTTTTCAACAAGATTATGGTCATCACATTAACCATGCTTTGGTTGCTTGCCTGTGTGCTTCGGATGACTTCTTCTAATTCTCACCAAAGACCTCTGAAATGTGGTCACTATCCTCACAGAGAACTGTAGATGAGAATACAGAGGTTTAATGATGTTAAATAATGTGACCAACGTGACAGAGACAGAAAGGCGCAGGGATGGATCTTAAAGCCAGGTCTTTCTGACACCGAATCCTACAGTCTAATCTGCACAGAGCTCTCAAGAGACCAAGTGCATAGTTCTGTTAGGGTGTTTGCTTTGCTGAAGGTGTTGGATGGGAGGCAGCATGACAAGAGAATGAGCATAGGATTTGGATTTGGACATCCTTGGATTTGAATTTTGTCTCCAAATGCTAGTTTCTGACTTCTGTGATCATCAGTTTCCTTACAACAGCATCCCCAGTTGTTGTGAGACTGAGATGAAACGATGCCCATCAAAACGCTCAACGCAGTGTTTAACATACGTTAGTTACGATGCTACATGCTACGGGCAGACAGGCTAGAGAGGAGATGTATTCTCAAATGCCTCCACCAGAGGGCGGAGTGAGAATTACTGTCTTTTTTTATGTCATTGACAAAGGGAAATGAGAATGTAATGTGAGACCATAATTTAAATATCACTTACTAACCCTTTAACCCTGAAAGGAGGCTATAATGTAAAATAATATAAAAAGGAAATACATGAAGAATAATAAACTAAATTTCTTTGCATTCCATAAATTCAATTTGCATTCCGTATGTATTCTATTATATAAATATGAAGCAGGAAATTTTGGTAGTAAGGACAAGTATAATTATGAGGATTTTTTTTAAGTTGGAAAAATAATCAGCAATATCCTTAAAATTATTTGAGAATATGATGTACGGGTAAAGAGAAGAAATGAGAAATACAATTGATACAGCTTTTCCTGTTGAACAGTGCAAGTGGCAAATGATTTCTAAAAATTTAAAAATATTAAAAATCACAGAATTAAGAATATGGAGGGGTGGATGCAGGCAAAACTACGTTACAGACTGAAAATGATTCCTTAAACATAGCCGTTCCTGAGTTCTCCAGGACTGCCCTGGGAATACGATTCCCAAAGAGAAGAAGATCAGTCCCCTCTGACTTCTTGTCACTGTCTAACTCAGTGGCAACGACTTGACATCACTGCATACATTTCCCCAGCAAGGCAGGGCGGGCTGTGGGACGTAGCAGCAGCCGGCTCACGGCTGCAGCTCTCCTTCAGAAACAGCAAGTCCGTCACTGGACGAGAGGACTCAGGGCTTGTCTGAATGATGCTTGACATGTGAACTGTTCCTCTGCAAAGTGTGTTTTGCTCCTTGACTGTTTGTCCTTTCAAACAAAAATTAAGTCCTGGGTAATTTTCATACTTTATTAGCTAGAAATGACTTTCCCTCATCGATACTGTAGATAAACCCTCTCACGCACTAAACCCAGGGCAGCGATGAGGCTAACAGACTTCCTTGCAGACAGACCTTTCATTAGGCAGTCTCCCTTCCCAGGTGCGCAAACATTCTGACACCCTCTGACGCCTGCAGATTTGCGGGGGGAGCTCCCCCAATGGTCTTTTATGAAGCAGAACTGCACCCCACGGACTCCACTGCCCAAGAGGCCAGCTCCCTAGGGATCTCCTGGGTAGAAATGCCCACCTTGGATGGATCCGACGCCTCAGAATCACCCGGGCAGGGGCAGTGCACGGTCCCAGATCCAGCCTCACCTGGGCAGGGGCAGTGCATAGTTCCAGATCCAGCCTCGGACCCACTGAGTAACATCTCCCAAACGCCATGTCAAGAAATCTCATCAGCACGATTTCAGAACTTCTCAGCTAGGTGAGAGCTAGAAAACTGGGCATCGTAACAACAGCGCCAGATTCCCCACAGGGTCCACAGCGTGCAAGATGGCTTAGCCTGGACTGTGCCGCTGAACCATCACGGCAGCTGGCCCCACAAGGGAGCTGTAACATGAGGAGCCCGCCCGTACTGCTGACCAACGGGCAGCCTCTTGTACCCGCCAGGAGGAAGGTTCTATCAGGGCCCTTACTCTCGACTCTAGATGAAGAACAAAGGTTTTAAAAAATGATGTGGTTATTCAAGACAAGATGTGGGCAGTGTGTCAAAGTTTCCTTCTAAACTCTCTTAACTCCCAGTCTTTCCACTGCACAACACTGTCTTGCAAATTTCTGAGATGGACAGAGCCAGGCCTTACTTTTCCAAGTGAGGAAATTTAAATCCAGAAGGTCTAAGACAACCTCAGGGTCCAGCTCATCTCTGAGTATCTGATGCTTAATTATCTTGACAACAATATTCTTTAGAGGCAGACTGAATGACATTTTCATTGTTTTTAAAGATATTCCTGAAGGGTCTACATTTGAAATTACTTTTCAAGGACCGGAAATAGGTTTGGACTGATCCATTCATATTCTTATTAGGTTTCTATTAAAACAACTTTTCAGCTGACTGAGATACAAAGTGAGGGATGTCTCTCCAGCCATTGAGGATAGGCTGAAAAGAAGATGAGATCCCTGTGACCACAGTAAGCTAACTGTGGCAGATTTTATTTTTTCAAAAAGCTACAGTGGTGTTTCCAGTCCCACTTGCTTTCCTAGGACCTTGCCACTTACCCAGAAGGTGGGGTCTGTGTCCCCTCCCCTTGATGCTGGGCAGACTTTTGACGGCTCCAGTCAACAGACTATGGAAGAAGTGATGCTAAGTGACTTCCGAGGCTGGGTCATCAGAAAAGGGTATAGCTTCTGCCTGGCTCTATCTTCTAGGACACTTGTGTGGACACAGGCAGGAAGCCCAAGTCAGCGCATGTGAGAAGACTGGTGCTCCCGGCAACAGCCACGTGCACCCCCCAGTGGGTCAGTGAACACGCCTTCCAGCCTTCAAGCTTGAGAGGCAGCTTTCCAGATAAGGCCCCAGGCTTGCTGCGCTCTGTCCGAATTCCTGTCCCACAAAATCCATGATCATAACAATTTGTTGTCTGACATCACTAAGTTTTGATTTAATTTGGTACACAATCATAGTAAGTGGAACTCTGACCATAGTCAGCTCCATTTTTAGGCTCAGCTTAACATTCAGTGAATAGTCTAGAGAAAAAAAATTCATCCAAACTGAATGTCACGTCATGGCCACAGAAGAAAAAGCACATAGAAATCTTAATTCCACTCTGAAATCAAGGACAGACTTCTAGAAAGTCAAACGTCAGCAATGTTCTGCCCACAACACTCTATTTTAACTTATTTCAACTCCTGTTAGTTACCTTACCTTGATACGGGCATAGGTTTAAAATATCGAAAAGAAAGCGAGTATTATTCTCTTCACATGAAAGTGTAAAGTGCTAAACCAAACTGAACGGAAAAATGCAAGTAACACAGAAACAAGCTGGGACAAAGAGATGCTACTTCGCCCTTCTAGAAACTACACCAAGCCAAGAACCCCATCCACGAGCAGAAGTTGTAAAAGGAGAGGACAAACTGCCTCTCACTCAGTCTCACCCAAACCAAGGCGGGAGGAAACAGCGCACTTAAGCAAAAAGCCTGCTAAATATTTAATGAACCACGTTTATAAAACCTTTTCTATCTTTACAGTTTGGATTGCTTCCTGCCTCTCACTTTTCTCGCTTCCTTTCCTCCCTCAAGAAAAGGCTCCCGCTCACACACGCAGCGTTGACTCTCATTCTCCGGAGCCGCTGGTCCCCAGGTCTACAACTGCCCGCTTGACCTTTCTTCGGCCCCTCAAACACAACTTTTCTTATTAGCCAACTCCTCAATCCAGCTCTTTCTCCTGATTTTTAAAATTTCTCCCTGGGGTAACCGTAGCCTCTGGTCACCGAGACTTGAAGCCATGAAGTCCCCCACGCCCACGTCTTCCGCAGCCCTAACGCCTGGTTCTCGTCGCTTCCGCCAGTGCCCTGTGCGTGGAGCAGGGACAGAACAGGAACGCTGGGCACAGGTCTGCTGGAGCGAGCCGGGCTGCGTTCCTAGCCAGTGCCCCCAGTTCCCAGACTGACCACCAGCGTGAAGCTTTTTAACTTCTCTGTGTCTCAGTTTCCTCATTTGCAAAAGACAGTTGGTAACAATAATCCTTTCCTCGATGGATTGTTGGGAGGATGAAATTAGACACCACACAGAGCACTAGAAGAATCAACAATTAGGATTTGCTACATTTTAAATGCAGACCTGATCATTATACACCTGTACCTCTGTGCTGTTTTCCTAGCTGAGTTGTCGCCTTAATTCTCCTCCAATGCAACTTCCACATATTCCAAAGATTAACCCTGCTAAGCTAATCCCACTCCGTGGCCCTCAGTGGATGAAGCAGTTCGATGCTCCCTGCATCAGCAGCATCCTCACTAGGTCCGCAGTCCACCCTTCCAGCCACATGTCCCTCACAGCACCCGCCCACCCCGCGCTCCAGCTCCATTCTGACCACTGCCCGCTCCTCCTCGGGCTACAGGAAACTCCTGTCTGCTTTTCTCACACTATTCCCTCCACAGGGCATTCTTCTCTACCCACCCCAAATCCTTTGACTGAAATAGTTCAAATAAAAAAGAACAGTACAGAAGATAACATAACAAACTTACTCTCCATCCCAAGCTATCAATTCTAAACATTTTGTCGCACATCTCTTCAAGGGATCAAACATGACAGACGTTTCTGAAGCACGTGGGTATCCTCTCCTGCTCCTGTGTCCCTCTCAACCACCCCAGAGGTAACTGATGTCCTGGATCTGATGATTTCCTTGTGCTTTTAAAACACTATCATTGATCAAGTATGAGGGAAGTCCTAGATGCTGTCAGAGCTAAGGAGATATGACTAAACGTCATGTGAGGTCCTAGATGGATCCTGAAGCAGGAAAAGGACATTAGGTAATAACAAAGAAATCTCAATAAACTGCAGACTTTAGTTAATAACAATGCATCACTATCCATTCATTATTTGTGACAAATGTTCCATATTATGTAAGATGTTAATAACAGGGGAAACTGGATATCTGTTTATGGGAACTAACTGTACCATTCTCATAATTTTTTGGTAAATCTAATTTTATTCTACCATGAAAAGATTATCTTAAAAATATTATTACCACCTATGTATATGACCATTGACAGCAAGTAGCATTGTTTTAATGTTCTATAGGTTTTCCAATTTGTATAAGTGATATCATTCTATACATTCCACTAAATTACTAGGTTTTTTCTCTGTACTTAGTCACCAATGCCCCACCCCCAGTCTATTCTCTGTCCTTCTCCATGATGGTGACCAGAAAAGTGACGGCCATGGATTGCATCCCCAGGCTTCCTTGCCCTTTGCTGCTGGTTGGATTTGTCCATTGGGAAGCAACAACAGGAGACTGCAGAGTGGCAGAAGAGAAAGTATGAAATGTTGGGCAGAATAATCACCCCAAAGGTGTCCTCCGGACCTGTGAATATGTTACTTTATATGGCAAAGGGGACAAATGTGATTATTTAAGGATCTTGAGATAGGAAGATTATTTTGGATTCCCTGGGTGAGCGCAATGAAACCTCAAAGGTCCTTATAATAGGAAGGCAAAGGGGTCAGATTTAGAGAGAGAGTGAGAGCAAGAGACTGGAAGATGCCACACGGGTGGCTTTGGGGATGGAAGAAAGGACCACAAGCCAAGGAATGCAGGCAGCTTCTAGAACCTGAAAAAGGCAAGAGAATATAGTGTCCTCTACAACTTCTAAAGGGAGTGCAGTCTTGCTGATGCCTGGATTGCAGCCTAGTAAAACCCAACCTGGACTTCCAAACTCCAGCATCATTACTGTAATAAATTTTAAGTTTTAAGCCATTAGGTTTCTGGAACTTTGTTACAGCAGCTATAGGACCCTCATACATACAAGATATCACTCCCCTCTGCTATCTCCCTGTCTGGCTGCTTATCTGGCAGAGCCCTCCCAGCAGGCTCTCTTCTATGGCTAACCAGGCTCCATAAACTCCCTTCATCACTTCAAGTCTAGAAGTGGTAAAAACTTCCTTTGTTACGACTTCCCGAGTGTTTTACCAACCCTCTGATTCCATTTACCCATCCACACCTCTGAATACAGTCTCTTCATTGAATTATCTTCAGTTAAATTCCATCAGACATCAGAATCTCACGTTTTCTGATGGGATCTTGGCAAATCTACTCTATTCTCTCATTATTAATATGTTTATGATATACCCATGTTAACACATGTGGTGCTACTTAATTTAATTTAATAGGTATATAGCATTCTATTGTGTGAAACACCATGTTTTATCAATTCTCCTGTAGATGGACATTTACAGAGATTTCAGTTTTGCTCATTACATTTTCTTGTATATGTATCCATATATACATAAAAGTGATTTTTCTCTAAAGCGTAAAAGTATAAGTGAGATTGCAGGTTGTTGACTATATGTAACTTTCAGTTTTATTACATATGACCAATTGGCTCCCTATGTCAGCCTTCCTTGACTCTCCCTGAAGTAAAGCATTTCATCTCCT
Source organism: Camelus dromedarius (assembly GCF_036321535.1). Classification (NCBI taxonomy): domain Eukaryota; kingdom Metazoa; phylum Chordata; class Mammalia; order Artiodactyla; family Camelidae; genus Camelus; species Camelus dromedarius. The sequence goes on from NC_087438.1 coordinate 38,531,687, forward strand.
CTAGATTTCCATAGCATCTCTTTGGGTACCACTCAGATGGCACTTACCATCTCCAAATTCTTTGCCCAGTTATGTATGTGTGTACCCTATCTTTCCTAGAAGCAGGAACTATGCATCTTTCTGCAGAAGATTACATTTGTAACCTCAGCAATAACTATCAGCACACCTTTTTCCTAACAGTTTTCTTCTTGACCTCTTTCTATTAATGACATCAAAATTCTCCTAGCTACAAAGTGCTGAGGCCTTAGACATCTCAAATTTTTTCTGACCCTTTCCCTGCTAAGTTACTATTCACTAAGGAGGTGGCACCTATGACTGGTGGCCACGAATCCACAGCTTTTAAAATCCAGCCTTTCAGTCCATTTTCATTGCTGCTTCCTTGATCTAGGCCCCATTCACTTGTCATTAGGACATTTGGAATGACTCTGGACTGACGTCCAGCTCCACTCAAGATGATGAGTTCTTCTTTCAGAGCATCTTATGGTAGCATCCCTTTCCAACTCATGCATCCTCAGGGCTTAGAATGACTCTGGAGCTCTCTACCAGACATCCAAAGTCAACAGATCTGAAGGCAGAAAGCAAAGCAATAAGAGTAGGGGACATCAGTACCCCCCTTTCAACAATGGGTAGATCATCCAGACAGAAAATCAACAAGGAAATAATGGACTTAAACTACACTTTATACTAAATGGACCTAACAGACATGTACAGAGCATTCCACCCAACAGTACTATATACATTCATCTCAAATGCCACACAGAACATTCTCCAGGATAGATAAGATGTTAGTTCACAAAATACATTTTAACAAATTTAAGAAAATAGAAGCAATATCAAGTATCTTTTCCAAACACAATGGTATGAAACCAGAACTCAATAATAGGAGGAAAGCTGGAAAATTCACCAAAATGTGGAAATTAAACAGCACATTCTTGAACAACCAATGGGGTCAAAGAGGTCCTTAAAAAGGAAATTAAAAGAACTAGAGACAATCAAAAATGGAAATACAACATACTAAACTTATGGGATGCTGCAAAGGCAGTTCTAAGAGAAAAGTTTATAATGATAAATGCCTACATTAAGAAAGAAAAATCTCAGATAAACAACCTAACTTTAAGCCTTAAGGAATCAGAAAAAAAGAACAAACTAAGCCCAAAGTTAGCAGAAGGAAAGAAATAATTGATTAGAGCAGAAAGAAATTAACTAGAGGCTGGAAAGACAACAGAAAAGATAAAAAAAAAAATTGAGTTGGCTTTTTGAAAAGATAAACAAAATGGATAAACCTTTATCTAGATTAAATAAGGAAAAAGGGAGAAGACTCATTAACTTATAAATGAAAGAGGAGACATTACAACTGATACCACAAAATACATAAGATCATAAGAGACTCATTAAACAATTATACAAGTTAGATAACTTAGAAGAAATGGATAATTTCCTAGAAACATGCCACATACCAAGACTGAATCATGAAGTAATATAAAATCTGAACAGATCAATAATGAGCAATGAGATTTAATCAGTAATAAAAAATCTCTCCCAAAATAAAAGTTCAGGACCAGATGGCTTCACTGGTGAACTCTACCAAACATTTAAAGAATGAACACCGATAATTCTCAAACATTACCAAAAAGCCTAAGAGGAAATCTAAACTCAAGTCAATGCAGCCAGAATTACCCTGATCCCAAAGCTAGACAAGGACATTACAAGAAAAGAAAATTATGGGCCAATATCCCTGATGAACATAGATACAAAAATCCTCAACAAAATACTAGCAAACTGAAATCAAGAGCACATTAAAAGGATCACGGAGCATGATCAAGTGAGATTTATCCCTGGGATGCAAGGATGTTTCAACATATGCAAATCACTAAATGTGATGTACTGTTTCAACAGAATGAAGGATAAACATCATATTATCATTTCAGTAGATGCATAAAAATTATTTGTCAAAATTCAGTATCTTTCATGATGAAACCTCTCAACAAATTAGATATAGAAGGAATGTACCTCAACATAATAAAGGTCATATGTGAGAAGCTCACAGTTAATATCATACTCAATGGTGAAAAGTAAAAAGCATTTCCTCTAAGATCGAGAACAAGACAAGGCTGTCCACTCTCCCCACTTCTATTCAGCACAGTACTGGAAGTCCTAGTCACAGGAATCAGGCAAGAAAGAAATAAAAGGCATCCATATTGGGAAGGAAGAGGTAAAATCAGGTCTGCTTGCTGGCATTAGCACCATGTGAGTTTCTATTTGCGCCCCTTTCCCTCAACTTTGTAGGGAACACTTTTTTTTCTTTTTTCTTTTTTTTTAATGACATGAGGCGGCCTCCTCCTTTGACTTCCCTTCCTAAGTGTTGGATAGTCTCCATTTGCTCCTCCCATCCAATCTACCTCTCTTCACCTGGCTCTGTGCTTGAAAGGCAGACCTCCAAGGACTGCATCATGGGTTCTCTGGACTGCTAGCTTCCTGGTGTGTTCAGTCAATGGGAGGCGCCAACGGAAGACTGAAAAATGGAGACGAATCAGGGTATGTATTGCCCCAGCTCCCCAGATGCCAGGACACAAGCTGATCATGGCTGCCTTCCTCGTCATGAAGCCACAACTCCTGCAGCTACAGATTTACCACATTGCACTGGTAGCTCCCTGTCCTTTCAGGTCTGAGGGTGATAATGGCTTCTGACTGTTGAGGCCCCGGAGAATTTGTTGGTTTTCCCTATTGTTCTCCACATCTTTATAATTAAAGTAGTTTTTCATGAAATTCTTGAATCATCTCAGCTGAGCATGCCAAGAACCTAATACATTTGGTTTGGAGAATCCCTCACCCCTTAGGAGAAAGACAGCTTTCTTTACAGAGGCCCAGTGCTCACTTTCCCAGATTCCCTTGCAACTAGGGTACAGGCTTGGGACCTGGACTCCACTGTCTGGGGGCATCCACGCGAGAGTTTGAATCTGAAGATGGGAAAGCAAAAGCAAAAGCAAAGTGATGAGCCAGGTGGAATCATCCTGGGGAGGGAGCCTGCAGGCATGGCCAGTTCCCGGTTGTCTAGGCTCAAAGCCTGCATTTTCAGCCCTTGCAAGAATTCTAAGCCAAGGCTGGGTTCTAGTGTTGGCAACAGAAAACCCTGAGTGATGCCACCCTCTCCTGGACACCTGAACATTTGACTTCTGGCTGAGTCTCCCCCATCTTCCAACCACAGGTTAAGCCTGACTTTATGCTTCCTGTTCCTGCACCAGAAAATGCTTCCTTTGATTCCAGTCATTAAAATTGATCTGATGTAACTCAACTTAAAAAATAATCCTTGTAGAAACGGATCACTTGGGAATCAGGAAAATAGAATTGCTTACTACATGGTCTCCAGGAGGCCCAGATCCAAATATCCTCCTCTTCTTCCCTTCGGCCCTGGCCTGACCCCGTTCTCTAGTGGTTTCAGGAGCAGCTCTATTCCTGACTTCTCGTGCTCACCCACACTCTACCGAGGTGGATCACAGACAGCACACAGCTCTGAGCCTGGGCTTTGGTGCTTTTCAGAGGAGGCTGACTGTGACTCAAATTAAGAAAAAGGAGAAAACTCCTTTTAAATAGCTTGGTCACCTACATTATTACCCACATGCTATGGGTTTCTATGATACACAAATAACAGAAGAAACTGTGTGACCATGTGCATATCAGAGTTTTAGCCAAAGAATGGAAATGTATCCTAATTTATCTGTGTTCATGTGAACTGCTCAGAGACCGGATGGGGGGTTTCATCTTCACCTTGAGATCCCTTACTGAGGACCCCAAGCCAACCAGCCCATTTCACATAGGGAGCTAGATAACAAGTTTATCTTACCCAGCTCTAGGAAAACAGGTGGTGCTCAACTGCACGAAACAAGTTATCAACACTTTTTCATCATTATGGTATTTTTTAATATCTTTACTCTCATAACCCACCAACACCTAATATTTCAGCTAACAGGAAGGTTCAAATTCACCTGGTTGAGTTCATTTTATAGATAAGGAAACTGGAATCCAGGACTGTTAAGTGCCTGCCCAGGTCAGACGGCTGCTAACAAACAGTCAGATGCAAGCCTGATTCTTTGTGGCTTCCAAACAGCGCCCTTTCAGGTCTCAGGAATCTAACTCTCCAAATAACAGAGGGAAAAGTAGCTTCTGGTTTTTATTTAATAGAAGGTCTTTCAAAAACCAAAAGATCCATTAAGTTTGTCTACAGAACTTATGATCTGTAGGGGGGAAAAGTAGGGATAATGTGCTATTTACATATTAGACCTGAGGAAACTGAAGAATACAAGATACTTTAAGTGTAAAGTGATTTTGCTACAGTAGCAAAATCCAGCGCAGAACCTTGCCCAGGGAGCTTTCCTTGTAAAGTAAACCATCTTTTAACAGCCAATGAGGCTACAAGTTTGTTTAAAGCGATGATTCACAAAGAAATCCAAGTACTAATTACAGAATCTGTTGAGTGTCCCTCTGCTTAAGGCCAAGTCATGGATGTGGCAACACTGGCATTCTGGGCCTTACACGGCTGAGGAAGGGAGGAGAGGGCAGGGCTGGGCTTCGGAATATGGCTGTTCATTGTCATCCTGCTCCACGACTCCTCTGCATGATCTTGAGACACCAGTAACTTCTCTGTGCCTCCATTTCCTCATTTGTAAAACGGGAGACCGTTGTGAGAATTAATACATCTAGGATCTGGTAGGTGTCAAGTGTTCAAAAAAGTCAGCAACTATCATTATCAACAAAAGAATTAAAAGAGATCTAGGAACTCCTCCAGTTGTCTTTGGAATTACCTGTTTCTAACTTTGGTGGGCTGGAAATGAAAAGAACCTGCTCAGGATAGCCACTAGAGGGAGCTCCCTGGCCGGACGGGACTGGTGGAGGCGGGCAGCCCAGCAGGGTTCTAGGGCACGTTTAACCAGCTCTGAAAAAGACAAAGCCATCAACGTTGGACTTTATCATTTTTGTCTCTACTAGTAGTTTATTGACCTGGATTTCAGGGCAACCAGAATATATAATTGTGTCAGCCCTTTAACCATAGTTTTAGTAAAATGAGATTAAATTGAGCACAGTTTTAAAAAAAAGTATGTTAGATTCTCCTAGGCAGTTCTGACGTCCAGTGTTCCCTTTTGCCTTCTCAGAAAAGCTATGACAACTCACTTCTGTGCTCAAATCAACACTGTTTTTGTGTCCACTCCCATCCACAACAAAGGAGGACCAGCCGAGAGCCTGGAAAGTGGCAGGGAACCGGGGAGGATGTCTGCTCCCACACTCTGCGCAGAACACAGTGGCTAAGCCTGGCTGCAGGCAGCTCTTGCTAACCCTGAGGCACTGCATGACGGGCTCCTGAAGCCGAGGCCTGGAGGCAACCTCAGGGGACAGACAGTCAAGCACCTCCCTCCTGCAGATGAAATGACCAGCCTGTGATTACCGCGAAGCAGAGCAGAGGGTGGGAGCTTGGACTCTGGTGCCGGCTGCTGGGTTTGAACCCAGACTCTCCCATTCCTGGCCACTGTGTGCCCCTGGCATGGCATTTAACCACCTGCTCAGCTTCTTCACCTGTTAAATAGAGGTGATGATAACACGACTGCTGAGGGCTGTGGTGGTGGGTGATACGTTTAAAGTGCGTGATGCCGGGGGAGCACTGGACACAGGGCAGGGCCGATTCACTTTACAGCCAGAGTGTGGAGCAGTGATGGGCATTTGGTTGCTGCTCTATAAATCCATCAGGAACGAATGAGTGTGAAACCAGGACTTGTATACCCACTTTGCAGATAAAGAAATCAGGCAAATCAGGCTAGAGAAGATATGCAACACATATGGGGTTACGAAGCTAATGAGAGAGGTGGTCCCCCAGATCCAGATCCTGCCTCCTTCCCCCCACATCACTGTCTCCCGTTAAAGGCGACTATGGTAAAGCTCAGTGAGCAGAACCTTGGGGTACCTTGACCTCGTCTTGCCTCCCACCCACACTCAGCAGAGCCAGTAACCCTCCGTCACGTGACACCCAGGAGGCTATGTTAGCACATTTCAGCCAGCTTTAACCCACCCCCTTTGGTGACTCCCAAAAGGTGAGTCACTGAAGAATCTTATCTGGACACTCTGGGTAGGAACCCCCAGCACCTGCTCCTGACCAGCTCCTCTTTTTTTTTTTAAGACCAAATTGCCAACCTGCTGCCTCTGTTCGCCTGCAGACTCCCACGGGACCACCACAGAAGCCTGACATCCTAAGATCTTTGTTCTCTCTTTGTTCTGAAGGTGACTGTTTCTGCTGGGCCCTCCCCACCCCTACTTGTTATTCTGATGAAATTCTCTGCCTCTGAAAACAGGGAACTCCTGCTGTGCGGATCCCTCCTGCCTGCCCTTCCTCCCTCAGACATAACTTCCCTTCTTTCCCTGCCTGCATTCCTTCGCCTGTTCTTCGTGGCTTATTTTATCCCTCTGTGCTATAAAGAGGAGGGGACACTTGTAGTGAGAAGCCATCCGCTCTTGGTTCCCCAGTGCATCCTCATCAAAACCAGACAGTCCTGACACCTCATCCCAGGACAATTCAAATGTCATCTTTGCTGTTTCCCTCCACAGCGGGCAGATGAAGGACACGGGCATCTGTGGGGAAGTAATTGTCATTGTTCGGTCCCATTTTCCCAAGGAGCAGCCTCCTCTGACGTTACAGCCAGTGACCTTGCGCTGCCAGGAAAAACGCTGTCTGTTCTAACGTTCTCGCGGCCAGAACTCCCCCAGAGGGGTGGTGGGTCAAGGAGGAGGAGGATCAAGAGCAGGAAACAGCACGTCATTCCTCAGGCAGAGGAGAGGATTTCAGGCTCTGCTCTCTGTGGATAGGTACCAAGTGTTTGTTTTTGGAAGATAATTTTTTTTTAATCAGGGAATTGATAAAAACGTTTAGCTTTAAGGTCTCTCTATTCTGTGATGACATCTGGCCCCAGAGAAAGAGGAGCGCTCAGGCGCCCTCCATCCTGGCCTCTTGGTGTTTGATGATGAACCTGGGTAAGTAGAACCCAGGGGGCATGATCCTTATGGCAACATGTTTCTGTCTTAGTCACATTGTGTCTTTTAAGTACAGATTTTTATTGTAGTCTTTCTGTATCCACCTGCCTCCCTCTTCTCTCTGTCCTCTCTCCTGTGTGTCTATGCCTCCTCCACACTTTTGTTTCCTTGGCCCAGACGGGTTTCACCTGCTCCTTCCTTGGAACCCTCTCCTCAGACTGCAAGGGAGACCTGCCTACAGCCGACATACGAGAGCCCCAGGACAATGCGACTGACACTGCAGTTTGAAGGAGTTACCACCAGATGGCACTCTAATAAGCTCTCTGCCCATCTCTTAGCTCTGATGAGAAATCTGGTTTAAAAAAAATCACTGGAAAGCATCATGAGAGGTCACTTAGCCCAGTGGACTCCAAATAAAAAAAAAATTCTCACCCATATAAATAATAAGCTTTTGATCATGCACACCCACATCCCTTCATCAAAATACATGTACTACTATCAATCTCTATTAAACATCAGTTAAACCATAAAAATTATGTTTAGATAAAATTTATACTATCTATTCTAATATCTTCTTCCTGCATGACAATGGAGGCATAACCTAGACATTACATGCCTCACTTCCTCTCATATCCAGTTGGCCAGAAAGTGATTACCTGGCCACACCAAGCTGCAAGGGAAGCTGACCTATATGGCCTTCACTGGCCATGTGACCAGCTAGGGCCTCTGTTTCTATGTAAGAAGAGATGAAAGGACATTGCAGGAGAGTGAGCACCCTGTGCCCGATTTCGTGCGCCCCCCCCTGTGACCAGGCTGTGGGGGAAGTTCTCAGGGAAAGATGGCAACTGTCTTGCTGGATGAGGTTGACCAAGGTGGATGGTATTCCCTGGAGTTTGGGCCAACTGACAGTCAATGCCTTCTTAGAAAACATCGTAGTTACTGGCGTACACCATCCTGTCCTATGGGATTAGGTAAAGACCGATGAAAAATGCAAGGTAATCTTACACCACCGCACTGCACCAACCCAACCTCCACCCAGCCCACAGCCTGCGGTGAGAGCCTGGGGGCCCCTCGGAGCACTGTGCATCGAGCAGTCCGGGCTCAAACCCCAGCTCTCCCTTCAGCCACCTGTGCGATCTGGGCGGCTTCCTCTTTCTGTCTCCATTTCCTCCTCTGTAAAAGGGACAGTGACAGTACTACCTCATACAGTTGTTCTGAGGATTAAACGAACTAATGCATTTTCATTGCACTAGATACATAGTAAAGACTCATCGATTTTTGGCTATTATTATATTACAGGCCATAAACACACAAACCCACCCTCACCCCCACCTCATACATGTACACAGTTCTTCCTGACTCTGATTTAGCAAAGAAATCACAACAAAAATAATATTTGATGACTGTCATGGGAGGGCTAAGTATAGGATGCTAAGGGGGCACTTAGACGTGGTCAGGGAAGGCGTCCTAGGAGAAGCGCTCACACCTGCCTCCGAAGTAGGTGTTCTCCAGGTATCAAGGACGTGAGAAAGCTTGCCGATGAGAAAACAGATTTCAACAAGAGGGCCAGAATGAGGAAAGTTGCTAGGCTTTTGAAGAGGTGGAGGAAGTCCTCCATGGCCAGAAGGTAGGATGGTTGCGCCCTGTCTAAGAGAAGAGACAAAAGTGCCGCGTGGAGGTGAGGTGGGCCCTGCGGCAGAAGGATGTGTTGCCTAGGTGCAGCATAAAATTTCTGCACCCACCCAGGAAAGGGCCTTTTTGTAACTCAGCCTCTCCCCGTATACCGTTATGCAATGTGCACAAAGTCTCTGTCTTTCAGTGGCCATCAGCGGGCTATCTGGCTCAGGGGGAAGAGCTTTATTTAGAACTTCGGACAATGAGTAGCTGTTTAGGGGTTTTAAAAAGGGAGTGACACGGCTGGATTCGGGTGTTTGGCTGTGAGAGTCACGTGTGTCTACAGAGCGTGCCGTCTGTGATCTCAGTGGCGGTAGATAGGACTCCGTGGTGAAGTCGCCACTGTGACTCCTCCAGTCCTATGAGACTGCAGCAGAAAGAGAATTTGAAGTCAAGTATTCTTTGTTCCAAAAGCTATTGCTTTTACCACTGCTTTCAACTGCTCACAAGTCTGTGTAAACAGGGCAAAGCCAGACTCTCCTAGGGTTCCTACGTGATTAACCCACGTGGGAAATTCAGAAGCACCCCGTTTCCTCCTTAACTTTCCATGCCATGGATAGTTAAGAATGAATCAAAGCTACTTATATCAGACAGGACTAGTTCAGCTCACAGCGACAGGAATACAAACTGGCTTACGCTAGGAATTTCAATCTCTCAAGTAACGAAAAACTGATTTTGAGCCTAGTGGGTCATAAGGCCTTAGTCACTCCCAGTCCATCTCAGCGTTGCCTCTCTCTCTATGGCTTCATCCAAAGGTGAGCTCTCCCCTGGTGACCAGGACAGACAGTAGCTGCTCCAGCTTACGTCTTACTGGCTTAGCCACCTGAGCTGGAGAAACTCCTTGCACATGGGTGCAGAGAGAGCTCTGGCTGGGGGCCTCACTGGCCAGGTCTGGGCCATGCGCCAACCTCTAGAGAGGGGAGGAGGTCAGGCCCACCTGATCACATAGCCTGAGAGAGGGAGAGGGGCCACCGCAAAGGAAAGTGAGGCACTGTTACCAATGGAAGAGTAAGACAGCAGGCAGGAGATAAAACAGGTTTCTAGAGCCCCAAAGAATGTTCTAATCCTTTCTTTTTGACTCAGTAGGGTCACACTGGCTTCATTTTTTCCCCCTACAAATTTCTAGGCCTCTCCAATGACATGCATAATGTGAAGCACTTCTTGGTAAGAACTGCCAGCAAACAAAGGTCTAAAATCCTCTTTTCAGGGTCATGTACTTTAACAGAAGAGACAAATTGAAGAAAGTCCAAAGGGGCAGTGAAGTCACTGATGTCACGGGAAGTATTAAATAATACACTTAGAGAGTTGGAAATCTAATAAGAAAATAACAAACGTGAACGATGAGAAGATGATTTCATTTAACAAAGATCTGAGGCCAGAGAGAACGAGCAAAGTTGGAGGATGGAAAGGAAAGGAAAGACAAATTATTTTGAAAATTGTGATGTCAGAGAAAGAAGGGCTAGTCAATGACAGATGTTTTCAAGAAAGCAAAAATCCATCAACTTAAGATTTCTGTGTTAAAACTGCTGAGCTGTCAACTTGCTGCTTCTCCCAACATGACAGGTGACAGAATAAGCCAAGCACGCTAGAAAAAGGTTTTGCTCTGCTGACTGGTTCCTCCATCACCAAGGCAGTATCACTAGTGGAAAACGGTGATGTTGATAACGTCATAACTGAGTTATTTTCCCCCTCTACCTTCAGTATTTGTCAGTGTTCAGGATAACAATAAATTTTCTATATTTACTTTATTCCACATGGCTCTTTCTTACTTTTAAGTAGCTGGAAACTATAGGTGCTATTCTGTGTACAATTTGATTTAAAGATAATAAATTATTCAGGGGAATTTATATATGGTGTGAGAGAAAAGAAGAGGAAAAATATTTTTCTATGACTGAGTCAATGGGGAAAACTCTATCCAACTGCACGTAAGAAGCGCCTCATGTGGGCTCAGATCTGTCCACTACTATATGCCATGTGTTCTTTTTTTGTGTGTGGATTTTTTGTTTTTTTTTTTCTTAGGGGGTAGGTAATTAGTTTTATTTGTTTATTTTAGAGGAGGTACTAGGGATTGAACCCAGGACCTTGTGGATGCTAAGCATGCACTCTACCACTTGAGCTATGCCCTCCCCCTACTATGTTCCATAGAAGACAAGCATTGAACACTGCAAGTTAGGTATCATCTTAAGATCTTAGAATAATAAAATAGATGGTCCTATTAATTCAATCACAATTTTCATGATTATTTTTGAAATTATCAGAATAGTTACTGTTTATTAAGTGTTTTCTGTGTACTAGGCACCATGATAAATGTCCTGTGTCCCATTTTATTATGTGAAAAATTGAGGCTTAGAGAGTTCAAATTACTTGCTCAAGGGGATAAATCCTGAGTATTTTATTTTTTTATGCAATTTTAAAAGGGGTTATTTTTCACTTTTCTTTTCTGATAGTTCATTGTTAATGTATAGAAATGCAACAGATTTCTATATGTCACTCTCGTAACCTGCCAGCTTGCTGAATTTGTTTATCAGCTCTAGTAGTTCTCCTGTGGAATCTTTAGCGCTTTCTATATATAGTATAATGTCCTCTGCATGTAGTAACAATTTTACCTCTTCCCTTCCGATTTGGATCCCTTTGTTTATTTTCCTATCTGATTGCTGTGGCCAGGACTTCCAATTCTATGTTGAATAGAAGCTGTGAGAGGGGGTGTACCTGTCTTGTTCCAGATTAACAGGAAGTATTCAACTTTTCACCTATGGGTATTATGTTGGCTGTGGGTTTGTCATAAATAGCTTTTATGATGTTGAGAAATGTTCCCTCTATACCCACGTTAGCATAAGATAGGACACCATAAATCTCCTAGGAAAGAACATGGGTAAAACATTCTGACACAACTCATAGCAATGTTTTCCTAGGTCAGTCTGCCATGGCAACAGAGATAAAAGCAAAAATAAACAAGTGGGACCTAATTAAACTTACAAGCTTTTGCACAGCATAGAAACCATACACAAAATGAAAAGACAATCTATGGAGTAGGAGAAAATATTTACAAACGATGTGACTGGCAAGGGCTTAACTTACAGAAATACAAATAGTTCATACAACTCAATAACAGTACCACCACCAAAAAATCCCCAAACAACCTAATCAAAAGTTGGGGAGAAGACCTAAACAGACATTTCTCCAACGAAGGAAAGACAGTTATGAGTTAAGATGTGGTCACCGTTACAAAGATCTTACAATATGGAGCAGGGCTGGGAGAGGAAGAAACAGCTCAGATGAGCATTCTGTGAGTAAAACAAAACATGATTAGAAGACCATAAAAGAGCTATAAACCAAGTGTTACAGGAGTTCAAAGAGAGAGAGGAACCCCGTCTGTTTGTGGAAAGGCTTCACAAAGGATAGACGGTTTCATACGGCCCTTGTAGACTTAACAGGACGTTGGCACACACAGAGGAAAGGAAAAGAGCAGCGTTAGAAAAGGCACGTCACATGTGAATGTGGCCAGGCACACACGTTCACTGCTGGAGGCAGTATCCTAGTCTGGTTGGAGGTAATGTGTATACAAAGGAGCAATGAGAGGCAAGGTTTGAAACACAGGTGGTAGATACTGTGCCCAGCCTTTGTGGCCACGCTGAAAACTTGGGCTCAAGTTGCCAGGCAACAGGGGAGACCTGCAGACCACTGAGCAGGGAGCAACTGGATTGGATTAAAAAATGATTCAATTAGAATGAAAGCGACCAGGTTGTTGTGACAACGACAAAGTACTGAGGCCAGTGCTTCTCAAACTTTAAAGTGCCTAAGAATCACCTGGGAAACTTGTGAAAATGCAGACTTGGACCTGAGACTCTGCACTGTAAGATGCTTCTACCTCATGCAGATGATGGTGACTTTTAAACCAGAACTCAGAAACAGAAGTCAATATAAAATGATTCAGAAGATGTTCTCAGGCATTTGGCCATCATGTGTTTCTCCCAGTCAGTTCTCTGCCCAGATGCTTTTACACTGTTTTGTGTTTTCAACTGCAGATCTGAAATTTCCACCTGCATCTCCTCCTGTCCCAATTTTTTTTTAACTCTTTAAATACAATCTTGAAGGAGAGGAAGAAGCAAGCAATTTAAATGAGGTCATTTACGCAACTTGTGGCTTTAGCTGCAGGTTTCTGTTATCTTAAAGGGAAGCAAAAAACATGTGGATGTATAAATAGAGGTGTAGAACACAAGTTCACAGAAATCTACCCTCTCTCTCACTGTATAAAGATGAGCTCACATTTAAAATGCAGGGCTCCAAGCTGGCTGCCTTAGTGACAAGTGGTCTACTGGTTACACTGAGGCCAGCTTGAGCCATTGAGGTCTGTCGCTTGCCGTGGACTAGATGCTGGGATGTTGGTCTCTGGAGCAAATTAAACTGAAGGCCTGTAATAGCAACCTAAATCTTAACGGCTGAACTTGGCAACACAGCAGAGGACTTGAAACTAGGTCAAGGAGGAAACTCTGCTAAGTCTCTCAAAATGGCTGACTTTTCAAATATTATAATTCCCCCTATCAGTCATTTTCCAAAGGAAAGCATGTTTTCCCAAATGGTATCCTTCCCAATCCTGAGCAAGCCATGGAAGCCGTCATGCCTGGAGAAGTACAGAAACAAGACCCAAGCCAGCCATGCACTCCTCACCTGCCTGCTCTGCCTGCTCTGCCTCTTCCATGCTGCGCTGCCTCCCGGCCAGGGGTGCAAGGAAGGTGGGAGCAAACTGACTTGGGATGAGAAACACCTGTAAGGAAAGAGCTTCATCCACAGTTGGAGGTCATTATAATTTAATCCATTTTGGATGGATTGTTTGGCGGACCTGATTGACTGAACAGAGAGTGGTGGTGTCCATGCATAAGCTCGTCAGTCTCTTGTCCAATGTCCATTCACACACCGAGGAAGAGACCAGCTAAATGCAACTGGCAATCTAGGGTGAGATTAGCGGAAGTTTCACCGACACTTTCTAAAATCCATTGACATTCTCTTACTTGTAATAGCTTTCCTTTGTGAGTAAAGAAATAGTCTTGCCTAACCCACTTGAATATTTCCTTCAAGGGAGTGTCACAAAGTAAATGAGCGATCATTCTTATGTCAGATTAAAACATGTGGGAGAAGACACGGTGGAAACCATGGGTGTTTCATTTGAAAAGAGTGTTCATGGCAGAGAGTAATTACATGAGACCTCCCGGTCCCACTGGGGAAAAAACCACCCCACCGAGGAAAGGAGCCGCCAGGCAATAATTCCAGGAGGATCAGCAGCATTCTGGCCCCGTGACCCTCTCTGACACAGAAATGACCAGTTCCAGATTGGCTGGGACCTGTGATGTGATCGTACACCAAGAGCTCTGTGAAAAGAGAGATGATGATAATTAGGTGGCCGATTAGACCTGGCCTCAGAATGGAAGTGGAACATGTTGGGAGAGTCAGCAGTGAGGGGAAAAGCAAGGAGACACAAAGATAACCAGAAGCCAAGGGCGGCAGAATCATAGGGAAGGAGGGGCGCCAGCAGAGAGATGTTGCGTCCTGCTGCTGGGGTGCTGGCAGGTGTGGGGTAGGGGGTTCCAGCAGCATCCTGCCCCCCTGAGGGCTTTGTGAGGTCAGGCTTTACCAGCCTCTTGGTAAAGAGGAGCCTGATGATTCAGCTCTCCGTGAGTTTCCCCAAAACCCAGCTATCAGCTGAGAGTCCCGTTGGCAACACAGTCTCCACTTCCTGATCCATATCATCCAAAGAGCTCAAAGGCTTCATGAACCACAACACAGGAAGAAAGGAAGAAAAGACTGGAGGGAGTGGAGAAGGAAAGCAGGCAGGAATGCTCGCCCTGAAAGAAAAATTCAAGTCCTTTCAAGAACTTATTCCTGAGTAGAAGTTCTATTAACATCTCTCTGAGGCAAGACCCTTGCATTCCAGAGACCCCTCACTAAAAATGGTCAGCAGTTACTGAAAACAAAGAATAAAAAGGTTAGGGTATATTATTACTTTTAAGCAATCCAAAATATTTTATTTTATTTTAAATAATTTCATCATTAATTTCAAAGTATCCAGAATCATTCTTTGGCCTTTTCAGTCTCCTTTTTTGAACTTACAGATCAATTTGATTCTGTATTGCTATGCCTTAGCATGCAGAGAGAAGGAAGGACCTCTCAGATAAAAGACACCATCTCCAGCCACCCCATCCCACCCTCCCTGGTTACAATTCTGAGAAACAGAAAAAGAAAGAAATATTCATTTAGTTCATGCCTCAGCCCTCTTTTCCACTCAATCCATCCCCAACCTGGAAGCTCAGGGCCGATTTCTTCCGGAACCTCAGAGGTAAGATTACAGTGAAGACAGAAAGAAAGGATAGAACGTTCTCTCAACTCCATGTTCAGAAAAAAAGAATTTCTTTATAAAATTCCTTTTTTGTTGTTGTTTCTGGTCACTCCATGACAGCTCCTGCTGATGTTCAAAGGCTTTAGTGCCATAATCTGAATGCAGCCTGCATCATTGGTGAGCACTGTCATTGAAATCTCTCTAGAGGTTTATCAAGAGGAGAGCGTCTTCGGTGAGTCTCAACACAATTGTCTCAGGCTGTGAGTGTGGAGATCACCATGGCAACAAAGAAGAACAGAGCTATTGTTCCCTGATGGGGTGATGCTACAGAAAGGGCCTTGAGTTCTCAAACTCATCCTCTTCTACATCCTGTTAGACCTCTCACCACCTCATGAGGGAACCTTGAGGCGACACACCTAACTAATCAATGCCTAGATTCCTGACCCTCAGAAGCTCTGAGATCATAAATGGGTATTGTTTTAAGCCACTAAGTTTGGGGATAATTTGTCATGTGCAGCAATAGATAACTAATAACCAACATGGTCAGAAATCATGATAGAGAGTATTGGAATTAAAGTGGTATTTTCCAAATATCTGTCTTAATCCACTGTAATGACTATGATTTAATTGAAGATTTAATTTAGTGAGCTAGTGAGATTTAACCAGCATTTTTTAACAAAATAGAATGTAATGAAATGGAAGGAATAGAACAGAACAGTATAAAAAATTGGAACTCATTGTAAGAACTAAATACTGTCTTATGAAACTTTTATTTCATAAATACATTCTATATACTAGGTCATGATTTAAAATGTATTTCTTAATATGAGCTGGGCCAAAAATGTTGGAAAGACACAATCTTAAAAGGAAATTGTAAAAACCTAATGAGAAAATAAGTTGAACTCTTGCTTTGGGCTGAATGTTTGTCTCTCTCCAAAATTCACATGTTAGAACCCTAATGCCCAATATGATGGTTAGAGGGTCATCACACCGGGCATGAGAGTCGCGCCCCCGTGCACGGGATTACTGCTCTAGTAAAAGAGACTCCACAGGGCTCCCCAGCCCCTTCTACCCATGTGGGGATACGGTAAGTCTGCAGTCTGAACAATAACCCTCACCCAACTGTGCTGGTGCCATGATCTTGCACTTCCCAGCCTCCAGAACCGTGAGAAATAAATTTTTGTTGTTTATAAGCCACCCAGTCTGTGGTATTTTGTCACAGCAGCCTGAACAAATGGAGACAACCCTCTTCCCCTCTGCCTGGCCAAATTCAACAAAAGGTTAAGACTTGGCTCAAGTCTTACTCCTCTCAAAAGCCTCTCTTCACCACTGCAGCCCCCCAGCTTCCTCTACCTCTTCTTGGAATATAAGGCCTACAAGGAACCAGTGTCTGTGGTCAGATATCACGTTACTTTGAGCATAGGGTTCCTCTCCTGAAACAGATGGCCAGATCCTTGAGAGCAAGGGCTGTGATTTCACGTCTCCTTATTCTCCATAGTATGTATTGTGGTGAGTACAAAACATGTGAAGAAGAGGCTTTGGGACCCCCTTTGGTGATGGAGGCTTATTGTGAAGGAGCACAGGGTGCAGAGTAGCGCTGCAATTGTCTCCTTGGGTTAGGAAGGAAAACAGTGCGCCTCTAAGATACCATATTCCAACCCCTGGACTCTGTGAATGTGACTTTATATGGAAACAAGATCATGCCACATGAGACAAAGTTAAGGGTTTGAGATGAGGAGATGATCCTGGTTTATCAGGTGGGCCCTAAATGCAACACATACATCCTTGTAACTGGGAGGCGGACAGAGATCCGGCACAGATGGAAGAGAAGACAGCCTGACCACAGCGGCAGAGATCAAGGTGATGCAGCCACAAACCAAGAAATGTTGGCTGTTCCCAGAAGCTGGGAGAAGTAAGGAACAGACTCTCCCCTGGAGCCTCCGGGGTAACGTCGCCCTCCTGCAGATGTCTTGATTTCACCCTAGTGGTACTGGGTTTGGACATCTGGACTCCAAAACTGAGACAGAATGCATTTATTTTATGCTACAAAGTTTGTGGTCACTGATCCCAGTAGCACAGGAAATGTATACCCTCTTCAGTACCATTCTTACCTTTGTGTCCCCAAATATCCAGCATTACAATGTGCAGTGTGCTTTACTGAATCTCAACAATGTTTCTTCCCATCTTTCAGAAATAGAACCAGAAATGCTGTGGCCAGCTTTCTCCCCAGTAAGAAGATGAGGCTGGCTTGGTTTGTTGCCACGCAAACAAGAAAAAAAAAAACCCCACTGGAGTACCCCTAGTGGGCGGTGTTCTTGACAAATGACCTTGAAGGCAGCTGGACGTTCCCGTATCCATACTGTTTGTGGCAATGCTGGGGTCAGGCCAGTCTTGACTGGGTTTCCTAGAAGCAGAGCCTGAGAAAGAGATTCTTGCTCAAATCACTGACTGGGGGATGCTGTCAGGATAAGGAGAGTGAGAGAAGCAGAATAGTCTGGGGGAAAACTCAGCCAGATATGGTTTCAGCCGGAGATAAACTTGAGTCTGATCCTTTGCAAAGTCTTTGCACCACAAAGTTAGTCCCACCTCAAGGCAAGGAGGCCAGCCTTTTATCTCCACGCCATGACTCAAAGATTGGGAGACAAGAAGATGGGAGAAGGGAGAGGAAATTATGGCCTCCCAGGCAAAGAACCACTGGTTTTATGGGCTTATTATGAGGAATGGTTAATAAAAATATCAGCCAAGAAAACCACATATGCAAAGCATTGTATAAACGCTTAATGAGTGTAAGGTATTCTAATGTGTCAGGACAAATTTAGATTGATCCTAAAATGCTGGCCAAAGGGCAGTCAGTGAGCGTTGCTTACCACCTCTGAGTCTGGGTGCTGGGCTCCCGGAGCCTGCTGCACAAAACGGTAGCCTGGGAAATCTCAGTCGGGTTGCAAAAACAAACGGGGCCATGAGTGGAATCACTGGAAGGCTACTCAGCTCAGAGAATGCCTTTAAAAGGCATGTTCTTACAGGCTCCCGGAAGAACCTCTCCATGGCAGATGACGTCTACAAACCGAGGGCAGCGGCATCTGTGGGAGTACTGACCACAGTGGGAAGCCGCCTGAGCCCCGGGGCAAAGGCCTGATCCAAACGCAGCCCGGATGGAACCAGGACCGTCGTGTTTGTTCTCCAGGCAGACAGGGTGAGACAGCAAAGCAAACGAAGAGCTGTGAATTCCGCCCTTCACATGGGGAAACGTGTGACCCGCCCAGCCTAGATTTTGCTCATTTAAATCCAACACTTCTGAGCAAGTCCTTAGAACTTAGAAAATGCCTCCTGAATTTTTGAAACATTTCTGAGATGCAGTAGGCTGCTGCCTTTGCTGAGGTTGGCTGAGCACAAGAGCCTGGGCAGAGACAGGGGACAGTGAGGAATGGAAGCCAGGGCCACAGGCAGGCTAGTTGGGCATGGCCAGGTTCAAGACCCCGCACACAACACCCTCAACTCTGATCTCAACCGGTATTTACCAGACAGATTCTTGGATTTCACTGACTGGTAAAGATAGATGAGAAAGACAGAAAGAGAGACAGAGACAAAGAAATAGAGAGAGAAAGAAGAATGATTGAAATATCATTGCAGACTCTTTTATGATGTTTAAAGGCAACAAAATGTTAAAAAAATTTATCCCCCCCAGCCACTGTTTTATAAATAAAAGTCATGCGAGTACCAGAAAAAGAAGAAAGCCCGTGAAGTCAGAATAAAGGCCTGTCTTTCGAGTTGAACAGATCTAGTTTTGGGGAAAACTCATTACTTTATTTTCACCTTTTCACTTTTCCTCAAATCGGTATTCAAAGTGCTCTGTCAGCCACAGTTTGGGACTTAAGCCCCTTTAAGCATCGTCCTTCCCACACAAATTGAGAAGAGCTGGACTCCTTCCGGCTCAACATAAATCAAGGGCAAATTAAATACCTGCCCCAAATGAAGGCTGTCCAAAGGTCACGGAGACTTTAAATCAACCATTCCCAACTTTATTTTTTTAAACGCCCTGGAAGAGCTAGCATCATCTCAATTGGGCTGCTAGGAAAAGTGTCAGTAACCTACCCAAAATGAAAGCTGAGCTTCCGTTTCAGATGTTCATGTCATTTAACCCTTTAAAAAATAAAGATGCTGTTCAACATTTACTGAGTACCCGACTATGTCAGATGCTGTGTCAAGACAGATAGGTGTACATACTTTGCCCATTTAAAAAATTAAGATATTTACCTACAATAAAATTTAGACTTTTTTTTTACCGTGCAATTCTAGGAGTTTTGACAAACACCTAAGTTGTGTAACTATCACCACAGTGAATATACAGAAAAATTTCATTTGTTCCAAAATCCTCCCTCACCTCTTTGTAGTCAACCCCTACCTTTACCCTCAGGCCCTGGAAACCACTGGTCTGTTTTCTGTCCCAACAGTTCTGCCTTTACCAGAATGTCTGTACACGAATTCTCCAGATTTCCACATAAATGGAATCATACGGTATGTCACCTTTTGAGTCTGGTTTCTTACACTTGGCACAGTGCATCTGACGGTCTTCTGTTTAGGGGGTTATCCATTGTCCCTTTCTTGTTACTGACAAGCGAAACACAGGTAAGTGAACGTTTCTCCATTCATCGATTGATTTGATATTTTTCATTATGGGACACCCTCCAATACAAAATCCAGAGGAGTGTGATTGAGAACAAATATCTGGGCCAGAAGGCGAAGAAAATGTGAAAGGAAGGCACTTTCTTAATTCCAGCAAACAATTTGAGAAAGAAGGGGACTAGCTTGAGAAGCAGAGTCAACTGTTAGAGATTAATTAAACCTTCCCCAAAGAAGAGGAGCAGCAGGGAAGGGAAGATAAAACACTAGAGGCACAGCCAGGACTGAGGCAAAACTGCCGCAGAGGAAAAGCTCTCCAAGGTCTAGAACCCCCAAAAGCAGAGAGGGATGGTGTCTGGAGGTGCAGCCAGCAGAGGCGTGGCTGGTCTCTGAGCCTCCGGGACACATACTTTAGAAGCATCAATAGCAGCTTTGTTCAGGAGTCTGCTGAATGTGATTCCTCAAAAACAACAAATATGGGGAGAAGGAAGAATCCCTAACAGGGGCAGGTATTCAGACCTAAGCAATTTTGCAGTAAGACGGCATGGAAAAAAGACAGAGTCTTCCCTCGGTATCTGCAAGGGATTGTTTTCAGGAACCCTCACGGGTACCAAAATTCCCAGATGCTCAGGCCCCTTACAGGGGGTCCCCCCTGCCTGCGGTTTCCACCTCTGTGGACTCAGCCAACTGCGGATGCAGAACCTGCCGAGAGGAAGCATTAACTATATTTAGCGAAGCATAGAAAGTGTCTGTGCTACAAGAGATAGTAAAGGCCAGGAAACTAGACAAAGTCCTCATCTCGTTCCACACAGGGTGGGAGTTGGAGGATCAGAGAGGAAATAGGGACATGTGACTCACAGGCAAAAATGACAATTAAGAGATTCTTTTTACGCTGAATGGGCAAGGGCAAGTCAAATGAGAAGCGGTGGTTGGGGCTGCCTCTACTGCATATTTCTAAACTCTGAAAGAAGACAGCGATGTCTCACATGCCACCTTCAGAGTGGATGGTATACACAGACAGATTTTCTCTCTAACACCAGGCAACACCTAATGCCAAAAACATTTCTCCTCTGTGCATTTAAGTTCACAGGTCATGGATTCTGTACAACTAGCAGTGACTGACCAACAACCTAACAAGACTAAAATTACAGAGCCTTTCTCTTTTTTCTCCATCACTCAGAAAGCACTGGAGTTTTGACAAAACTAAGCAGAGTAAGAAATTTTGAAGCTGGTTTTTGGACATTACCTTAAGAACTTTGGACTTTAGACTTCCAACTCATTAAAAGGAGATCTGAGTTTGAATTTTGAGACTTTTTAGAATTGGTTTTTACCAAGTAATATTTAGACTTTACCTCTCTTAAGGATTTGACCATGTAGACATATCATAACTAGACTTATGTGGTGAACAGTTTGAAATGTATAGAAATAATAAATTACTACGTTGTGTACTAGAAGGTAACATAGTGTGGTAGGTCAACTATACTTCAAAAACAGAGAAACAAACTCATCAAAAAAGAAGTCAGATTTGTGGTTACCAGAGGTGTGGGGAGGGGAAATTGGAGGAAGGCAGTCAAAAGGTACAAATTTGCAGCTGTAAGACAAAAAAGTACTAGGGATGTGCTGTACAACATGATAAATATAATTACCACTGCTGTATGTTATATATGAAAGTTGTTAAAAGAGTAAATCCTAGGAGCTCTCATCAGGAGGAAAATTTTTTTCTTCTATTTCTTTAATTTTGTGTCTTTATGAGATGATGGATGTTCACTAAACTTATTGTGGTACTCACTTTATTATGTATGTAAATCAAATCATTATGCTTAAATTTATACCGGGCTGTATGTCAACTGTAGTTCAATAAAACTAGAAGAAGAAAAAAAAGAACATGACCATGTGATGAGATCTGTATTCCAATGGGGCAAGTCTGCATGGCCAGCACATTAGTGTTAGAGCTGATTTATGCTTTGGATATCAGTATTTCCATTTACTTTCTTGGCAGATCATTTGAGGCTACGATGGAGAAAGCAGCCAGACATAACGGGTTGAGAAAAGAAGAGCAGGTGAATTCCAGCCTTGGTAGAGAGTGGCCTCAGATGTGATTAATGTACTGATCTATTTTAGCACCTTCTATAGGTGAATCCATTACAATGCACTGGATCTGTAAATCTAGCAAAGCCCAAAGGGGAAATGGGATTGGATGGGAGGGAGGGAATGAGATGGTAAAGACAGTAGAGAAGGTACTGAATGTAGCCAAAAAACGCATAGCCTGTGAATTCAGATGTGAAAGACAGGAGATTAAATTCACAGATAACAGAAAGGATCCTTAATAGTCAAGAACTGAAGTCCTACTATTTGTGAAGATGCAAAGCTCAAAAGAAAAATTAAGTAAGTAGGAGTTCCTTGACAGGTTGTATTAGTCAAGTCTTCCCAAAGTAACTGAACCAACTGGTTAGAGGTAGATATACACAAGAGGAGATTTACCCAGAGCCAGGGATGCCAGTGTCTGAGGGCAGGAGATGGATGCCCCAGCTCAAACAGAGAGAAACTTCATCCTTCCTCCCATTTTTGTTCTATTAGGGCCACCAGGAAATTGGCCGATGCCCACTCACAGTGGGGAGGGCCATCTGCTTTCCTCAGTTCCCCAACTTACACAATAATCTCTTCCAGAAACAACCTCACAGACACACCCAGATGCAATATTTTTCAGGTATCTGGACATCCCTTAGCCCAGCCAAGTTGACACAAAAAATTAACCATCACAGGGGTATCCAGAAACTCATGGCAAGCAATTTACAACACAGTTTATGTTAATCTTATTCCTATTATTTAATAAATTTATTTACATATTGCCCTTCTACCAAAGATTAAAATGGAAGAAAGCAGTCCAAAGTTTATTTTCTTCTTCCTCTTCCTAGACATGTAAATGTAAAACAGAAAAATCTCTCACACACACACGTAGAAAAGCCCTTTTGCTAAAAGGAGTAAAACTGAACAGAAAGTCAAAGGGTCTCTTTGATCAGAGCAACGTGGCGCCAATGTTGAGCACAACCACAAGACTCACTAGATAAAGTCTTGCTGATAAAATGAATTACTACAAGAAAAAGGATCAGATATTAGGTGTTCAAAATACTAGCCATATATTCAAAATTAATGAAATAAGATTAAAAAGCAATTTCTGACTTCGGACTCTGTATGATAGGGCCACTACCCCAGCAACAGGGACCTCAAATGGGAAACAACCTGCTGGTCAATGCCGGAGGTACCATGGCTTTTGCCAAGTGCTGCTTCAGTGTGGCCCCTGGACTTTCACCAAGACCTTCACTACCTCCTGGAAATTACCATTGCTCTCTCATAAGAGAATCCATTTGCTGCTTTGTTCCCCTTGCAATTAGAAAGGACTCAAATTAGATGGGGTTATCTGAGCACTCTGATGAGACAATAATCCTCTTAAGAGATTATAAACCTAAAACATTTGCCAAACCAGAAGCAGTTACTTCCATGGATCACAGGAACAGATTTTAATATCTGAGTTTGTCAGGGATGAAAACCAGAATAGGGTAACCCTGTTCTCTCCCTTTTTTAATTTATCCACAGCCTGACTGTTTCGGGGCCAGCTATATTTCATCTTGAACCATGCCCAGGTGCATTGACAGCTAAAGGAGATTCTTGGGGGCAAAAAAAGTTCCTCTTCTTTGTATCTGAAGTCCTCCCTCTGGTAAGGTCAACTTTCTTCATCAAAATTTAGTTGTCCACTTTGTATCCTCTGGCTCAGGTGACCATATAATTTATTGTCAAACTGGGACATTGGACAGGAAAGGGGAGCAGCTGTGTCAACCAAGACTTCCAGGCAAACCTGGGCACAATACGTATGACATTTCCTCAATGACCTTCTGTGTTTATGGCTTGTTTTATGAGTATCATGCATTAAAAATTATTCTGTCAAGTATAAGTTCTGAGTTAATTTTTTCTGGTTAGAAATAACTGAAACACCTTAAATTAGCTTAAACCAAAAAACAAAGCGGGGGTGGGGAGGAGATTTATTTTAAGGCTGTGGACATGCCTATGGAATTCAAGAGGAGAAAGTCCAGAAGGTCTTGTGAGACATTTGTGGAGCCAGGGACACACCCCAGTCTCTGGTCTGAATGTTCTCGTATCTCCACCTCTCTCTGCTCATCTACTTGAGTCTTTTTTTCTCTGAGACCACAAATAAGATCATTTGTGGGAAACTATGGAATGCAAAACTCCTGGGCTTGGAATAATGCCTCTTTGGAAGATGCTCACGTGCAGAATGATCACATGGTGTCCTAGCTCTTCAACTCTTCATACTGAGCTACGTAAGAGACTTGAGTTTCTATTACTCACTTACTTCTTTTTACATAGAGTTTCTTAACCGCATTGCTCTTTCCCAAGGGGCCATCTGGAAATATGTACTGGGGAAGGATTCGCTGGCATTGAATGTGGAGGAGGGGGACAGACATACTACTCATTCTTCATTGCAAGAGACAGCCCTCTGCAAGCCCAACCCCAGCTCTCCCCTCCCCTGCTTCTCCCTCCCCCAAAATGCCAACAGCGTTCCCATTGAGAGACGCTGAAACGTACCTGCCGCCTGCAGAAGCCTGGATGGCTGAGTGTGCAGTATGTAGGTCATTGGGTCGGGGTGAAGCACAGAGCTCTGGTGTTCAGACCCCATCAGCAGGATGTGATGGAAGAGAAGTAGTCCTGGACGGGAAAAAGATTTCTGTTCTTGTTGTTTTGTGCCTTATTTATACAGCAGCTCAATGTCATTAAGAAATGTTTGTGGTTTTAGATACGTTAAATGTGGACCACAGTAACGAAACCTCACATAACAGTGCTGAAACAGACGTCACTCACACACCCTCAGGACCCTCTGACCTTCTTCGGAAAGAAAACGTAAAAATCCCCGACTAAGGTGAGTGTCCTGCGTGTGCTGACAAGGCACTGGGCGTTAAGAATATTTTGGCCTCTGGGATATTTCAAGCAATTTACCAAAGCATTTTAACATGCCAGAGGCTTCTATCACCTGGTTTTCATCAGCTTCCCAATCTGCAGTTCCTCATGCTGATTTTAGGGGACAGTTATTCTGTAAATTACAAGGCTTTAAATCACAGAATCTAGAATGCATATGGTGAGGGGGTCTGCACTGACTTTCAAAATGGGATTTAGGCTTTTCGCGTCGCAGATCCATGAGCTGCGGAGCTGCTAAGCTAGGGTCCTAATGGGAGCTCATTTCTCTGCTCCCAGCACCCCCTCCCCCGCTGCAGGCACACTGCCCCCTCCTCTCCTCTGCACTGCCCCCCGGCCATCACATGGTTATGGGTGGAAACTTGGCCCCCTGCCCGGGGTTGATCCCTTGGAGCCTATTTCAAACTGCCCATATCTAGTATCAGGAGACAGGGAGGAGGTTTGCGTTGACATCTTCCGGAGTTATCTAATAGCTTTCCTGAATGACGGAGGAAAAAGAAATCCTGAAGTGTAAAAATAAAACTCATCAGCACCATCCAGCTTCTCAGCAGAACAGCCTCTCTTTCCCTCTTCATTATTAATGAGGCCAAAAGAGTCTGAGGTTTCGATCCAGGAAGCACCAAGGGTAAATGTGAGAAGCCATCTTTGCCTGTCAGGCTCAGGCTGACTATTTCCGCTCAGGCAGCTCCGCGTGTGAGCATCTGGCCTGCAGTCCCGGTGTGGGCTTGCTGTGGGCTCACGCAAGCCCTAGGGCCAGGCCTGACGTGGAAGGATGGCAGCTCCCTGGCACGTTTCCTTAGGAAGAGTTCAGTCAAGAATCACAGACATTTCCCTGATGATTAGCGCTGTTGAGCATCTTTTCATATGCCTGTTGGCCATCTGTATGTCCTCTTTGGAAAAATGTCTACTTAGCTTTTCTGCCCATTTTTTATAGGGTTTTTTTTTTTTGATATTGACCTTTATTAGCTGTTTGTACATTTTGGAAATTAGTCCCGAGTCGGTCGCATTGTTTGCAAATACTTTCTCCCGTTCTATAGGTTGTCTTTTCCTTTTGGTTATGGTTTCCTTTGCTATGCAAAAAACTTTTTAGTTTAATTAGGTCCCATTTGTTTATTTTTGCTTTTATTTCAATGACTCCAGGAGACTGATCCAAGAAAAGAGTGCTGCGATTTATGTCAAATAGTGTTCTGCCTATGTTTTCCTCTAGGAAGTTTTATAGTATCTGGTTTTACATTTAGGTCTTTAATCCATTTTGAGTTTATTTTTGTATATGGTGTTAGAGAATGTTCTAATTTCAGTCTTTTATGTGTAGTTGTCCAGTGTTCCCAGTACCACTTATTGAAAGGACTCTTTTCTTCATTGTATGCTCTTGTCTCCTTTGTTGTAGATTAATTGACTGTAAGTGTATGGGTTTATTTCTGGACTTTCTGTCCTGTTCCATTGATCTATGTGTCTGTTTTTGTGCCAATACAATACTCTTTCGATAACTCTAGTTTTGTGATATAGTCTGAAGTCAGGGAGCATGATTCCTCTTTCTCTATTCTTTTTCAGGATGTTTTGGCTATTCAGGATCATTTGTGTTTCCATGCAAATTTTTAAATTATTTGTTCTAGTTCTGTGAAAAATGCTATTGGAATTTTGATAGGGATTGCACTGAATCTGTAGATTGCCTTGGGTAGTATGTTCATTTTAACAATATTAATTCTTTCCAGTCTAAGAACACAGTATCTTTCCATCTGTTTGTCAGCTTCAACTTCTTTCATCAGTGTCGTAGTTTTTCAAATATAGATCTTTTACCTCCTCAGACAGGTTTACTTCTAGGTATTTTATTCTGTTTGATGCAATGGTAAATGAGATTGTTTCTGTTATTTCTCTTTCTGATACTTCATTGTTAGTGTACAGAAATGCAACAGATTTCTGTATATTAATTTTGTATCCTGCAACTTTACTGAATTCACTGATGAGCTCTAGTAGTTTTCAGGCAGTGTCTTTAGGATTTTCTATGTATAGTATCATGACACCTGTAAACAATAACAGCTTTACTTCTTCCTTTCCAGTTTGGATTCCTTATTTCTCCTCTGATTGTTGTGGCTAGGACTTCCAAAACTGTGTTGAGTAAAAGTGGTGAGAGTGGACATCCTTGTCTTATTCCTGGTCTTAGAGGAAATACTTTCAGTTTTTCACCATTGAATATGAGGTTAGCTGTGGGTTTGTCATATATGACCTTTATTATGTTGAGGTGTATTTCATATATATATATATGTGTACACACACATACACACCCCAACACAATGGAATGTTACTCAGCCATAAAAAGAATGTAATTCTGCCATTTGCAGCAACATGGATGAACTTGGGGGGTATTATGCTAAGTGAAATAAATCAGAGAGAGAAAGACAAATACTGTATGATATTACTTACACGTGGAATCTAAAAAATACAACAAACTAGTGAATAAAACAGAAAAGAAGCAGTCTCAAAGATACAGAGAACAAACCAGTGGTTACCTGTGGGGAAAGAAAAGGAGGGAAGGGCAATTGAAGGGTATAGGGGGGAAAGGGGTTATTAAGGGATTATATGAAATCATCTGGGTGAACCTTTTGAAAATTGTAGTGCACTATAGAATGTAAAGAATCTTTCTTTCAATAAAAAATAAATTTTAAAAAGAACATCACA
The DNA here is from genome assembly GCF_036321535.1 of Camelus dromedarius. NCBI lineage: Eukaryota > Metazoa > Chordata > Mammalia > Artiodactyla > Camelidae > Camelus > Camelus dromedarius. The sequence goes on from NC_087438.1 coordinate 38,558,982, forward strand.
GATAGATGTTCATGGCCATAGAACTTTCTAGAATGTAATTGTTAGTGTCTTCCTCCTCTCAATCAGATGAGCACTCTCATTTTCCTGGAACAGTGAATTAGACCGCTTTTGTCTTTATCTTGTGAACTCATGTCACCTGGACAGCAATTGCAGTCGATAGTACTACTCGGTTCATTGAACAGCAGAGAGCTTTCAGCCTGGTTTCAGACATGAAGGTGGAGAAGAAAAAGCACGGAGGGTATTCAGATTTCTTTCAGCTGGAGCTGTGTCTTATTCTTAGCTTTCCATTCTTTTTCTCTGAGTCAGACGTCAGCAAAGTTGTTTTTTTTTCATTGCTTCAATTAAAAATATCTAACATTAAATGAATGGTGTGTGAAATGCCAGCCCATAAAAGGAGATGTGGTGATGGCTGCTCAGCCAGTTCATGAGGTACTAGTTAGAGGTGGAACTGACCTGACTGCATCTGTGAGACCTAACACACAATTTCTATGCACAAATGCTGTGTTCTAGACATGGCACCCCTACTTAGAGACGATTCCCCAGTCACTCCTCAGTTAATCCTGTCTTCCCAGGCTTGAGGGCGTGTTGGGTGAACCTCCCACATTTTGCTGTCCGCACCTTCTCCTGACCACAAGTTAGTGGGAGGACTTGGTGATGTTAGGGTAGTATCTAGCTATAGAATACAGCTTTCCTCTGACTGAAGCTTGGAAGTCTAAAAGAGCTTTTTATTTACAAGCCAGGCATCTAACTGATGCAGAGGCTGAACTTACTCTATATGGGACCCTCCCCTCCTTACTTTTAGAGGTGACCATACAAAGGCAATGATTCAGCGTCTCCTCTTTGATGGCATCTAAAATTGACCAGCTAGATTATTTTGGGCCAAGGCGGTACAATTTAGGGGATCATAATCTAAATGATGTTGTCTGTATTCCCTTAAATCTTTTTAGAAATATAATATTTTAAGCAGGCTGTGAAAAGAATGATTTGGGCAATCTTATGGGTTATAAAAAAATACAAGAAAGGTTGCATTTGGAGCAAAAGTTTTTTGTTTTCAGTTATACTCTCTTTACTCTCTGTCTTCAGAGTTACTGGTCTTCCAAGTGCGGGTCTGGAGGTAAACCCAGCGAGGGTTCGATCTGCACTAACTGGCCTTGAGGGTGGCAGACCAGCCCCAGTGCTATTAGGAAAGCCAAAGCGCGGGGGGACATGGTGATGGGCGCACTGACGTCGCAGAGCCAGGGCGGCCTTGGCTGCGTGTCTAGAGGGCTGCCTAGGAGACCCTGGCTATGGTTGCCGCAGCCTGGAGAGATCTGTAGCTGTAACTGCTTCTAAGCTCCAGGGACTGCTTGTCCAGCCCTTCTCTGGCTGACTAGCCCATCTAGGCGTGAAAGGTCTTTTAACTGGTCGCTGGCCAGCTCACCTCAGTATTAACATCTGCTTTCAGGAAAGCCTTTCGGAGACAAACGAAGGAGGCTGGAGGTTATGGATGTGAACACAAATCAGCAATTTAGGATAAGATCCTCCTGTGAGATCTCATCACTGAGACAGGAACAAAAGCTTTCCCAACTGAAATGAGTTAGGATGAAAAGAAAAGGGCACGATATAGAAATAACTTCTGTGAATAGGAAGAACCACTGGCAAACTGCATTCTTTGCCCCATTTTATAACTGTTTCCCCTGACCCCATACTCTCACCGGAGGGCCAGGCTGCCTTTCCCAAGCTTGCTAGTCAAGTATAAACTCGTAAGTATGTCTCGGAGGAAGGCTCAGTGTCCTGGGTGTGAACCCTTCCAGCTTTGAGTTGAGACTTCACAGTGCTGAGGTGAGTTTGGGGGCTGGTGACACCCCGTACTAACGACTACGAACCTGTCTCCCATCTTCCCCACCCACTTAACCCCCCCTTTTACCCCCAGCCCAGCCCACTATCTCAAAGCAGAAAATCAGAACCAAAGACTCTGAGCCTTTTGAACAATTTGAGGATTTGCAAACTCATGGCAGGACGCGTAGGAGTGGAACTGTCTTGAAATTCTGTGGCCAATTTGACTTCTAAGTAAGTAGAGAAAATTCGCTTTCGGGGATTTACCCCCTCGGGGCTGTAACAATGAGCTACAAGTGTAACTTTTCAGTGATTCACTTGTGTCGCCTGCAACTGAAATTAAACACAATTAAAATAGGATATTTGGGGGAGATGTTGACCTATGGTGACAGCCTAGCCTGATGGCGCTGTCACAGCAGTTACAGCTAACGCCAGCTTGGGTCTCTCCAGGCACACAGCCCAGCCTGAAGCTGGGTGCTTGGAGTCAGCCCTGTGTCCAGGGTGGAGGAAGGCAGGGAGCTAGGGCAGAAACTTCCATAAAGGGCAGAGCCATCGCCACGCATGCACCACAGCTATCCTGGAAGGAGACGGGTAACCCTCTTCTCTACCAAACTCTCCACTTGCTCCCTCCCCGCACTGCTGGCCCTGCCCCCTCCCCCACCTTAGTACCTAGAATTTCAGTGTTAAAGATTCACTTTTTAGTGTATTAAGGAATAAAAGATTTCCAGGTTCTGGAGGGAGTGTGATATAGACCCAAATCATTGCTGGTTCAGTATTTCCCCAGCCAGCCTTGTATGGGAAGACCTTTTGCTCCTGATGCCCTGCTGCATTTGCTTTGATGATAAAAAGACAAAAGGCCCAGAAGAAGAATTAAGAAAGGCAGAGCCAAGATCAGTTTAGATGTGAAGAAACACTGGACTAGAATCCTAGAGGAGGAGGAGAGAGAGGAGAGATAGCATGGGGTAATCGTGTTGGGGGGGGGACCTTTAAGATTGGGTTTTACAGAAACAGACTCACAGACCTAATAAACAAACTTACGGTTACGGGGAGGCGGGAAGGAGGTGGGAAGGGGTAAATTGGGAGTTTGGGATTTGCAGATACTAACTACTATATATAAAATAGATAAACAACAAATTTCTTCTGTATAGCACAGGAAACTGTATTCAATATTTTGTAGTAACCTATAATGAAAAAGAATATGAAAAGGAATATATGTATGTATATGTATGACTGAAACATTGTGCTGTACACCAGAAATTGACACATTGTAACTGACTATAATTAAAAAAAAGATTGAGTTTTAGATATTTTATTATCTTATCACCAAATATTTCCTGTTACCCATTTTGCCACCTTATTTAAGATTTCAGGAAACACTGTTTTTTGAGGCTTTCTTGTTGGATTTTTATTTCTTTTGAGACATTAAGGATGGAGCGAAAAGGCCCAGGCTGACTTTGGGTCTGTCTGAATCTTAGCATCAAAAGCAGGAAAAAGCCAAAAAAGAGGAAGGTTTTTGCTGAATTGGCTGAGATCTGAAATGGGTGGAGGGGCTAGAAGGGAGCCAGGCCTCCTGACACACTGTGCCTCTCATAGCTGTATCCTGGGCCAGCCCCATGGAGCCCAGGGCACATGTCCTTGCTGCGTCAAAGGAGTACCCGAGGCAGCTGCCACCAGGGAGCAGAGCAGTGGCAGCTGGGGGACTGGGCAGGAGTCCAACCGCTCTAGCAGCTGCCAACACTCTCGCCTGCCCACCCCTCAGCCCACTAGCTCCTCATTAGGAAGTCAAGGGCAGACCTGAGCCTCCCCGGTGCCCTCCACTGTCTCCCCACCCCATCCATGTCCCAAGGATGACCTTGCATTGTATCCCAACACATTCCCAGCTTCTCCCTTGACACCTGCCTCGAGGCCAGTTCTATGAGGGACGAACAGAGGAAACCTGGGTAGAGGAAGTTGGCACTGGAACTGACTCCCTACAGAGATTTATAACCAGGGAAGTCACTGCCTCTGTGGTGCTTTTAGAAAATAGTTCCTGGCTTGATTGAGGAAGAGAAACTTTTGTGGAAAATGTCTGTCATTCGTGTTCCTGCCAGATCTGTGAGCATTTTCACAGGGCAGATGTAACTGATTGCTCGCTCCACAAATGCAGATGGCACCTTTGTCAGGGCTCTGGCGATGGGGTGTGCCAACCGGCAGACAGACATGGAGGGACTCAGAAGGGCAACGGGGGATTTCTTCCTCCTGATGCTGGGAGGGGAGGGCGTGTGCTTCCCGCAACATCCCCCATCCCATCCCAGCAGGTACCTTAAGGACAAGGGCTTTCCCCAAGGATCTAAAGGCATCTGGGAGGCATTAAGCCAAATTTATCCCAAATGTTATAGGTTGAGTCATGTCCCCCCGAAAAGATACACCAAAGTCCTAACCCCTAGTTCTTCAGAATGTGATCTTTTATTTGGAAATATATCTTTGCAGATGTAAGCAGTCAAGATAAAGCCGTCTTGGAGTAGGATGGACCCTAAACCTAATATGACCGGTGTCCTTAGAGGGGAGATAACAATGTGAAATGACAGAAACATTCAGGGAGAAGATGGCTGCCGGCTGGGCAAAGGCAGAGCCTGGAGTGATGCGTCTGCAAACCAAGGAATGCCAAGGACTGCTGAGAGCTGCCAGAAGCTAGAAAGATCAAGGAAAAATTCCCCTCTGAAGCCTCAGAGAGCCTGAATGTCAGATTTCTAGACTCCAGAACTCTGAGAGAATAAAGTCATGTTGTTGGAAGCCACAACCCAGCAAGGAGCACAGCAAACCAGGTCGGCTTGAGGACTGTCACCCCGAGCTGGCCAGGGCACAGAGGTAAGCTAGTGCAGACCCCAGGGAAGTTCCCGTCAGGAGCCCCAGGCGCAGGGCATGGGCTGCACGGAGATGCCCTTGCCCAGCTCTAGCTGAAGATGCTTCTCCTTCATCGGTCCTCGGGGGAGTCTGTAATCCCTTTTTTGCGCCAAACAGACCAGAGATGTTGGGGGTTGTCCCCTTGTCCAAGAATAAATGTGCTAACTCCTGGAGCCTTCGCCCTGTGAGTCAGACTTGTGGGACAGGAAAACAATCCTTGGGAGTAAAAACTCAATCATCTCTACTTGATCTCAAAAGGAAAAGTCTTGATTATTCCAGAAAATAACAACCTAGTCCCCTGGTTAGGCATAAGGGTCTGGGGAGCTGGTCACAAGGTGCTTGAGCCTCAGTCGCTCACTGATGATTAAAGTTTGGGGCTGAGTGGACACAGTGTCATGCTTTCAGCCACAGCAGAGAGTGACCACGGAGACCTTGAGCTATCTGTAAAGGCGGTTAACTTGGCATCACTTTGGGGATTAAATGGAGGGGAAAATTGGCTGGAGAGGATGACAGGGTGCAGACTGTGTAATCTAGACACAATAAAGCCACTCCTTGAGCCGGGACAGAATGGTGAAGGTTAAGGGGACAAAGGAGCTTGCAGAGAAAGAAGCAACTTTAATGTAAAGAGAACAAGGGAGGTTCTAAAGATTGTGGCAGAATTCTGAGTCTGGCCAGGGAATATTTAAGGGAATTTATCTCCTTCCATTCAGGGAAAGGAGGGTTTATTCAACTGATCTGAAAACATCTAGCTTTCCAGAAATATTCCAGGCATCTCATAAAATTAAACATTATATAAAATAGGATAATTAAGGATTAAAGAACCAAGAAGAGATTCTATAAAAGAGACAAAGAAGTAGATGTTAAGAAGACACTGTATAAAAGGAATGTTGCAATTAAAAGCAAAGGCAAAAAGAGAAGTAATCTACTTGAATTTTCATTACATACATGTACAAACTCACCTAAAGGTAAACTTTTTCCTAGAAGTGAGCTGGAGAAGTTTTTATCCCATTAATCTATGAAGATTCTTTTTGAGAAAATGATAATTATATATTTCGTCCTTTAGGAGTATATATGTGTGGCTCTGTGTGTGATTTCTTCAAAACTTACTGGGCTAAAATGAATGAGGTTCAGTTTAAAGTTTGAAAATGGATTCTCTGATTTCTATAATTATTATCTTATCCTTAAAAAATACAAGGGATGTGATAACAAGCAGATAAAACATAGGCATGATTTTACACACAAATATATTCTCCCTTCTCTCCTGCTAAGTCTGGGAGCCAGAGACTTAGCAGTGGGTGGGAACGGACAGACAATCAGTTTCATAGGCTTCCACAGCAAGAAACGAAAATGATACCTTTAACCCTCCAGGGCTGTAATTATCTCATGAAAACTCCAGCTAGTGGGGGAGTCTCTGCGCTATTATTAGATTTTTTTCAGTTTAGGATGTAAGTATATGCTGCAAGTCATTCACTGAAAATTGCTCATTCCTCCACCAATGTGTTTGAAATCCGAGCTCCATGGTGATTAATTCAGTCCTTAAGCCAGGTGAAGCTTCATTCTGGCTCCCCCTCAGTGTGAAGCCGGATTCTGAATGACCTGGCACGTGGCCCTACTTCTCTGTGTGTTCTCAGAAAACAGCACGGCTGTTCTCATGGACAGCTAAGATTTCTCCGAGTTCAAGACTTTGTTCCATTGGCTGTTCTCCCTTCAACGGTTTCAAAAGTTCTTCGTGGCATTTCTTTTTTAATGTCATAACCAAAGATGTGAATGCTGCCCAATTTCTGGTCAAAAGAAAGCCCTCTCATCATGTCACTTGATCTCATGTGTCCCCACCATGCTTTTTGTGGGAGACGTGTCCCAGAATCAACTGTTTCAACAATGGGCAAAATGACTGACCTGTAGGTCCAAAAGGATTAACAACAATAAAGATGAGAATTTTATACGTAAATAATCTATGTTGAGCAGTGTTAATGTTCTTGCTTTTTCTCTACATCCGCATACATGCACTTACTGTAGTAAACTTCTTCATTAACCAAGTGACCCACTAAAGATAAATTGGGAAAGACTTATCCTGATATTCCGTGGATAATGTTAACATTTGACGGACATCTCTGCTACAGGCATTGCAGACACTTTATGTGTGTTATCTACAGTATCCTAAGAACTCTGCTAGGTGACTACCATTACGTTCATTTTACCAACTTGGAAAGGGAGGCTTGGAAAGGTTAAATGACCTTCCCAAGACTGCAGATCTATAAGTACTAATGCAAGAATGTGAGCTTGCACCAAAAATCACCTCTAAGCTATTTTCTTTCTATTCAACCGTGGATACTGACAGCAGTTGACTAACTACAAAGTAACTGACTTCTATAATGCATGTATAAATGGCCAACAGGCACATGAAAAAATGCTCAATATTGCTAATTGTCAGAGAGATGCAAACCCAAACTATAATGAGGTATCACCTCACACCAGTCAGAATGGCCATCATTCAAAAGTCCACAAATGACAAATGCTGGAGAGGCTGTGGAGAAGAGGGAACCCTCCTACACTGCTGGTGGGAATGAAGTTTGGTGCAGCCACTGTGGAAAACAGTATGGAGATTCCTCAAAAAACTAAAAATAAAATTACCATATGATCCAGAAATCCCACTTCTGGGTATATATCCGGAGGGAACTCTAACTTGAAAAGATACAAGCACCCCAATGTTCATAGCAGCATTATATACAATAGCCAAGACATGGAAGCAACCTAAATGTCCATCGACAGAGGGCTGGATAAGTTGTGGTGTATTTATACAATGCAATACTACTCAGCCATAAAAAAGAATAAAACAATGCCATTTGCAGCAACATGGATGGACCTAGAGATCGTCATTCTAAGTGAAGTAAACCAGAAAGAGAAATACCACATAATACATGTATATTAGCCAGTAAGTTAAAGATACTCAGAATTAACTACAGCATAATCATAATTGAAACTTTGTTCTCTTTTGTGCAAGTCACATGAGACTTGCTAAACCCTGAACCCAAGTCAACGTTTTCCAACAGTCTTCAGACTGGTAAGCCTGCTTCATCCTCCTCTTTCTTTCCTCCCCAGAGCATGACAGCTTGAAACCCTGCCCTTGAGCTTCCCATGTAATTGGCTGTGCACTTGAGCAGTTAGTTAGAATTTCTGTGTGATCAGCTTAGTGAACCAGATGGAAACCAGTAACCAAGCTGACCTATGACATCAGAGGCTAACTCGACTTCTTTTTGGTGGTTTCAGGAGACCCCTGGGAAAATTTCCCTCCAGTCCTGGCACAGCTCACACTCACCTACATGTGTTCTTCCCCACACTGCTCTCCTGAGAACTCGCATGTCATTGGAACCTCTGCCATCTTTCTTTCCTTTCTTCCCTCCATTTTTTTTTTTTAATGGAGGTACTGGGGATTGAACCCAGGACTTCTGAATGCTAAGCATATACTTTACAACTGAGCTACACCCACCCTTCCTTCTTTCCTTTCTTCTTTCTTTCTCTTTCTTTTCTTTTCACTTTCTCTCTTTCTTGATAACACTATCACAAATCTCAAAAGGACTCTTTCTTATTTTGTATCAATGTCATTCTCCCCCTTCCATCCTGATCCCCACTCCTTCCCCCTCAGACCCTCACCCTAATGTGGGTGTGTTACTTGCATATGAACATGCTGGCGGTGAGCACCGCTCCTTGTCTGCCTTACACACTAACAGATTTTGTAGCTGGCTGCTAGGCATGACTACGCTGTTTAATTTTAGCCAGTGGGATATGAGCAAAAGGGAAGTGTTAATTTCTAGGTTGCCCTGTGGGCAGAAACGTGTTCTTCCCTTCCCTTTTCCCCCTGGGCAGATTCTGATCGTGCACTAGGAGATCACGTAGCTACATAGGACCCTGACATAAAAGTCATGAGTTGAAGGTGGTAAAGCAAAATGCCAGGAACAGCTGGGTCCCTCATGCTGTTGAATCATGATACCCCTCTGGATTGCCTACCTGAATTTTTACAGGAGAAAAAAAATCTATCCAGTTTAATCCATTATGATTTTGAGTACTTCTGTTATAGCCACTGATCCAATTTCCTAAATAAATATAGCATCTCTGCAAACTATGGAGGGCATTTAATATGCCTGCATGTGTTTCCTATTTTATACAGTACTGTTCCATTTCTTAGGTTTCTCACTCAGCACTATTTTTAAAAATCTATCCCTGCTGCAAGAGCACATCTAGTTCTTGCTTCTAAGTGCTGCAGAGGAGAGCAGTGCGTACCTCTACCAGACTGCTCCTACACCGCCCCACCCCCGTGACAGACACCTAGCTGGCCTCCCACTTCCCACCACCAGGATGATACCGCCGGTGACGTTCCTCATGGACCTTTGAAAGAATCTCTCCTGGGCACAGGTAGACAAGAACAATGAGCGGCCATGGAGTGCTCTCATGTTTATTTCCACTAAGTGCTGCCGAATCACTTTCCAGAACGGCTCCAACAGTCTGCACTTCCATTAGCAACTCCTGAGGACTCCTGTTCCCCTGCATCCTTGCCAATGCTTTGTTATTTAAGTTTCCTTTTTTTGCCAATCTCAAGGGACTCATTTTTAGCTGCACTTCTGTGATTATTAGTATGTGTGTAATTGTTCATATCATGTGTGTAATTGTTAGCCATTTGGTTTTCCCTTCTGTGAATTGCCTCTTCATACCCTTTTCTTACTTCCTGGTATATACTTAACATTAGTTCGTGTTGGTTTTGGTCACTTCTATACATGATCTTTCAGGGCAGATATCCTCAGCACCTTATTCACTGAGACCTTAAAGAATTTTATGCCAGCTTCTACACTGAGCCTGCCACCCATGACCAATTGCCACATGAGTGCGCACCCCCCCCCCCAAGGCCAGTCACGCCCCTGACATTCCCAGTGTCTCCGGGCTGCCAAGTGTCCCCAGCCTCCAACATCTCCAGTGGTAAACCAACACGCCCCTCACTCCCTCTCTATATTTCAGTCCCCAGATCTGAACGTGGCCATCAGAGGGTGACCCTGTTCCTTTCCTGTTGCCGTTTTTGCTTCCACTGCAGTTAAGGAGAAGGAGGGGGCGGACAAGAGGGGATTTGGATTATGCAGCCAAAGGCCACCACTCAAGATGCTGACATTTGGATGAAAATTTAAATGAGAAACTTGTAAGGTCTCTCCTGATGCTATAAAGCCTGACCCTTCAGAGGACATGTGGGAATTTACAGAGCTTTTCTTTTCTTTCAAACAAAGAGCTTTCCACCTGCTATACCTCCTATTTTCAGCTTAGTTCTTACTTTCTCCTTTAAAAGCCACCCTCCCTCTGGATTTGCTAACAGTCACCTTCACCTTAGCAAAGGCTGCCCCGACTTACATCAGGAGGCCAGGAAGCTGCACTTTGTCTTTACAGAGTCTGGGGAGGATGTCAGCTAATGTAAGTCAGTGCCAAAAAATTTCATGCAGCTTAACAGAGGAAGATCTTTTAAAAGAGCTTCCCCAACTAATAAATCAGCTAGGGAATAAAGCTGGTTGCATTTCTGGAATAGAAAAAGGAAGAATGTGCTACCACTGAGGGCCCCTGGGGTTGGCCGGGGGCCTTTATGATATAATAGTCGCTGGGCTAAAGATTCTGGCCCCAGTCATGGTTCACTGCTAAGCTGCTCAGCCCAGTAGTCAATGTTCTCCATGTCTTGGCCTTTTATTCTTCTGCTAGAAAAACTCCAACCCTGGATTAATCCAGCTACCCTTCTCTGCTCCCGTACCACCTCTCTCAGTGGAGGGCATCTCCACCCACCAGGGTGTCCAATCAGAAACCAGGGAGTCACCCCAACCCTCACCCTCCAGCTCCAGCCGGCCGTCAACTTCTGTTGCTTCTTCTTCCTTAACCTCTCTCAACTCTTTTCTCTTTTCTCCATCTCTGCTAGGCCTCTGTCTCTCACCTGGATTGTTACATACACTTTCTCTTCCTTGTCCATTTTGTACTATGCATAGATTCTGGCCCTGCTTTGAAAACAAAACAAAACAAAACAAAACAAACAAAACTTTTGATAGCTATTTGATAGCTTCAGGACAAAATCTAAACCTTCAAGTGCAGCAGAAGCAAGCCCTTCAGAGCCTGGTATCAGTGCCACTCGTCCAGCTTCATCGCTCACCACACACCCCCGCAAAGTGAGCCAGCCGCCGTGAGTGACTGACTCGCTCTCCAGCTCACCGGCCTCTCTAAAGCTCCCTGGCACCTGCACATGCTCCTTCTGCTTGAATTGCTACCCCAACTTCATCTGCTTCTTCTGCTCAAACTTCAAGGTGTAACTCAGACTTCCCCTTCTCCAGAAAAGACTTCCTAACCTACCTGCCCCCAGACTGCAGTAAAGTGGGGTGAGTAGCCTTTGGTCCTGTGATCAGCCCATCAGAGCACTCTGCTCACTGCACGGTCCGAGTTTAGAGGGCAGCTCCCCTCGACCAGAGAGTCAGTCTCTCCCGTTTCTTATCGCCGCAATCCTGGTGTCTAGCCAGTGAGTGGTACTCGATAAAAGTTTGTGAAGTGAATAAATAAACAAACGAAGAAGCAAATCAGTGGAGGAAGAGACATGCAGACATGGCCGAGGTGCTTACAGTAACCTAAAGACCAGTCCAGTAGCCCGCTTGCTGAAAAGAAAAACCAGTAGAGACAAAAGAAATCCCTCTGTGTCAGCATGGGCTTCTCCACATATCCTGGTCAGTCCCCAGAAGCAGCAGTGGTGGGTCGGATGTTCAGCAGAACAGACTTTCACATCAAGCCCACGTGTACAGCTTCCCTACTTCAAAGCACGGTGCCCACCATCTTGCCTGGTAAGCCAAGAAGGACCTTGTGTAAAGTCAGGAAAGGGATCAGCTAACCCAGCCGAGAGACCCTAGGAAGTGCGCCTTTTGTGACTGTAGAGCACGTGGTGCAGGGGGCAGAAGGTCAGTCACGTCTCAGGCAGGGCCGACATTAACACTGGCATGTTTCCCCAAAAGCAAGGACCTTGTTTGTTCGTCTCCGAATTTGAAGCAACTGATGTAATGCATGGCATATTGTAAGCACTCAATAAATATTCAGTGTATTATTAAATAAACCCTTGATCTGTAATACCATGAAGCGTTAAGAGTAGTTGGCTCTGGGAGTCGTATTCCAAGTGGTTTATTTTGGGCTTGTTTTCTGCCCTTGTATGCTGTTTGGTGCTCTCCAAGTTTTCAACAATGAGCACGTATTCCTTTTCCAATTCCTTTTATAGTCAGAAGTGTTTCATGGAAACAAAAGGAATCAACTGTGTAATGCAGTCATATGGCCAGGTGGGTGGTGACACTAGTGGAGAATAAAGCTTCTGCCCACTCCTTATTTCTTTACGCCGCCCAGAGAAGGAATATGCCTTATACAGAACAGTTAAGAATGAAAGGTCATCAGAGAGCACAGAGCATCATCTGTGACCTCTCTCTCCCTCCCTCCCTCCATCCCTCTGTCTCTCCCACATAGAGCAGAGAACTGTGTGGGCTGCGTGTGAAGAGGGTGTCAAGACAGGAAAATGATAGGGGTTTTCCAGGCATTTGAAAAACTGTGTGGGAATCTATTCTTTCAAACCAAATGGAAAGCAATTTAAAAGGCATGCTCTATTGTGAATGGTGCACTGGGGCGGGTCTCTCAGGGCGTTCCTAGTACGTACAAACGAAACGCTCCCGCGAGTCCCTGTGCGCCCCCAGCGCACTGGCACTAAACGAGACTTAAAGGCCACTGAGTTCTGATGGTAACACCTCCCCCACTCCCCCAGCTTCCCCCAAACAGCATCACCAAACACTTCACACAACTGCCAGCGAGGAAACCATCACTAATACTAAGCAAAAGCCAATGAAGCCTCAAATTAAGGGGTGTGGGTAACAGACAAAAAGAAAAGCTTTCAGCTGGCATTTGGGAGGAACTGGAGCTAATGGACAAATGAGTCAGAGAGGTTCTGGGGGGTAGGGCGCCAAATTTCCGAGGGGAAATTATCGGGTAAGCAAGCTGACTGCAAATGGGCTGTCCACATTCGAGTACAAGCTCAGAGTCATTCCAACCCAATAGGATCCTTTGGTTTTTTTCCATCCAAAAAGGCAACAGTAATGCCACCCTTTCCAAGGTGAAGTCTCCCAGGAGGGTGGAAAGGAGAATCCCTTCATTTCTATCTCTCTTGGTGCTTTCCCCAAATCTAAGCAGCTTGCCTAACTGTTCAAGAAACCCAGTTCATGTGTCACTTTCTTAGGTCACCACTGTTGTCACTTTCTGCCACCGGCTTTGAGGTGTGCTTGTTATTAACCATCTGTTTGTAAATCTCCTAACAGCAGATTTGGGGCGCATCTCTCCCATCTGATTCCATTTCAGAATCACTGCATTTCCCCACACCCCCGACCGTGACCAAATGCAAATCCCATTGCCCCACTGTTGTTCCTCTGCACTTCTGCCTAGATTTGTCGTGTATAAAATGCTAACTCGTTATCCAACCAACATGGGATTCCTGGGTATGCTGCCCTCCTTTTTATCTCTTCCTAATCTCTCTGGCCACTTCTTCAGGGCCCTGACACAAAAGATGCTCAAGAAATATTCTGCTGTGCTTCAATTAAAATTATATATATTGTGGGTTGATTAACTGAAGATTTCCCTTTTGCTGATTCTTTCTCATTAACGTCAGCATCTTCCCCTTTATTCCTTACTTTCTTTTAGTACAGCAACTCCTAGATATTACAGAACTCTCAGTTTTCATGATCAATTCTGAGGAATGTGGATGGCAAACCGATTTGTCTAGCTTCGCATTTTGATCTTCACCAGCGGCACCTCCTCTGCATGTCCTTTGAGAAGGTAAACCGATTTTCGGAATCTTTCTATAGCCCTCGTTAGGTGCAACTTTCCTCTCACGCTCCACTCTCCTCTGCTGTAGTTTTCACCTCTGAAGTAGGATTTGAAAGACAGTGTAGAGCTATTAACAGTATCTTTAACTGCATGCCTTGTTTAAGTATCTGATGTTGTTACACAGACTTGATGTGTAACCTTGTTAGAGCAGGCAGGTAGCTAGATACGAGCAGAGGAAGGGGGACACTGCCCCATCATACTGCCCTAAAACCATCACTTATTCCCTATTATGTTTCTCATTAGGCCTCCCTTTTGGATCAATTTTTATTTCTCTTTAGAAATCATTCTGGAGTTGTGATAGGAAAGTAAATTTGTAACTGAGCAGGACCCTGTGGGGCCTTCCCAGGACAGACCCCTCCCCGCTAGGTCCCCTGCTTTAGTTCCTCTCCAGAGCATCTACATACCAGTATCTGATGCACATTTTCTGAGTTGTCTTACAGATACTTCAATCCCCACCAAATGGAAGACATTAACTGTGCGATGACCATGAGCACATGACCCCCAGACCTACTGGTGCCTGAGGAATGATGTTAACCGGTGTGACATCACCCTGTTCCCTCCCCATCAGCCAGAGAATTGTGCATGAGCTGGTCACATACGCTGCCACTCCCCTCCCTCACCTGGCCTTTAAAAATGCCTCCCTGAAACCCATTGGAGGGTCTGGGTTTTTTAAAATTAGCTGCTGATCTGGTGCCTTACAATAAACATTGCACTCTCTGTCACCACAAGCTGGTGTCAGTAGATTGATTTTACTGTGTGCCGCAAGTGGCCCCAAGTTTGGCTCCTCAGACAGGGGTGGGAGTAGGTGGGAGACCCAGGGTCCTCTGGCCATCTCAGGTGTTGAGTGTTTTCTAATCCATGCTTCATAAACCTTTTGTGCGCGACCTAAAGCAGAAAGCATCTTTCACCCGGGTAGCCGTGCACACAAACACGCCTGTAAGGGCGCACGTGTCATTTCAGAAGACTAAACTCACCCTTACTCTGTGCGGTACACAGCAGTGTTTCCTGCTCCACTTTAGTTCCTTTTAATTTTTAGTGCTCACTGCAATCATCTTTTAACTTTACAATCCATTAATGGCTCACAAGCTGCTGTTGAAAATATATTGCCTAAAGTTTACTGTGAGAGTAACATTTATTAATTCATGTGCTCTCGTAACACAGTAAAGAATGTAGAGTAGATTCTAATACCATAATTCTCATATTTAAGGTGAAAAAAGTAGGATTCAGGGATTAACACACCTACAGTCACTCAGTTAATTTGGGGTCAAAGCCCCAAGCTTTCAAATATGCCAGGCATGCCTCGCCTTGCCCAGATGCCCTGGCACATTGTTGGAACAGACAGTGGGTGTGTTTGTTAGCATTATTTTGGGCCTAAGTAACAGAAGGTCCAACTGAAATGGCTTAAATTATAAAACCTGCCCATCATCTTGCATGATTGGCTCGGGAGTCGAGTTGATTACGTCAGCAGCTCAGAACCATCTTTGAAGACTCAGGTTCCATCATCTACTCTGCCATCCTTAGCATGTGGCCTGTGTCTTCAGACAGTCCCTTTCATGGTCTCAGGATAACAGCCCAACCATGGCCGCCTCAGGAACACTTTCCAAAGCCCAGTCTCTTCCTTTTCTCCCTTTGCAAGCATGAGGGATGCTTTCCCAGGAGCCACCTGTATCTCACTGTCTAGAACTGCAGCCCTGCAAGCCTGTCCCAACCTAATCACAGGCCAGGGCAGAGGAACTCCATCAAAGGCTCAGAGTCAGCCTCGGGGACTAAAGAGAGGCCTGTCTCTCCAGAAACCCCTGACTTCACAAGATCCAAACAATTCCAACCTCCATTCACCAGGGGGCAGGAGGTAACCACTGAGTAGGCAGGCGGGAGCGTCCCTCTACAGTGGGTACGGGTGCAAGTCCAGAAGGTGAAGGATGCCACAGACCTCTCTTACTTGTCCCCATATATTTTGTTTCTACTTAGAAGGAATGAGCTCTTCACCCTCTACTTTGGTTGCTTCCATATTCTCCTCCAGCTGCCTTTGGCCTCTTGTCCCAGTTCCTGCTTATCCAGTCTCTAATCCATTCTAAGGCAGTTCCCACCCCCTCCTTCCATTCATCATCATCAACCTCATTCAGGCAATTACTCACCCATTTGTCATTCTTTCCATGTTTAATGAATACCTGCCCTGTGACAGACACGGAACTAAGCTGCGGGAAGACAAAGACGAATAAGGCACAGTCTCTGTCTAGAATATGCCAAGGCCCTATTTTAAACACAATGTGTACACACACACACACACATACACTCAAATTTGGCATCTGCTGTCCTGAATGTAAAGGACAGCATGGAGCTCAGGGTCTCCAGGAAACGGAGCTGGAGGCAGAGGCAAAGTGATGGGAGTTTATGGGGGAGGTGCAAACTTTTGGGCAGTGGGGTGAGAAAAAAGGGGTTGAGGCTAAAAGAGGCAAGTGAAGTAAGGAAGAAAGGAAGGGAAGCAGGAAGGACAGGAAGCAGTGTGCTGTGATGTTTCCACGCTGGCTACTGCCTCGCAAGATGCAGACAAGGGACACTGCAGGCGGCTGGGGAGGGGCTTTCCCTGGATGGGGATGCAGGGACTGTCCCCATGGAGAGTAGTCAGTGGAGAGAGCAGGAGAAGAGATTAACTCACCCAGCTCCTTCCCATCTGTGGATTCCCAGTGGTCAAAGTTAACCCCCTGCATTTCTGCATGTGTCACTTGGCCCATTTGGTGGCCACTTGTGATGCCAGATTCCGAGCCCTGTGTTGTGTGGTTTCACCCAATTATGAAAGCTGAGGGGCAGCCACTGTGTGCCTGGAGAGCTGGGATGGGGCCACGGAAGACCGAGTGAGGGTGCTCAGTCCCTGTCTGTCCCACTGATGGTCTTGCAGGGAGAATATGGATGGGATTTTCTCTTAGTCTCTTCTCTCCTTTGAATGACATGTCAGTCTTTCCACCCTTTAGTCCATGCCGACTGGTGATATGTGTAACTTCTAAGAACATATCTTTGATCTTCCCAGCTTCTGGTATAAAGCTTCTAGCACCCTCAGAATTTCCTAAGTGCTGAGAGTGAGAAAGGTGTCTTTTATTACGTTAATGGTGACTTGGAAAACACCTAAGGATGGGGGCTGGTTGTCAGGGCGACCAACCTTGTGACTAGAGGGTTGGAAATTTCAGTCTCACCCACTGACCTCCAGGGAGAGAGGCTGAAGGTGGACTCATTCTCGGCTGGCCAATGATTTAATCAATCATACCTATGTCATGAAATCTTCATAAAAAAAACCAAATGGATGGGGTTTGAAGAGATTCCACCTTGATAAACACTGTAGATTTGGGGAGAGTGGTGTGTTTGGAGAGGGCATGGAAGCTTCTGCCCATTCCTCATACCTTGCCATGTGTGTCTCTTCCATCTGGCTGTTCCTGAGTTACATCTGTTTATAATAAACCAGGCATACTAGTAAATAAAATATTTCTCTGAGGTCTGTACTCCACCCTTGCAAATTAATGGAACCCAAGACAAGGGCATCACTGGAACCCCCAGTCTATAGGCAGTAGGTCAGAAGTGCAGAAAAACAACCTCAGTTTGCCACTGGTGCCTGAAGTGGAGGAGATGGGGGGGGTGGGGGTGGATGGGTGTCATAGTCCTGAGTCTGGCAGCCCTAAACCTGTGGACTCTGATGCTCTCTTCAGGTGGACAGTGTCAGAATTCAGTTGAAGTGTAGGACCTCTAGCTGGTGTCAGAGAACTGCTTGTTGGCATGAATAACTCGTCCCCACCCTCACACTGAAATTGGGTCCAGAATCCATATGATGTCAACAAATGCCATGATGGGAACTGACAAAGCGAGTTTCCTCTGCCGCTGAGGACAGCCAACAGTCGGCTCCCCCATTCCTTTCCTGCTCGGTGGAACTTGGCTGGGCAAACATGTGTTTCTATTGGTCCTCCAATTGTAGCCCTCCCCACATCACCTGTTGATACTCCTGTAGTAACAAGCAGCCCTTCGAGTAAATGCAACGAATTACAAAGGGGGTTGAGGTGATTACTTTTGCTTTTTTGCAAAACCAGAAGAGGGATAAACTCTTGAGGTCTCGAAAGGCGTTTCCCAGACTTTATGGCGCATGAGGATAACAGGACAACTCGTTAAAAGCAGATTCTGGGACCCACCCCTAGAGATTCTTGTTTCAGAGACCTGAGTTGGAGCCTGATAATTTGTGTTTCTAACAGGAACCTAGTTGATGCTGATGTCAGTTCAAGAACCGCATTTTGAGGAGTGCTGGAGTTAGAGGCGAAAGACTAAGCGAGCATCAGTAGCTTGACTTAAATATTAACTAGCCAGGCCAACAGGAGTATATTGCCTTCAAAAATCTCACAGTCTGGTGAGGGGTTTGTAAATATCCCACCTAGGACATGTACAAAGTACTGCTGAAATACATTTCTAGGCCCACGATGGAGTGGCTCCAGCCTGAGATGCCACGGCGACAACAACCTAATACTTAAAAAACTCAAATGCCTTGCTTGACCAGAGACGCAGTACCGCCAGTCAGCCGACCCCCAAACACCAAGCCACCTCTGGCTTCTTACCCCAAACCAAGTTGATTACGGAGCTGCAGCCAGGCAGGTGTTTTCTGTCTCTTCCTTGTTCTTTACTCTTTATCCCATAAAAGCTTCTTGCTTTCTGCTCCATTTGGTAGTTCTCCAAAAGGAGACGGTTCACTTCATGAAGTATTAAAGTTTGTACCAGCTAAATTGTCTTCTTTCATCATTTTTTAATAGTTTCCGGCGACAAGGTACACTGTAAACCACCACAAAAGCCCCAACCCAGTGGCACATCCCCCTTAGGTATTAATTTGTCTCTGAGAGACCCAAGGTTTAGCTAAAGTCATGGGATTCTCAAGTTTCAAAGAATTGAGCGCGCCTCCTCCCGGCACACCTGCTTATTTTCTGTCTAAGAACTGTCCTGGCAGCTGGAGACAACTACAAAAATGACAAAATATTACTGAGACAACCAAGAATTACGAGGCCGTCATGGGGAACTTTCCAGTTAGACAAGATCATTCTTTTAAAAAGTGCATCTGAAAGCAAGTGTTCCCCAATCAACAAACAGGATGGGAGACCTACTGGCACACAGAAGCCTCCAAAAGCTTCAAGACGCCAAAAAAGCTTCATTGAAAGATTTATTGTAAGAAGTAATGAAAAATTAAAAACCAAAGAGGTGCCTAAACCCAAAGACTAAAATAGCGACGTGACTTCTACGACCTCCTTCTATCCTGTTACCTGAGCACTAAGCCTCTACTGAATTGCCTTTCCACGAGAACCGCAAATGAAAGCCCGCTATGTTAGTTACCTTCAGCTGCAACAGCTCCAAAGTCAGAAACCTGCAACACCTGGGCCTCCCGCACTACACCCTCCTAGGGGCTCATCTTCAAAACACCTGCCCAGAAATGGGCTCACCCGCATTCATCAGGACACTCGGGGAAAGGTTTTGCCAAGTCCTACCACACCAACTCCAACGCCCCCATAGCTACCCTTGAAGAGGCCTCTCCCAGGGTTGACTGGACTCCCAGGGCCCCTCCGGTACATTGCTATCAGTTATTCCCTTTAACAGCCCAGGGGGAGCTGAAATTAAAAACAATGAAAAACCTTACCAAATTCTGGTAGCGACAGGGCTACATTCTGTACTTAAAACCCCACTCAGTCTGGAGCCCGCATTTGGGATCCTCGGAAAACTGGAAGAAGCCAAGAAAAGCTGAGAATTCTTACCAGAGTCCGCTCTCTCCAGTTTCTGTAGTGCCGCGCTGCGAAAGGTAAAATTTTGAGTTTTCCCTTCCTTTCCAAATCCTGGTCGTCGACCTTCGTCTCCCAGGAACAGCTACTGCCTTCTTGTTTGTCTCATTTTGCGTCCCGGCAAGTGGACGCGGCTTTCCGCCCGCCGGGGCCTGCAGCTTGCCAGCTCCTGCGTGTGCAGGCAGCTCAGCGGTCAGGCGGAGGCTCCGAGGCCTGGCCGGACCGAAATGTGGGACGCACTCCGCTTGCAGCTTAAATACGGCCGGACAGGAAGATGGGTTGCACTTCCTCTGCGGTCAGGGTCCTGCTGACTGTTACCAGCTCTCAGAGGAAGTAAGTCTGTCTTTCTGTGGGCTACCTTTGGGAGTGGCTCTGGATCTCGGGAGGGTGGTATCCTTTGCACCTGTGGCGGGTGGGCTTAAAGACGCAGGCGCCCCAAACTGGGGTTCCTAGTCTCAGCGTCTACTAGATGCAGGACCAGGAAGCAAAGAGTCCAGGAACTGCAAAGAACCACTGCAGCTTGGACAACACAGAGGTGGGGTGCTTATGCTCGGCAGGAGATGAGGAAATTTTCTGTTGGGAGGGAGAGGGGATGTGTTAATAAAGACAGAGACGGAAATTCCCAAGCCTGTAGTAGGGAAAGCACAGGTAGGATTTCATTAGAAGGAGGCTCTGTGGGTAAGTACGTCCCTGCTGGGGGCGGTGCTCTCTGGCCAAAGGGAAGATGGGATGTTTTTCTGTTGTGGGTTCAAAGGTGTGTGCCTGAGGACGTGTTTCCAGGGCAAAGACCTAAACTCAGGTGGACTCAGCACACCCAGTTTGGCCTAAATCAGCATGGGGAACAAGTAGGGCAAAGGTGGCAGCTTGTTCCTTTGTCCCATAGTCTCACTTTGGGGACACAGACTGAGGAAGGTAACTTGCGTTTAGATCACGTATCCCTGGAAGGGACATTTCGGGCATCTTCTGGCTATAGTTGCTGTCATTCTTTGTGGTGGTGGGAGGGAATAGGAGGTGGTTAAGCAGAGATCATTTATGTTATTATCCTTATTCTACTAGTTAAGATTTGGGGATTAAATTTTTGCTGATTTCTTTACTCTCCTCATCGTGAAAACTGATTTTTTTGGTCATTCAGAGAAAAAAAAGGAGAATTTGTGAGGAAGAGGCAAATAGAGTTTTTAGTTAGTAATTACTGTTATAAAGGAAATAAAGCAGGGTAGGGGGTAAGAGTGACGGAGCTGGGTGCTTTCCTTCCATTTCTCCAGAGGCCTGGAACTTGCTTGTACCTCAGGACTTTGGCAAATGAAGTGTTCTCTGTGTAGAACCCCTTCCTCTCCTTTCAACTGTTCCTTTTTGCCAGGTTACCTCTTACTATCCTTCAGAGCTCAGCCCCAAATCAGTTCCTCACTGCTGAATCCTTACAACCTTGTAGTTTGCAGAGTAGGGACTCAGTACATATCGAAGTACCTGAGTAACTCAGTATGCCAGCAAACTCAGTCAGACAAGTTCCCTTCCCAAGCCTGTTTACAGGACACTGTGCTTAATCTTACAGGCCATCTAAATAATTTTGGCATTTTTTTTTCTACAGAAGATTAATCTGCATAATTTGGTTTCACTTGATGATGAATGTCAACAGTCATGTATCATGTCACTCTCCTCCTTTTATTCACCTTAACAATCTTCATGGTCCTTGGAAACCCGTGCTGTCTGAACTACAAGTTAAAATGAATAATCTTCTATTTGTAAAAGATCGAGTCATAAATAGGCAGAATCAACCCATGCTTTTATTTTCATCGCATATAAAAACTTCATATGAAGGTATCGATGTACAGTACTATTCCCATGGGCTGTAAGAGAGGCTAAGAAAACACTAAAAGAATCGTTTTTAATGCTCACACACAACTTACCCCTCTGAAAACATATCCAAAGAAATAAAATTAAAAACAACTAAAATCAGTAAGGATTTTTTTTTTGTAATTATAGTGTCCCCTTTGTACTGTTTAAAACAAAAGTAATCAAATTCCTTTGGGCCAGGGCTGCTAAAATCTACAGTTTGTGTCAAAAAAATAAAATAAAATAAAAGGAGGCTCATTTTTTTTTTTTCTAGAAAAAAGTATTTCTCCTTTCATGAAGTCACATGTTCTGAGGGCTGGGCAGCAGTGGAAGGAAGTTTCTGCATGACCCACTGGGAATTTTTCATAGGTTTCAGAAGCTGGCCAGTATGCAAAGTTAAATGTAAAAATTCTAGAGCAATGTAGATTTTGCAGAAACACATTCTAGCGAATGGTGAATCCGTTATGCTCTGTGAATTTGCGTCATATAAAACTTTGTGTTTAAACATAAGGATTCATGTATATAAGCAAATTTGGTTGATCTCAGTTGAAGAAAAATTCCAGGGTTAAAAAAAAAAATGACCTTTTTCATATTATATACTTTCTTACCATGGCAGGAAGCCAAGGAATAAACTACTAATACATGTGACCTCTGGCTCTACTTTCAAATCAAGTTCATTCGCCCACGTGCTCTAGAAGTTTAAAGATTTTTTATAATCACAGGACAACAATATATTTTGCCAGTAGTGTCTGCAAATAAAAAGCAATCAAATATAAGAAACTGAAGCCACTCAGTATCTGACGGGGAAAACCACCATCACACTCACCACGTTGCTTCATGGCAAAGAGTCCTTCAGGCCTTGTATCTCAGAAGCATCTCAGAATGTTCCAGAGGGTTGTCTGTGGTTCTGTAAAATCCAGCTACTGACAGAAAGCCAATGGATTCAAAGCTTGGACGTAAAATGCCCAGCCCTAGCCCCATCGTTACCTTACTTATCAAATGCAGCAAAACAGAAGAAAATATTGGTTAAAGTTAAGGCACAGCCCTGGGACCAAAGACCTGCAGCTATGTTTTTTTTTTTTTAATTTATATACCTTTATGTATTTTATAGTTTTCTGGAATCTTCCATAAACAAGCTCTAAGGTGACAAGACTCTATTATAGGAGAAAAGAAAATGTACAAGGAGTATGTATACACACCGTTCATTCTCTCACCAAGAGTTTCCAAATATATCAACACCATCCCATCGTGGGATGATGTTTTAATAAGAACTGATAATTTACAATTAACATTACAGTATGTACATTACAATAAATACATGGTTGTAAACAGACAGACAAGACTGTATTACAGGTAAGGTCATTTGGTGAGAAAAAATGCATGGCACAAAAAATAAATAATGCATTCAAAAATTATCATAAAGCTTTCTGTAATATCCACTTCATTCAAGTTTTTTTTCCTTGTCTGCAATTTGTTCTACCTACATTATTTTCTTGTGAACTTTAAGTGACGCAAAAGAAAAGAAAATTCAAACAGCATTCTTGTGTTTAGTAACTTGCAAGCTGAAATGTACTGGTTTTATGCAAACTTGGACAATTTTTTCCCCATACAGTACCCAGATATTGCATTTTCTTATGACATTTTAGGAAATGTAAAGCCACTTGTAAAAGGATGTTCTTTTTAAAGCACTACATAATTCCGAAGCACACTTTGGCGAGGCAGGAGGGAGAGAGAAAGAAGGGAGAAGCAGATTGTACAGTGTGTTGTCCCTGTCTTTCAGATCTTATTCCTTTTCTATAAGGTGATTGTCCATTGGTGGGTATCTTCACAATATGTGACCATTAAAAATCAACACATTTTTTCTAAAAGCCTCTCTTTTATAGTGTAGTTATGAAACTTTTCAGGTCTGGATTTGTTTGTGACATATTGCCATTCTCATTTTTTTTTTCCATTAAGATTCTAGGCTCACTTAGTGGTGGTGGGGATCCCAAGCATTAGGAAGGGGAGGGAATGAGAATATTTTGAAAAAAGGAATGAACCCTAGATTCTTTGCTTTTTCTTCTAGACCTCCATCAGGGACAAGTAAAATTAAAACAGAAACAAGTTTTGCAGCGTTCTTGTCAAAGCACTTGCCAAACATGGGACTGTATTTGAAAGACTACAGTCTGATTTTTACAAGGAGAGGAGGGTGGAAATCTGGTAATTAATTGGTCAATTCTGAACCTGTGTTCTATGTGAAAGATCAGAGCTATGTCATTTTTCTATCAAAGTTTCTAAACATCAGTGGATCTCAGGGGATTAAAGTAGTATCTTCAGCCTGGGGCACTTTTCCGGCTGATGATTTATTAATCCCCAGAAGCTCCTTGAGACATCCCTAATATAAATGTTTTTCAGGGTTACAATTTTCTTTATTGTTTTATTTATTTTCCATTTGGTCAGATACTCCTTTAGCCTCTACTTGAGTTCTTGGACATTACTGTGAAAAAAATGATTATGTGGGCTCCAAACTCTTCAGAGAAGGTAAACACTTTATTAAGAGCTGAAATGGAAAGAAACTCCAAACTAAACAAACGCCCCACGATGCCAACTGAAGGTAGATACTGGGACTCGGTCTCAAATTGTAACACAGTTCTTGATGCTAAATTCAGCCAAAGGTGAGCTCTAAATTCTGATCTAGCCTTCTTACCCAACCCAGTATTTTAAAATGGCATTTTACTGCCAAACCTTCAGTCCCAGGGGTATCACCAACTTCCTTCTGTGTAAAGAAGTCTTCCTCCACAAGACATACTGATGGGTCAGTGAAAACCAATAAAGCAAGTCCTACGTGTTACATGGCTGTCCGTCAAGGAAGAGTCATTGCTACACTTAAAATCACTTCTCCAGAATATTCCTCATACAGTTCTTAGTCTCATGGTGAAATCACAGAAACGAAAGCACATTCGAGGTACTGGTGTTCGTTAATATATTCTGCTAATGTTGTTAAATTGTCTAGCTAGCTGTTAACTTTTCTTTGCAAATCAAGAGTAAAAGCTCATCATTACATATGACCTCGTGGCAGAAAAGAACGCTAAGTCTAAGCTGACTGCCTGTTTCTTGGCATCAGTACGAATGGTGGTGATATATTTGATAAGACCCCAGCTAGTAAATGTGGACAGAGGTTCAAACACACGCTAAATAATGAAGCAGCACAAGGGGGAGAAGTTTTTCTTGCTATAACTGACTGTGAAAACAATAAAAATGCACATGAAATGGGTGGGTTGTTACAAGGACATGCACTTGTGAAACGAGGCGTATCTATCGACACAGCAGAAAGTTATCAGAAGACACTAAGTGGGAAAGTATCTAAAAAAGACGGACCATTTTAGCTACTGGGTATTTATGTATCTCTCACTTGCTTCAGACAACACCAACTGATGATGGAGTGTCCGTGAGGCTGGAGACACGTGAGACAGAACGCACATCAAAGACTACTGAACAAGGATTCACTTTGCACACCGTGAAGAGAAATGTGGAGCAACTCTGTGTCTCTGAAAAGAGTGAAACAAAAGCTGGTAAACGAAGACCTTACAAAAAGGGTTTCCTGCAACATAATGTGGATTTTTGTTTTTAAAATATGGAAGTCATTGGTATATAAAACAATGGATCACTACAAATCAGTTACTTGCTAGGAACTCTAAGGTGCAAGAAAATTCGTAAATTAGATTTATCCAGTGTAGCACAGATTCGTACTGAAAACTTGCAAGTTACTCCTTAGAAAAAAAATAACCAGTGGCAGATGGAGTTCTGAACAGAGTTTTTTTTTTTTTTAAATATAATACCTCAGTACATTTAATAATAAAAGTAAGCTCTACAAAAAATCTGTTTTACATTATCATACAAAACGTAGAGGTCAGTGCAGCTCGCGTGAACCGCACTTAATCAGTCACGTATCAGGAAGACTTGAAATTAGAAAATGATGCAATTTCTGTGGCTCATCTTCTTCCTGGTAACAGATTCACACGGTGTCCTGTTCCTGACCCACCTGTTGCTTCACCCATTAGTTCACTCTGCTCATGTGATGCCTTCTTTCTGCTGAAAATATTTCAAACAAAGGAAAAGAAAAGAAACTCCAAATCACATCAACTTCGGGACTGCGTGGTGAGCCCCACTCCCTAGAAAACGCTTTGGAGTTGATTTTCTCTGCTTGATTAGCTTTCCCACGCAGCCACCTTGGGCCAACGCTGTTCGCGAAGATGTCCCCCTCGCTCGGATGACACGGAGGTGAAAAAACGGGTGACGATATTCCTGAGCGCCAGACTGAGTCGTCAAGGTCGGTTTTGTTCCACAAACGTCCTGGCGGATGACAGTGAGGTGTGACCATGGTTGTGGCAAGTGACATGCACTTTGGAAACAAACTTCTCTACTTGAAAAAAAACCCGAAAAACCAAAAACAAAAGGCGTGGAGGTCTTTGCTCTGTTACGTGTCGGGCGAGTGATCTTCTATGACGTGGGCTTCGGGCTGGTTCTCCTCCTCCTCCCCCACTGCCTCCTCTTCCACCTGCTCGTCCAGGGGGATCTCGGTGGACTCTGAGTCTTGAGTACAGAGAGTCTTGGAGTCACTGCAGCTAGTGTCCTCCTCCACTTGACTTCCGCTGTCCTTTTCCGTGTCCGACTCGCCATCTTCCTCTAAAGTCAGCTCAAACTGGAACTTCTCGGTTTGACCCTGCCGGCCCTCCTCCTGGTCCTCAGGTGCTGGGGAGGGGCTCTGAGGAATTGTGCTCTGGTACCACTCACGATTGTCCTCCAAAGTGTCCAAAATGTCCTGGGCGTCAGGATGGACGAGGTCTGCCCATGTCTCCCAGAGAGGATGGACGATGTAGTCTATGAAGCCCACCTGGTCAAAAGAAACCGACTTGAGTGCAGGACTGGGACTAAGAACAATGCAAAAGGGTAACGAGATCCTGCAACTGTATCTGATACATTGAATTTATTTAAATTTCTATATATATATATCATATATAAAAATATATAACAAGTAGTACGCTCTGCAAATACACCACTGAACTGAAGACTACTTACCTTAGTTTGGTAAAAGAGTCACTATTTCCGGTAGCAGACCTTATAAGAATGTTGTCACCAGCTGGTGAAAACTAGCTTCTAGAACGCTTAGTCCAACAGCAGGTTTGTGATGTAAAAAATCTCCGGCTGTTTCCATGGCAGGGCATGGCTCGAGGCCTGGACTTTATTTTAGAATAGCCAATTTATAGGTGAGTCCAGATTATTGAAATAATGTCATATGCTCTATATGAATTCATATAACTTTATTCACTTATGTACTGAGGTAACTGAAATAATGCCACATATATGAATAGACTATAAAATAGAGTCACGATGAGGGAATGTAATGCCCTATGAACATATATGTGACTATACGAATAGAAATCCTAAGAATTAAAGAGTTTTTTTGGCTTACAAATCCTAAGGGGAAATTGAGCTTGTCAAAAAGAAAGTAATTAAGGCGGTGTGGGTATAACTCAGTGGTAGAGTGCATGCTTAGTAGGCACAAGGTCCTGGGTTCAATCCCTGGTATCTCCATTGAAAAAAAAAGTAATTAAGAAAACCCAATAAAATACTGTGTGACATGCATACACGTGCAGACAAAGAAACCAAGTGTTCCAGCTCAGAAAGCTTTAGGCCTGATGTGTCACCTGGGACTTCTCCACAGATGCGTTGTGCTTGTCGCACATGGGGCTGATCTCCATGCCCCGCTCCCTCTCTCGGTCCCCTTGGCGGAAGAACTCCTCCATGATGCGGTCTGTCCACTGGCGGTACAGCTGGAGAGGCTTTGTGGGGTTGCTCAGGTCGGCACAGTGCACCATGTTCTGAAGGACCTGAAACAGACGACCGCATCCTCTGCTTAACACCTGTTCCTTTTCCACTGGAAATTCACATCGGATGACTATGACACTTAAAAATACATGTGGTGTAAAATTCACTCCAGACAGCTCGACCATGATGTGTCTGTGTGCAGCTCATATTTGTATTAATAGTCCCAAGTCAGGCCACGTCTCCCGCCTCTACGTATCATGGGAGGAGCTGTTTACGTGCTTGGCTGATTACATTCACAGCTGCTTAAATGGTTGGTTTTGTGGATATTAGGGTTTGTTTTTTTTTTTTAAACACATTTCCAACTGAAAAGGCCAACAGGATTTTATCTGGTTCATCTACAAGATGAAGAATTTTGATAAAGACCCTGCTGATAATTACTAAAATTATAAGCTCGGGGAAAGGAGACAAATCTTACCTAAGCTAGACACAGACACGTGTGTACACACACACATGCACAGACACAGAGCCAAGTCCAGTGTTTTACCTGAATCCTATCAGAGTAATTATCAAGAAGGAGAACTCCGGAACTTGTCACTTTCTTAGTTTCAACCATAGTTTTCAAATCAGCCAGTAGATTCATGTGTTTCGACATGTCTGTGGCAAGTACCTTAAAAGATAAAGAGTATTTTAATAAGTAAAAAAAAAAGGCCACAGAAAAAAAGACAGAATTTGCACATGAAAATATCATGGAGAACGTGAGAGGAAACGGAGAAGCACTGTGTCCTCTAACAGCAGTATGTGGAAACCCTGCCCTAGTTCTTGGGGCAGAATCCTTTCCCCTTGGCTGTCAGGGTTCCTGGAAGCCCAGACACACGTGAGTAGGAGAGAGAAGCACAGGGCACTGGAGACCACTTCCACGGCGAAAAACGGGGATGTTTCTGCGGATAAGACATCATCACACGTTTTGAAGTTTTTCTGTTCCCTGGACCAGAAAGTGGTTACTGGGCGATGATGGACTGGTCCGAGGTTGCTCACAGAATACTTCAAGAAATAGCATATTCTGGTTCATTTTTTGCTTATCCAGGACAGTAGTCCCTGCCTTTCTTTGTGTGTACAAAGCTTAGCAGATAAGCTTTTGATAACCAGAGTTCCCTCCGTCTCATAATCACTGTGGAGAATGTGCACAGAGAAGAGGAATGTCAGGGCTGTTTCTACATGGCACCTTCTGCTGACAAGAGACCTTCTCCATTTTTTGAATGGAAAAAAATAAATCCATGTTTTGGCCAGCATCCTCTGCTTTTGTTAGTCATCAATGTCTGCCACCAGGTGGGAGGAGTTCAGAAAATAAACCTAACGTGGGGTACACTGTCATGGTTCTTGACTCCAGACTGCGGAGTGGAGCCCCGCGGCCCAGGGTAGGACCAGCCCCTCGGACATAAAGGGCAACGATACTTTGAAATACACAGTTTCTTTTACCTGATACTCATCTCTCTTTTTTTTTAAACAACATGCATCACAGTTGTCTTTTTTGCTTTTATCAGTTACTTACAATGTCAATGACCATCTTCCTTAATGATTGTCTTTGCTTTTTGGTCAAATTCTGGAAAATGTCACAGTTTTCTTCCTGAAGCAACTTAAAGCCCACGGCCAAATGATGGTTCTCCAGGACCGAAGAATCATTGTACATCAAGGCAAGTTCAGAGTCTTGAAAGAAAGGCAAGAGACAGAAGGTTAGCAAAGCCATTTATTCTCAGTTTATCTTATTGTTCATATTCTGAGACAGCTGGGGTTTAGGAAGCAATTTCCCCTAAACACCTCTGCTGATGTTCCCATCGTGCTATGACGACACCACCTGAGGGAGCAGACTTGTTAATATAATCAGGGATAGAGCCTGCAGTCTTGGAAGTGTCTGATGCTCCTGACTCGTGGCAAGTCAGTTCCCTCTGCGGCTTCAAAGACAAGTTAAACCAGATTATCTTGACCCTCCTCTCCCAATCTGCCACAGGGAGCAACAGACACTCAGCAGAATAAGACATTATTATTCCTACCGTTTGCAACCTGTCCAGAGCATAAGGTGCCGTATTCCTGAGAACTGCGTGCCATCCACCCAACATTTTATTTATAATGTAAGGATCGTGTGATTCAGGATTATTTGTACTCAGGGTACAGGGACATTTAGGAACACATGAACAGTATCAGATGTGTTCACACTCTCACCTATTTTCTTTCATAGGATAGCTTTGAAAGTCAAAGCTTTATTCATTCGTCTACTTCCTTTTCCAAGTATTGTGCGAGTCACAATATAAAAGCATCTTGCCCGCCCCACCTGGGTGCTCACGGCTTCACACAGAGACGGGCATTTAGCTGCCCACATAACTCCATGGTGAAGGTTCCGCTGCTCCCTCACGACTGTCCTGGACCTGTGTTTGGGCAGCAAGAGATCCCACCTCTTTCCTAGTTTCTGTAAACAGCAGGCTCGGATCTATAAAGTAGTCATTAAATAAAAAATCGACTGGTGCTTTACTCTGTTTCCACTGAAGTCACTGTAAAGGCTAAAAGCATATGCATTTGATCTTTTTTTCTGACTCACATGTGGAAAACGTATATTCTTTTCAAAGAAAGAAATAACTAGTAGTAATCAATGACTATTTTAAAGTAGCTAGGGAGAAGAGAGGTTCAAGATATTTCTACTGTGAAATCCTATGATTTTAGGTTTATACATAAAAAAATAACATAGCCCACAAGTATAGCTATAGAGAGCTTACTTTAAAATGAGATTGGTGAAACAGTGTGTGTACGGGTGGCTGGTCCAGCTCCACCTTAATACAGTGGAGTGCCTCTGCTCTTGGACATCAAAAGTCATATACTTTGAACACATAACTAATGTGGGTACATCTTTCCCCCCAAAACCTAGGCATCTTTGCTATAAACAAAAAGATTCATTTTCCAGGTAAAACTTAATGCTATATATATTCTGAAAATGTATTATTTCAGAAAATAAAACTGTGACATGAAATGCTTTTTTTTTTTTATGATAAAGACCCTCCAGCATGTTATATTCAAGGCTTTGTGATGCTATTTACATTTCAAGGATTTATTTACATGTACTGTCCCTGAGAAAGACTTACGCAGCTTCCCACTTGGACTTGCAACTTCTTTAAATCCTATTCAGATTCCCCTAGACCCCTCATTTATAAGCGCTTAACCGACTCTGCCAGGTAGAACTGATCACTCTGTTTCCAAAACCTGCAGCATGTTTACAGTGAGTGTGTATGTCAATAGCATCAAATCATTTGGCGCCTAAAACTAACACAAGGGGAATGATTCATGGAAACGACCATCGCAACTAAGAAGCAGACGTGTGTCAGGCCTAGGAATCAGCCAGGTGAGCCCAGTGGCCCTCCACCAGAGTGAGTTGTACAGCATCCTTAAAATAGGACAGGTGACCTCCCAACCACAGGCTTACAAATCTGATGATTACAAGTCTTTATTACAAGAAGCACCGATTCAACCTTTGGCTTTGGACAAGCCGGCAGCACCAGCTTCAGGGAAAGAGCTGAGAGTGTGCTAGTCCAAGCCACCAACGCTCAATCGGCACACAAAAGAAAGAAGACACAGAAACTTAATGTCTATAAAAAGAGGGTTTACTGTAAACTAAAGAAAATCACACAATTTTGACAGAGCTTTTCATAAAGCTACAAGTCTGCAAGTCATACTACAAGTCGGCAAGTTATTACAAGTTTGCCAGTTACCCTTTGTAGCATGCTGTGAATTTAAAACTTACTTGTGTTATTGGCTACTAAGCCTCTTCTGAGTCCTAAAATAAGATGCGTGCTGGCTTGGTCCCTAGACAAAAGCTTCCCAAGGCAGAAATTCTCATAGTGCCCTGGGGCTCTCATCAACCCTAGGACAATGTTCATCTACCAGGCGATGATGCTGACTCATTCTCTCAGGGATGACACAGCCTCATCACATCTCACCCTCAAGAAAACATGAGCAATCCAAACCTGCTCCGCGACATGTTAACCGCCCCATGTTTCTGAGGTCCCACAGAGCAGGGATCTGCACAATGTCACTGAGTAACAAAATACTTCCAGAAGCAGGCTTAGTATCCTTCCACCTCAGGCAGGTCATCAGCAAAATGACCTTAAACAGACACCCCTGGCCACTGTCCTGTATGTATGATTATCCCCTACAGTTCTCCATTATCTATCTCAGTGTCTCTCAAGAGTTAAAGGGCATGGGATTTATCTGTGGACTGAAAGTGCAGACTCCACAGGTACCCAGATGCCAGCCTAAGCCCATGTGCCCTTAGAAGGTCCACAAGAAAGAATATGAGAGTTGGCTTCATTTTTCTTAAAAAATTTATCAGAGTACCCGGAAGACAGTGACTTTACTATCAATTGTTTTAATTTGTTCTCTAATCTATTCTTAATTCTCATGTTACGATAAGGGAACATACAATATTGTATAAATATAATAGGATGTAAAGAAAACACACAAGTCTGAATTTTGGTGTGATTAATTTTAAAAAGAGCACACCCTGCTTAATGGCAGAAATTGAAACAAAATGTGTATGTATTTGTTAAAAATCTATAAAATTAAGAACATAGCAAGACATACATAAAATTAAAAAAAGAAGGATCAGGCTAGGATAATGAAAAATTGACAGTGTACACTTTACTGTACGATCTCCCTGCTCATCACAGAAAGGACCCAGTCGACCCTAACCGACAACACGACAGAAATCCATGCAGCTGCATCTAACGTGTATCAGGATTTATGTGTCAGTATATAGTAATGTTTTGATGACTCCTGAAAGCGCTCCATTATAGGTTCTCGTAAGGTAACTGAAGCAGGAAATGTTACCCTGTGTAATTGTAGATAAGTAAGTTCGTAAACCAAACTTCTGAAATACAGTGACTAACCGCACATTTTCAAAAATCCATGACTTTCCCAACCCTCCTATACCTGAGTGAGTCACTGAAGTGCATTCTGTTATACAGTAGTCCAGAGGCTATGAAAGGATTTAAAAATAGATAAATAATCCAAAAGACCTGAGTAAAATCTCTCAAAGCAAGGCTGTATTTAAATGCTCCCTCTAACTCCTGAGCTGCAGCCACGGGTTCGAAGCGGATGGTAAAGGCACAGACACTGCTGGCGCTAGGCTGATGTGGGCCAGGAGAAGGCTGTTATCCACAACTCAGGGCACAAAGGGAAAGGCAGAGCTGAACAGATAGGGCAAAAAATTCACAATGTTGCACTTTATGTTTTCATATATAAAAGTGACTTTATAACATTAATGAACCACGATGGGGGGTGGAATTCCACATTTAATTTACTCACCAATTAACTTCAAGTACAGAAAGAATAGAATTTCTGTAAAACTAAACCTCTTTGCAAAAGCACAACAGCTCTGAGCACCACTAATCCTCCCTGCGGAGGCTCTCTGTGCAGCTGTGCGTCAGAGCAGGTGGCCCGCACTCAGCAGTCTCTACCAGCGCTTATATTTCTGAATTCAGCGATGACTTACTTTATGAAATGTCACCAGTGAGGAAAAAATTGATGGGTAGAAAATACTAAATAAAAAGAGATAGTAAGTCAAAAGAGAAGTTCCCGATGCCCTTAGTAGGAGATTTCAAAAGGATAGGAGAGGGCTGGGCGTGCCAATGGAAGGGAAAGAGGAATCATGACCTGTGAAGAGCCTACATAAATGAGGGATTTAACATTAATTCTGATAACTTCTTGTATTTAAAACTTTAGGGGCAACATCACTATCTAAATCTTTCTTCAAGCCTTCACTTTCAACTGCCCTTGTCCACTAACATGGTCATATATTATTTCTAAAACATGCTGGAATACATGTTTTTCAAACATCTTATGCCTGATGGGACAGAACAATAATTTTTAGGGCTATATCACATTAACAGATACTGTCGCTGAAACACCTATTTACACATCTCGAAAGAACATTATGTCTCTGGAAACATCCCAAGTTGATAAAGACCCTCAGTCATTCTAAGATGTACCAAGGGAAATTTTTTCTGCAAAAATAAATGAACTTCACTTACTTGTATTAATCAGAAACTGATTGGACACACCAGGATGATCGACATCATGTATTGCGCTGGCAAAAATTGCTGCAAGAATCTCCAAATCTGTAAACACAGCCTGAAAAATCAGACAGCATAACATTACGGTTCTATGATAATATGGATGAAAGGTATATACAAATGGGAAATTACTCCCTAGAGTCTGGAAAACAAAGTGAAGCTTCAAAATATATTATCATAACATGTCAGGAAGGGAGTCTTTTAGATAATGAGTTACTCATGGACTTTTTAAGTATAGTCTTGGAGGAAATATTTTATCTGATTTTATTTTAGCTCATGATCAAACCTTTTCCATGGCTTAGATTTTTTTCTAAAACATTACAAAAAGAGTGTCTGCAATTTTTTACAGAAAATAATAACTTATTTTAAAAGTATCTTAAAAGTATTTAAGATGTTTAAGGATATTCCGAAATCCTTTTTTTTTTAAAGTGTACTTTTTAAGCGTACGTAAAAGTAATGACATGAGCAAGTCTCTTCTTTCATTCAGATCAGGGAATCTCAACTTCAGCAAAACTGACATTTGGGGCCAGATAATTCTTTGTTGTGGGAGGCTATCCTGTGTATTATAGGATTTTTAGCAGGATCCCTGGCCTCTACCCATGAGATGCCAGTAGCATGTACTCCCCTGTTGTGACAGCCAAAAATGTCCCCACGTATTCCCAAATGTCCCAGGGGGAAGGGAGGAGCAGGAGTGAAAGAGGAAAATCACCCTGAGTTGAGAACCTCTCACTCAATCGATGCGGTATTAACACAATTTTATAACGAAACAATCTGAAGTATAAAATATATTAGCAAAAGAGAACTGTTCCCCCAAATGGTTAAGGACATCAAATGGCTTTAATAAACATTTAATGAAACAACCTCATAGGATTTGGTACCATTAAAGATAATAAAAATCTATGAAAAATATCAATGCATTGCTTCTATTTTATAAAATAATCATCTTTGAATGATAAATGAGGAAGTCATCAGACTAAATTAAAAAAACAAAACACAAACCCAAACTAACCCAAACTGAGTAAGCCAGATATGCTTTATGGGACGTCTACTAGATGATTTCAGAGAAGGGGTATCACAGATGAATCCCTAAATCCCTGACCAGTTATCACAGACCAAACTCATCAAAGACACGACTGTTTACTTTCCACAATGACATTTTCCCCCTCTACCTCAATATATTTCCAATGAAGCCAATTATTGTTTGCCCTGTGCACCCTTCAGTATAAACGCTGAAGAAACCGCTATGAGTGGCAAGTTAGTGTTCTCAAAGGTTAGAGACCAGCTTTACCTCCAGAGCAGGTGTGGATAACAGCACGTGTGTGGACTGCACAACGTCTGCAGCATGAATGTTATTGTGGTAGGCCACGTCAGCATGGTAATGATCTTCCAGGGTCATAAGGTATGTAATTAAAGTGTCTACTGGAATTTTAAATGTTTTCAATAAATCCCGTTCCTGCAGGAAAAGAAATCCTCCTTTTAACATTTTGTCCTTATGTGAAAGATTTCCCGTCCAGTGTGTTAACAACAAAAACACCACACCCAGTGTTGCCCATGAATAACCCAAAATGGAAACAGCACTCTCTCAATGTCTAGTGAGGACAATGAAAACCTTTGGGGCCATCCAGGGACTTCAGGGACAAAACCAGTGTTGAACTGTCCTTCTGGAGTCCAGCAACGCTTTACCCAAGATGTAGAGAGTCTGGAAGGAGCTGCCAACTATTAGAATGTCTGTGTCCGGTGATCATGAAGGCAGCTCAAGTCCAGCACCACCGACTCAACCGTTGGATCAAAGCACGGGAGACACAACATCCTCTCTAGGGCTACAGCTGCCCCCTCCAGCCCCAGAGTATCTCCAGCCTCCACCTCTCACACAGAGCCTAACCCCGTGCTGGGGCAAAACCTTGACATGAGTGAGAAACCTACCAGAAGAAGAGAGCGGTACACAAGACGGTGACTGAAGAAATTACATTCTAAGGTTAGTCAGCAAGGGGCTGATTGAATTCTTAAAGTGAGCACTCCCTTCTCTATAAAGGTCAGGGTCATGTGGGTGATTTTTAAACTATTACTTTAATGCGTTGCTTCATTCTGCCCCATCACATCTCTGTCTTAAATGGAAAAAAAAAAAACACAACAAACCACGGTTGTTTTGTTTGTGTTTTACCCCGACTCCAACTTTTCTGTATCCTTCCTTCCCCTTGGTAAAGGGGCAAATGAGAAAAAAGTATCAAAATAAGTAAAAGAGGGTGAGCAGTGAAGGAGATAAAATACATGCACATGTCACAGACTGGACATTACGTCATCAAGTAAAAGAGAGGTGACAGAACTTAATGGCATTACCTGAAAAATGGTGTGCATGATAACAGTCAGAGGCCGGTTACCGGACAACTCTGCTATTCTGAAAACGTGAAGACCCCATTTGTTCACATCTTCTAGTTCCTGGGGTTAAGGGAGGACAGAACAAATTTGAATGCAGAAGTAGAATATGAAACCATGAACACAGTCATTTAAAAATTACTGACTTTACTGAAAAGACTGTTAGGTTTTTAAAATATGATTCATTTTAAATGTACGGATATATCATGTAAGTACAAACTTTAGGGAATTCATTTAAACATACTAAAAACTGAATGGTGTGCTTAGCTTTACGCCTCTGACAATACAACATATTTACAGCCTTGAAATACCGATCTCGAGGTATCTCTTCAATAGTTAAAACCTATTCTCAAAAATCTTAACTATTCTCCTGGAAGATTTCTAACCGTTTAAGGTCAATCAAATTTAGATGTAAAATAAAGAATGCCAAACCACCTGTCTAAATCCACATAGTAATAAAACTCAAGGGATTTAGAAAAAGCCTTATAAAGTGCTTTCCCATCTTCTAAGGTGGGGGAGGGGGACTACAAGTTAATGAACTTTCCCGTCTATTTAAAAGAGAAAGAATCAAAGTTCACTGCATACTTCTGATCATGACGCTTGAAATCATCTTACCTTGGCAAGGACGTCTTCTTGCTCAGTTTTGACCCCAAACCTCGGGATGCTGGAATTAGTCAGACTGGAGCTGTGCATCAACTTCTTGACCCCGCTGATCTGAGACATTGGCCTTTTCTTTTTCTCCTTTTCCTTCTGAGTCGGAGAAGGAATTTCCACTTCATGTTGCTTATCTTAAAAATTTAGAAAGTGTTCTACATTTACTATTAATTCTACCTGTTTTTTTTTTAATCATAACAAGCATAACTGGACAAGTTTTAATTGATCATTATAATTCTAGGAAATATTTCCAAGTAAAACTCCTTTTAGAGAAGTTGAGTATTTACGATTTGATGTGGACTTAATTTGACAGTCTCAAACACAAAATTAAGCAAATAAGTAATTAACATCAAATATATTCAGTGGTTGCATCTTTGAATGTCTCAAGACAATTTTCTTGAAAAACTTATGATGGCAGACTTGGAAAAGACAAAAAACATTGGTTATTTCCATTGTTCACCAACTCCAGTGCTATCTGAAAACCACTTACAGTGGCAGGAAAACTGCTCCTGCCAAGTAAGAACTCCAGTTTCAATACCTACTTTGAAATGGTAGAAACTTCATGCACAAATATAAAAACAGCAGTGTGTGAACCTCACTGCTTACTGAAATGGGTCCTACGGGGGGAGCAGACAAGGCATGCCTGAATGCCTACGGTTGCTCCTGCAAGTTTACATTTTCTATACGATACTGAGATAGGGGTAAGATGTAACAAGAATCTCCAGTGTTATCAGATAAGTGAATATCAGACTCACAAAAGGTAATTGCTGTTTTCAAAGACACAGGATGTCCCAGTATGCTCATCCACTACTTCAAGGCAGCGAGCTCCTCTACCTCACCCTTGCACATAGTGTGGGTTCAATAAATGTCTGCTTAGTGAATGTGCTAATTAGATATTAACTGCAGTTTTGTTTTGAAAGTAAATTCAGATCAAGGATATGTTCAAGTTACAGATTTTTGCTTACTGAATTTTCTTTCTGTGGATGGAGGGTGGGGTGGGCGTGTCCCAGTACACCATACTCTCAGCTAGCTCTCCTTTAGCTTGTGTTGTATCTACCTGCCTCTCCAGTTATCACACAAGGTGTCCATTAGACTATCAACTCGCTGAGTTTAGGGACCATTTCTAACCAATCATTAAATACCAAGTGCCCAGCAACGGCTGGAACTTAACAAGCATTTGTTGGATGCATGAACAGATCTCTCTATAAAATATACTTTACAGTTGAGTACTTTGGAAAAATGGGCAATACACAACTTTAATTCAGAGAATCCTTAAAGTTCTGAATAAAAGTAAAAGATAATAAATGTACAGTGTCACCTAAGGTTCTAAAGCTTAGAGGCTCAAATTATTCATACAATGAATGAAAATGAATAGAATTCTTTATTCTTGTTTGATTTCCAAAATGAGTTTGCATCTCAATCCACCTCCAAATACAAACAACTCAAAATTTAAAAACTGCATTTAAATTGTTATTCTCACCTAAGAATGTGTTTGATATATACTCTGACACTTGATTTCCAGACCGACTCATTTCAGAGAGATGGGTGAGCTCCCGATTAAGCATCCTTTTAAACTGAAAAAAACAGAAAGATAAAATGAAATAACAGAAGGGGAAAGTCGAAGTGAAATAACATAAGCATATGTGAAGATACAGAAAATACACCAAAGAATTTTTAACCTGTCCTGACACTTTAGATCAGAGCCATCAAACAGAACTTTATGCAATGATGAAAAAATTTGTAATTTCTGCTGTCCATTACAGTAACCACTAGCACGTGGCCGTCAGCCACTTAAAATGTGGCTAATGCAAGTGAGAAGCTGAATTTGAAATTTTATTAAATTTTAATTAATTTAACTTCAATAGTTACATGTAGCTGGGGTCTACCATATTGGACAGCACAGATTTAGACACTCAAGGAACACATTAAGCATAAAAAAAACATGTATTATCAGTACTTACAAAACAGAAAAAAAAAAGAATTTATAAACACATAAAAGGGTTGCCACACAATAAAACATGGTATGTTTTTATCAATTAACTTGTCATGAGCAGAAATGAATATGTATACTGCATAGAGGTTACAATGTAGTCTTCTCCTTCCAAAGCAAAACTGGATAGATTTATCTGAGTATCCTACCAGAACTCTGGAGAAAATATTTGAATAGATACTATATGTTTCCTTTAAAAATTGTTTTTTAACTAGGGATTTATTGGTTCTCAACATCTACAGAATTTACCAATCCATTTCCCTCAGTCCCATAAATACAACTGGAAATTGACCTGTTCAATTGAAACTTCAGTTTACTCTACTGGTGCCATGGTGCCTGTTTTATCAAAGAAACCCTGGAATTTATCTACCACCACCATGTGACATTATCACAATCCAGAATTCTTAAGGATGTTATGCTTTCCCAACTATCAACTGCTTCTTAATGTATCTTCCTTTGAATCCCAAAATAACCCAAAGAGGCCTTTAATATACCTTAAAATTTCTCTTATCCTCCCTAAACAATGAATTTTTCTATATATTGAGCAACTATTAGATTCTTGATCCAAGAAAGTCGTATTTTACTCCAATATTTAGTTGCCTTTAAAATTTTGATTTACACCATAAAGCCTCACTTAAGTATGAGGGAAAGAGAGTACTGAATCCGTCATTTAGTAATGTTTGAAATGTAATTCTAACTCAGTATTTAATTAGTTTATTAGAATTTTAAAAAAATCTTGATTCTCTGGGTAGTTCATACCAAAGTGTTCTAACTCAAGATAATCTGGCAAATTGCTTCCAGAGTTAATTTTATTGACCGTCCAGATTAGGTATAAGAATTCATCATGGTAAAGCACTGAGGGAAATCAATAAAATATTTCAGTTGACTGTTGGATACAAGAAATGGGTACTAGCATTCCCCTAGAGTCAAAACTGAAGACCTGGCTATTGCCAGTAACAAATTCCTCTGGTTGTTAATTTACAGGTTGAGGGAGCTTATCCTCAAACCAGAACACAAAGTTCCCTTTCTTTGTGTTTTTTTAATAACTTACTTTGATTATAAAATGCACAGGTGATACAGAAAATCTAGAAAGCTATATATAAAAAATTAGAACTCATATATATCCCCACTGTCCCACTGCTAATAATCACATAAAATTAGCTATATTTCCTTCTATGCCTTTTTTTCCATCTGTGTGTGTGTGTGTGTGTGTGTGTGTGTATGTGTGTGTGTATGTGTATATAAAAAATATGTATTTGTTGAAGTATAGTTGACTTAACTGAGTTATTATGAGGTTCAGGTGTACAACACAGTGATTCAATAGCTTTACAGATTCTGCATCATACAAATTTATATAATATTATTGACTATATTCTCTGTGCTGTACATTACATTCTGTGGGGGATATATATAAATAGTGGACTATTACTCAGCCATAAAAAAGAATGGAATCTTGCCATTTGTGATAACATGGATGGACCTGGAGGGTACTAAGCTAAGTGAAATTAGTCAGAGAAAGACAAACAATGTACAATTTCACTTACATGTGGAATCTAAGAAGCAAGTGATCAAATATAACAAAACAGAAACAGACTCACAGATACAGAAAAACTAGTGGTTGCCAGACTTGGGGTGGGGGATAAGGGATGGACAAACCAGGAGAAGGGGATTAAGAGGTACAAACAACCAGTTATAAAATAAGTAAGTCATAGGGATATATGTATATTTTTAAAATCAGTATCATGCAGTCTACAGAACATGGGTTGTTGCTTAGTTTCACTGAACATTATATATTAGGACCTGCTGGGGAAAAAATAAAATTTGGAACCTCCTAAGAATATTCATGAAGACATTCCCAATAGTGTTCAAAACAATTTCTGTCCATCTTCTATACAGTATTTTCTTGAGCAAATTATAGGCAATCAACTATGAATCCATTAGATCACTTAACTTGCACTGGCATAGAGAAGGTGATCAACATTACTTGTGTTCTGTCTCCCAGTTCCCTGGGCCTTTTATAGTGACAGCTGATTTTCACAATGGCAGAACAAATGGATGACAGATCTAACTACACTCATGCCTACACAAAATATGTATCCAAATATCTATCTCCCCTACCAATTCCAAAAAATAATTTAGGGTATTATTCATATAGGAAATGGTCACCATACTTCAAAAATATACCAATAATACCATGCATAAGGTAAGTAAATCTTGTTTAACAAATGACACTTACTCTTGGAAAAAAATCTACTTTTTAGGCAAAATATAATCAAAAGAGAATCTGCTAAACATCTCAAACATATATTTAATGAAGTATTTCTTTGACCTAAAACTATCCATGTGCTATGAGATAAAAGTTGCTATTAAGTACTGCCTGGTCATGACAAAGTCCTTTCTTAAAAGATGGAGGAATAGGTAAGGCTTTCAGCCACTCCTAGCCTTTCCTCAGTCTGATACAGGAACCACTGTATTCACCTACCCTCCATGCATTTCTCTCAATTTAACTAAAAAATGATGCAACCTCGATGGGGGGGGTGCAACTGGAAAAGTTAGATAGGAACTGAGTTTTTCTACAGAGCTACCTTCTAACTTGTGAGCAACCTGGTGTGAGGAATATGTTGCTCTGTGCCCAAGGAGAAAAACTGCATGGGATCTGCAGATACACTGCATACATTACTGGATTTATCTGGAACAATACAAAGAACGAGGTGTAATTTTCCTGGCAGTTGGATTATACAACTCATCAAAATAGCCAATTAGTATAGATAACTAAGGCAAAAAAAATGCCAGTGAAAGGGATCTACTGTACAGATAGATAACTGACAGATTATAGTCCACTGATTATGTCTGCATCATATACATCCATTCCTAGACAACCCTTCTGCCTTTGTTCAAAACCCAAAAGCCTGGGTGGAGAAACCCTTTATCACACACCTATCTCCATCCCAAGACTTGTAAGGGGCTCCAAGGAACTCAACATTTCCTTTCAACATAATTAGATGAGACAATATTTTAAGCAGTCCTCTTTCTTCCTAAGAGTATAGGAGATTTCCTAAAGGCAATTTTCAGATAGTCCGTTAAGTAATAACACAAAAACATTTTCTAAAAGGAATTAAAATTGCTTCCCTTTGTTTTTGCTGTTGATATAAAATGTACAGTCCAGGGAAGCTAAATTAATAACCACAAAAATTACCATCAGTGCTTTCTCAATGATAGTTGATTTTACAATTGGGTTTTGGATTTGCATAGCTGGATGTGCTAAAGAACTAGCTAAACCATTCAACAGTCATTTTTAAATGAAAGTAAGTGGAATTTCTCTCATTTTAAGATAACTGCATACCATTTATTACGGTAACTATAAACACTGCCATGAGGGGAAAATGATCAGAAAAAACAATAAAATGTTCTTATCTTAGAACAGTTATAGGTTTTCAATTTACAGGTTTAGAAGAGACAAAATATAGAACTGCTTTTTAACAGAACTGGTTGCAAAGCTGCAGAACAATTTAATTGAGCACTTAGATATTTTTTAAGGTGACCTCTAAAGATTTTCTGTTGATGAGTTATTCTGATTGTCTTTGGTCTAAACAGTCTAAAATAACATATAATTATTGTTGCAACAAAGGAAAAAAAGAGGAAGATTTTTCTAAGTGAATGCTTTCAAATCCTTTGTTCTCATCATGCATCAGAATGTCTTTGTGCAGCAAATTTAAAGCATAAAGGAAAGTGAAAATGCAGTTGAACTGAATACTGTATATTGCTTTTTAAACTACAGTTTTCCAATTTATGTTCTATCTACATTTAACACTGTCGAGGAAGCAAAATTAAGTAATAAAATTAAAGTATTCTTGAATGTAATCCCTGTACTTCTGCACTCATGCCAATGTGCTACTAGGTACAGTATAAATCCTCTATAATTAAGAAGGTGATTAAGGTCAAACATTAAGTAAATGCTTATTTTCCCCCCAAAATAATCTGGTAAAAATCATTTGAATATGCTGCACTATGATACACTACAAGTTCAATGTATATCAGCATTGAAAGCTAAAATAAACACTGCATTAGCTGTTTAATAATAAATCTTTCAAAATACACAACAAAACTAAGTACACTTATATTTGTCATTCCCAAGTGTGTTTTTAGCAATATAATATTAAAATATAAACAAAATGTCCAGCAAATTTTTTTGCAAAAAGCATTATAATTCTGTATTTAGATTCCTGGAGGTATTACTCATAATCAATTACACACATGTGAAGCCCTTCAAAAAGGTATCAAATACAAGCTGTCTAAGAAATGAATTCTGGGGGAGCTGGGAGAGATCCTTTATTATTCTCTACACTTTTCTGTACTTAAAAAAAATTTAAGCCAAGAAATGGTAGCAAAATTCAAATACTGAAAATTAAAAAATTTAGATCATCTAGCTTTAAAGAAAGGTGAGGAATCATAACTATTCGGACAACTAATAATGAAATAAGTTTTCTTAGAATGCAAGTAAATCTCACAGGAAAGAGGAAATTTTCTTTTAAGAAGAAACAAAGAAAATGAAAAGCATTTCAATCTGAGAGCCCATCAAGTAATGGAAAAGGATTCTTTTAAAATGTGTATTGTGACCTGCTCAAATATCCAAAATAAATTCCAATTTCTGAAATGATGCTTCATTTAGGACTGAAAGAGGTTTTTCTACCTCCTGCTTCTTGTTATACAATATATAGGATCTCCAGGTTAGCACTACCACAAGGCATGCAAGAAGCTTGCCAAGCAGGAACACAATCTTATTAAACACAGTGTACTAATTCATTTTTTGAGATTAACAAATATAGCAGTATCATATAAATTTAATAAATTTATGTCTTCCAGTTTTACAAATAGATAATCAAGTGTTCATTTTAATAAGATACCCTCTAAAATGTCAAGTAATGTCAATTTTGATGTCATCTAGATTTTTATATCCAAAGGTGAAAAAAATACTCCTCACCAGGTAAGAGTAGTGCAGATTTAGAAAGAGCCACCAATTAATTTTTATAAACTTTAAGTGCTACATACTAATTGGAACCCATATATCAGTATAAATAATTTAGCCCAATAATTTATTTCCAATGAATTTCTTCAATTACCTTGATACTGAAAAGCACAACTCAAATCTATACCACATGACAAACAGAAAAAACGCTGAGCATTAAGAAGCTATTTTAACATGCAAATGACAACTAATAAAAGTTAAACAATTTCTCCTGATCTTAACCGCTAAAAACACACATTCCTTCTGTAGTTCATGTCTAAGCAAAACAAAAGATTGCCTAAAAAGCTTAATTTCATTGTAATTTATTAAAATTATCAGTTATGAAATCAGAGTAACCAGGAGTTTACAAAGGCTAGATAAATCTTACCTTTATGTAGCCCCAAGATACTGACAGTAAATAGTTTGCTTCAGGCATTTTTGATTGATTATATAGAAAGACAGTAAGTTCTAAAATATGTCTATCTTCAAAACCTTTATACTTTTGACAATCTCCACAAGCCACGGAGTGTGTAGGTTTTTAAAGATTTTTGGTAATTAAGTATACATAAGAAAGCCTCGCATTAGATTCCATCCAGCCGGCTTCCCACTGAATACATGCCATTTGTAAAACTCCAGAATGCAACAGAATTCAACCTCTATTCTGAATAAAGAAAATTCATGTGATAAAGAAACATCTAAAGATCTAAGGGTCTGCATCTTTCTCTCCTTGAGCTCCAGGGCTTAATGAATAATGTATGTCAAGATGCTTAGCTGCAAGAAAGACTAGTTCTGTCAAAAGCTACCAAATAAGGAACTGCAGGGAAGCCGGGGAAGAGTGACAAGAAACCCCTCCCATAAAATCCCAACTATGCACCAATCACACTGCGTCCCTGGGTCTATCAGGGAAGGGGGCGTGGACTAGGTTCAGGCTGCTTTGTGATTGGTTGGCAAGGGCGAACCTCTAGGGAGGAGGTTTTCCTGCTCACCTCTGGTAAACGCCATTTAAAGACGGTATCCCTACAGCTGAGGCCACCCATGAAAAGATGAATGGGCTTTCCCTCTCGCAGTGATGACTACCACCATAAAACTGCAAAATTCATAGTTCATTCTTAAATAAGAATTGCCAATCCTTTCGGAGTCATTTCTATGAATTTTAATATTCTCTGACTTCTCTTCAAAATAAAAGCTGCTCTAAGAAAAGGCATTTAATTGTCTCCCTCTGTCAAATCCAAAACAAGTGGTTTCCCTGGAGACACGGATACAAGGAAAGTTCTTCCCCAGTCCAACATAACAGCATAGTGTAATTATAAAACACGATTAATGTCCAGAATTCGTAAGTGGAAGTGATACATTTCCTCACCTGTGTGGCACTGCTGTTCTCAGCTCCTTTTGTTTCTAATATTATATAGGCTGAGCTCCATAACCTTAAAATCTAAGGGTGGG
This sequence comes from Camelus dromedarius, assembly GCF_036321535.1. NCBI lineage: Eukaryota > Metazoa > Chordata > Mammalia > Artiodactyla > Camelidae > Camelus > Camelus dromedarius. The sequence continues at coordinate 38,603,595 of NC_087438.1, forward strand.
GATGATTTATGATAAATCTGATTGGGGGAAAAAAAAACCCTGAAAGCTAATGCACTGTGTATGATTAAAGAATGCAGAATTCTGGGGACAGATTTCAAGATCTATATTTTCATCAGAAGGGAACATTTTTATGATTATGTACAAAGTTTGAGGTATAAGAGTGGCTCTTAAGAATCCAGAACTGAGCTCAAGAGTAATCAGGCCTTTTACAAGGAGAGTTCAATAAAAAATCTAAATTTCTGTGAGAAAAAGCAATCTTTTCTAGTAGGTTTGGGATGGCATCATTCGGTAACTTTAACACTAAAGAGGTCTTATGGATAAGAAATGAGGGGCATCTAGCTTTTACTCTATTGGAGCATAAAGTTCTGTCCATTCTACCTCACCTCCACCTCAGTTCGTACTCACTGCTCTGCACTCCTGTGACTTGCTGATGTGGTGACTGCCCAGTCTTCCTGCATCCTGTCTTAGACAGCACACCCTCATCAGAAACAGCTATGGAATACCCTGCCTTTTTGAGTTTCTACTGGTCCTTTGCGGCCAAAGTCCTCAGCCACAGTTCACACCCACTGTGTTCATTTCCTAAATTCCTTCATTTCCTTAATCCTCTACAAAAGATGTCAAACCCCAATATGCCACTAAAACTGCTTCCAGAAGAATACAAAGGTCCTCCCCTTTCACTAGTCTTTCATTCTCCTCAACTTCTCTGAAGTGTTCCCTCAAATCCCAGCACCTTCAGTTTCTATAAGGAGATTTTCTTCCCACTTCTCTGACCACACCTTCTTTGCCTTCTTCTGTTCATCCTTTCACTTGGGATATCCACAAAGACTCTGTCCTGGGCCGAACACTCTTTAATGACCACTTCTAACTTGAATTTTGGTACCACATTTTCAAATGATTATAAGCTACTCTTCCTTCTTTAATGCCCTGCCAGCCATCTCAAACTTTAAAAAAACTGGTGGATCCATTCTTCTGTTTAAAGTGGTTCTTATTATGACTACTCCCTTTCACTCAGGGGATCCACAGTCCAGTGTCCCAGACTGAAACCAATGACCCCTGTGGCACAGTAGGTATTTCATGTGAACCGATTTCTAGTAGGTGTTCGTAATATAACTCATCCCACTGGATCCTGAGTAACCCTGACGTGCTCCCCTCCACCACATTTCCTTCCCTCCACCAACGTGGTTACCAAGTTCTATCTTCTACAAAATGCCTTTTCCCTTCTGTGTTCCTTCTCATTCCCACTCCCATCACCTAAATTCAAAGGCTTAAGGGCTGAGAGAAATCCAGAGTACCTTCAATATCATCTCCTCCAATCTCGTCATTTCCATGTAAAGTGAGAACTAGAGAGACAGTGATTTTTCCCAAGTTCACCCAGGTACTAAGGACACGGACTCTGAATTCAAATTCTTTTGTGCATAACCCTCACAAAATACTCTCACTTCTTGGTGGGTCAGTTTCATCATCTGTAAAATTGCTTACCGTGGTAGCTGGTCTCCAAAGACGCTTCCTGACGAGCCACACTACCCTTCACTGAATCTGAGCTGGCCTGCCTGTAGGACCGACAAGGGATGCTGCGTGACTGTGGAGGCTGTCACAGGGCGTCTTGCAGCTCTCACCTTGGGCTCCTTGAACGTGCTGTTGGGACCCCTGAGCCTCCTTGTAAGAAAGATTCTGAGACTGCCATGCTACAAGGAAGACCATGCCAACTTTATGGAGAGAAGGCTGCTGGGAGAGCGACAGAGAGAAAGAGATGGGAGGCAGAGGAGAGAGTGGGTCTGAGCAAGTGCACATGTGCACCTGGCCAGTCTTCAGCTGTGCCTGCCACCCCAGCCCAGATCCAGACTTGGGAGTGAAGAGTCCGTTTCAGCAACCCAGGCCGTTGCCCCCTGAAATGACTCCAGCCCCAGCCACCATCTGACAGCAGCCACACGATGATGCCAAGAGAGGATGTTGAACCACAACCAAGTACACAAAACAATGAAAAATTATAATTGATATTTTAAGCCACAAAATTTGAAGCGATTTGTCATACAGCAATAAATAACCAGAGTAATTACTATGAGGATTAAATAAGATACTATATGCAAACACTGAAAACAACATCTGATACATAGTGATGAAAAGGTTTAGGTGACGGTGAGGATGATTAACTTATTCCATTAAGGTGCCTACATTTTTAAACTCCCAGGCTTATCCTTTATTTTTAAAAAGTATATCATGTTCCCTTTCAACTGCATCACGTCATTCCACGTCTCATACCCAAAGCAGTATACCTGCTTCTGAGCTTATCTTCTTTGGCTTTTCTCCTTCCAACCCCTGACTGATCTCCACTGCCAGGCCAGCGTTCCTCAAATCCAGCCTCAGCCCACTCCTCCAAAGCTGGTCACTGACGACTTGGCATCACCTGCTTCGTCACATCCAGACTCCTCCATAAGCTCCACACCAACAACATCTGACCCACATCCCCAACTCCAAGCCCATCTCTGACTGCTCTTTCCACCCATGCTCAGTTCCCAACAGGCTACTACTTCACCCATCCCTAAGACACAGCAGATGGCCCATTTCCTGTCTTTACTTACAGTGAACTCACTGCCTACAATACCCTCCCTCTTTTATTCCACCTACTTCAAGCTGGTCTTTCAAAGTCAGATTTAAATCATTCAAAGTACATCTAAGACCAAATATTCCAGCCCTTCTCTAAACGCTAACTATCCTACACTCACCCCTTTATTTAATGAATACTTGTTACAGTCCAATTATATTCCTAACACTGTCCTGGATACTGGGGACCTAGCAATGAACAAAGCAAAAAGTGAAGTAAAAAGTACCAAGGAAGACTCTCACATTTCTAGGGAATAAGAAATCTTTTTCTTAAAAGCTCAGAGCCAAATTTAAATTCACTTCATTTCCCATGAGAAACAGACCAGAAGCTCCTTTCCACTGCAAGAGCCCACAGGAAAAAATCTACACCACCCAGAAAAGCAATCTGGATGGAGCCAGGAACACACAATGCTTACAGTCAGACTCGGCTTCTGACAATCCTAAGGAAGAAACTGTAACAAGTATGTTACAGCATTTATTAGGCACCTACAACGCATCCAGAGCTTTATATACCTTATCTCTGATCTTTGCAACACCCTGGGTAGATAGATATTACCCCCCATTTTAAGGTGAAAAGACAGAAACTCTTAAATGTTCAGTACATGTGCCAGGGCTGAGATGCAAGACCAGGTCTCTATTTTGGTCTTTGTTCTTCATGATGGATGAACAGCTCGTCATATAATTAGGCTGATTCAAACTCTATGATGGACAGTATGAATTTAGAAGTGGACTAATCATCCTGAATCCCTGTGCTGACTCCAAAGTATCTTGAATTAAGGAACCACTGTTACTATAACTGTGGTTAGATCTCTGCACAGGGTGGATCCTACTAACAAGCGCAGTCAGGAAGCTGGCGTCAGAGACAGGCAGCCTCACCTGGCAGTGAGACCTGCTTGTGGGTGGGAGCGCTACATGAACAAGGAGCAGATGCCCCACACCCGGGGAGAACCCAGGTTTCCTGATTGGTAAAGCACTGTTCCCAAACAGCCAAATGATTTTATGTACAAACGTGTGTGCATGTACTGAAATAGAAAAAAATATGTCATTTCCTTCAGCATTCAGTTCTCTTTTTCTGTCTCTTCCTAATAATAATCCTCAGAATCTTGAGATGCCATTCCTCTTTTATTCTTCATTTTCTTGGTCCTTAACCAATAGCCCAAGCCATCAACCATCTTTCTGGACTATTTTAGGATATGCAAAATTCTGCAGATGGGGTTGAATCTTTGATATACTAACACATGCTGGAATCAATGCCTTTGCAACAGAGGTCAAGAGAGATAAGGCATAATTTTGAATAGGGCAAAAAAGAAACAAATAAACCAAACTACAAGGAAACTGAGGCTCAGAAGGTTAAAAGTCTTGGCCAAGGTCACAAAGCCGAGTAGGCATGGCACGGATTTGAACCTAGGCTGTGTCTGGCTTCAGAGTACTCTAAATTGCCAAAAAATATTTCAGGCATTAGATCTATATTTAGCCTAGAGTCTATAAACAATATGTCTATTAACAGAATAAATTCTTTACTATACAATCTATTATTGTGCTTAAAGTATTAAATATTATTTAAAGTAAGTGTTATTAACTCTTAGATTTCTCCAACCTAAGGGATTTCCCCGACAATAGCATTGTTTTTAGTAAGACTAACATCTTTGGAAAATAGTTTATTCTATAATGAATTATATTTATTTTACATCTTTCTACTTAGGATCAAAGTTCTGGGAGTTGTTATTAATCAAGAAGCAAATCTGTATAAAGTAGGCTTTCACACATCCCATACTGTTCAGCTTAACGTATGCAAATCTAATTGCTAAAAGACCCTTAAAGAATTCTGAGGCAAGGTTAAACTAACTACAATAACTATAGCATACCAGGGTCTCTAAAATCACTGAGTGTTCTTTTGCTTTTAAATGCCATAAAAATAGTTTTGGAGGTAGACAATAATCTAGAATTAAGTTATAACTTATGTTTCTTATAACCTAGGATTTTAAATCCACTTTTACATTATAAAAACTATATTTTCTTTGATTAATGCTAATAGTACAAAAACAACCTTAACACAGGTAAATCCACGAAATCTGTTTGTGTTTACTGCCCTCTAGTGATACTGGATCCAAATGTGATTTAAAGAACAGCTCTGTTCCTGAGGAGCCATCTCTTTTCTGAAAACAAAAAACGTATCTTACAAATATTTTGGAGGCTTGAAATTAAGACGAACTCTAGGTTGACTTCTTCAAAAACCTAAAAATCATCTGAAAAAGCTAAGAATCATTCTTTATTTAACCTGGTTTGAAAATTTTCACCAAAAATAGTTTTATTTAAAGCAAGAACCTGCAACATTTACTGAGAAAGAAATTCCAATTTAAGAAACTTTATTTTTGTTGAAAGGTTCCTTGACGCTGAATTAACATGAGACTGACTTGATGATAGCTATATTTAAATTTCTCTTCCACATGGGCTAACTCTTACTCAATGTTAGCATAATATTCTATAATTGTTGATACAGTTTGAATCATATACAGTAGATACAGAGTTTTCTATGTCTGTAACTAGTTAGTAAATTTAGCCGAAACCATCACCACCACTACCACCACCATTATCACCAACCACCACCATCATCATACCTACCAAGGGCTTTTGTTTCACTGAAGAACAATTAAGGCAATGAATGGGTGCAGAACCCTCATAAAAATGAAGCTTCCACAAAAATAATCTTGTATGAAAGGGAACTTTCTACTTACAGAGAAAATTAGGATTCCCAATTCACTTAAATTGTCTTAATACCAATTTTCCATGTTTAAGATGGCTATTATAATCACCACAAAATACTTAATGATATCTCCTCTGTACTTCATGGTATGCTTTGTGAAAACAATTAAACAGAGAACACCTGTCTTCTAAAGCAATAATAAAAAATGCAAATAGGCATATTTCTGTAAATACATATTTAATCTTTTATGACCACCACTTTTATTTGAGAATCTTAATTTTAAGTCTTAAAATTTGGGCTACAATTCAAAGGGGAAAGGATATTCTTTTTAACAAATGGGACTTAAACAACTGGACATCCACTCACAAAACAATGAACTTCAACTTCGCCTTGCACTACATACTAGTATCTACTCAAAATGGGTCACGGAACTAAATGTAAAATATAAGACTATAAAAACTTCTAGAAGAAAAAATAGAAAAAGATATTTGTGATCTTGGATTAGGCAAAGGTTCCTTGGAATACAAAAACCATAAAGCATAAAAGAAAAAAGTGATAAACTAGATTTCATCAAAACTTTCCTTTAAAAGAAACTGATAAGAAAATGTAAGAATAATTCACAGGCTGGGAACAAATTATGTGTAAAACACATATCTGATAAAGACTTGTACAAGGAATTTACTGAAAAAAAATCTTAGAACTCAAAAGGTTCACCAAGCACGTCTAAAGTTGTGTAACATCATTAGTCATGAAGAAAAGTAAAATTAAAACCAAAATGTGGTGCCACTATGCACTTACTAGAATGCCTAAAGTGAAAAAAATACATATAATACACAATTCTGGCCAAGATGCGCGGAAAATGGAAGTCTCACACGTTGTTAGTGGAAATGCAAAACGGTAGAGCAACTTTGGAAGTTTGGTATTTTTTTTATAAAGTCAACAAGAACACTGACTAGAGGAGCCACTTCTAGTTATTCACTTAACAGAAATAAAAACATGCGTTCATACAAAGACCTGTATGCAAGTGTTTATAGAAATGAAATTCTATTCATAACAACAGAAACCTGGAAACAGCCCAGATGTCAATCACCTGGCAAATGGATAAACAAACTGTGGTACATCCACAAAATGAAATATTAGAAAGCAATAAAAAGAAACAAATTACAAATATATGCAACAAGTTATTAATGGATGAATCTCAAAAGCATTATGCAAGGTGAAAGAAGCCATGAACAGAAGGCTATATATACTATATGATTTCATTCTTGACATTCTGCAAAGGCAAAACTACAGGGACAATGAGATCACTGGCTGCCAGTGACTGGGAGTAAGGGGAGAGGAATGACTACAAAGAAGCAAGAGAAAATTTTTTAGGTGACGGAAATATTTTACATCTAGATTATGGTGATAGTTTTCCAACTGTGTAATTTGTCAAAACACATTCAACTACATCTTTAAAAAGTACATCTCATCAGTTTGTAAATTACACCTCAAAACCTAACTTCAAAAAAATTTAGGCGATATCATCAAATTATTTAAATTCCAAATCTGCTTCACTTTGCCTGAAGAGGAATGAAAAACAAAAATCTCAAGCATAGTTACATATGGTAAAATAAGATTTTCACCCTTTCAAAGAGATCCATCATTATATCCGAGGCAAACAGGCATGTTTGTTACAGTCAGTGCTTGCTTTGAATAAGACAATATATAGTAAAGTCCTAGTTATGCAAAGCCATTAGGCAGTATAATAACCAATGAAGTATTCTCATAAGTACTAATAACATTTTTATTTTAATCCTTTAGAAAGAAAAATTCCCTAAAAAACTTTATTTTCCTGCTTTCTTAAACAAACCAAACTGATCTCAGTTTAATTATTTTCTGGTGATCTGGGCCACCACTGTTCACTCGTCACTGAATAGTCAACACGTATTTACCGTATGTTCATTCTGGGCCCAGCACTGTGCCAGCTGCTAGAGACAGACAAATCCAGTCAAGGGGGTAGAGACGCGTGTAGAACCCTGAAGAGCGCCACTGCTGTATTCTTTTCGGGTCCACCACTTTTTCACAGGTTTTATTTTTCCCTAGTCCTTGGTTGTCAGCCTGTCCTCCTATGGTCAATATATCTGCTTCCTTGTAGTCAACACACCGGCCGTTTCCCCCTTCTTATTATGATGGGCTTTAATCTAAGGCAGCATTTCCCAGACTGTGCTGTAAAGAACAGCAGTCCCATGTGATAATTCTCAAAGAAGACACCCAGCGTCAGACACACTTCTGACATAGCGCTAACTTTTGTGGAGACCGTGTACTGTAGCAAATTGAAGGCTCTGCCAAGAACTGTACTGCATAACTTTGTTTTCTTTTGTTGAATCTGGCATTTCTCAAAATTATTCTTGTACCTAACTCTGCTCCCTTCACACTTATTAACAAGCAAAAATGAACAAAAATGCTAGGACTTCATTAAAAATTCTTGTGGAAAGCAATGGGCTTTAAATATCAAATACTAAAATTATTTAGAATGGTTATTCACTTCTTCACTCTAGTACTTATTAAACAGCTACTATGTACCCGAGGGACAGAGCACTGAACAAGACGGAAGAGTTGCCTGCTCATGGGAACCTTGGACTGTTAGGACAAAAAGACAAAAAGACAAAAAAAAAAAAAAAAAAAAAAAAAAAAAAAGGCAGTGGCAAACATGCTGGATAAAAGAAAAGAGGGTAACATGATACCATGATGATGGATTATTAAATAGGCAGGAAAAGCTGCACTGAAAAGTTAGTATCTGAGATGGGACACTGATGGTTAGAAAGAGCCAAAAGATCTGGGGCAGAGCACTCTGAGCAGGAGCTGGAGGAACACAGCCAGCATAGGGGAGGACAGGTGTGCAGAAAGACACTAGGGGTGGCTCAAGGCAAGATCATGCAGGTCCTTGCAAGACTTGCAGAGGGTGTGGGGCACCACCAGGAAGTCCTGAGAAGGGGTGATGAGATTTACATTTTAAAAAGCTGTCTTTATAGAGGCAGAAGCAGACAGAAAAGGAAGAAGCACTTGAGGAAGAGTTGAGACTTGAAATGAACATGGGAAGTGAAGCAATGAGAAGAATGGATTCCTAGACTTCTAACTTGAATGGATGGATGTCTGTGCCATTTGCTGCGATGGAGAAGACTAGGGGGAAGTATAGATTGGGAGGAGGATAAATAAGGAGAAAGAAGAGTCCCATGAATTAAGCACAAGAAAATTTAAACACATGAAATTAAAAAAAATTTTTTTAAGGTTGAGGGACAGTAACCTCCAATCCCCTCCCCAGGTTCTCTGCAGCATTCTGGATAAGGAAAGCTGCCAGAGAGTGGAGTTTTGAATATGTAGTTACTTTCAAATACACTAATGCCATTACGTTAGGATAGACCACTTTAATCAAAATCTTTTCAGATGTGTTTAGGATAGCCCACTAAAAAGGGAACCAACAGATAATCTATTTTTTTTAAAATCCCCTCCTCTTCATAGCAAATTATTGATGTAAAAGCCTATGGAAGGTCACACAACATAACCACAACTGGAATCTAGCACTTATAGTTGGCAGTATTTTTATTAAAGTTACATGTCTTATTTAGACATTTTAAAAAGGAAGACTTTAATACAGGCAATCGTAAACACAATTAAAAATGGTGCAAGAATGGAATTTTTTTTTTTTTCATTTGCAACAGTGACAGAAGCGTAAAGGATGAGAACCATGGTACACGGCATATACAGGGCATACATTTCACCCAAGTTCAAATCCTGGCCCTGCCTCTTGTAAGCACAACAGCATACAGCAAGTTATTTAAGGTTTCTGGGTTGGGTACAGAGTCAGACTTAACAAAGGTCATCTAGCACAGTGTATTAAGCAGGTGTCGGGAGCTCAATAAATTACTTATATTGTGACCAGAAACACTGAAACTTGTCAGAAGGAAAACAATCTCATTCAAACAGCTGCATGCAGATTCCTATAATAATATCTACCCAATAGTTTATGCAGTCAGTGGTTTGTCTGCAAACCATTAAAGTCACCAGTACCAGCAGAAAATGCTTTTGGAGATATCAAACAAATAAGGATAATTTTCCCAGAATGCACTGACCTGACAAATGTAAAGACATCAGGACCAAATTCCAATCTCCAAAGGAAAATTTAAGAATAACTCTACAGCTGACATGGGACCAAGGAGACCAAGCCCAGTACCAATGAGTATAAGATGATAATCCTTTTTTAATCAGCAAATATTTAATTAGCAGCAACTATATGTTAGCTGCTGTTCCAGGTACTAAGGAGAGGTCAGTCAGCAAGCCATCTGATCTGAAGGAGCTTACACACAAGTGTGTGGGAGACAGAAAGTAAACACGCCTGTGCAGTGGCCATTCCACCTTCCTTTTAGCAAGCCTTCCAGAGGCAGGGCATGTAAAAAATCCATATCCTAGACTCCTTTGCAGCTAGAATTTCAGACGTGATTTAATTTCTTCCAATCGGATGAACCTCTGCTCCCTTCCACAAACTAAACAGCTGTCAATCTACCTGCTATTTCTTTGTAGATAATCTGCCTCTTCTCTCTGGCTGTGTTGAGATCTGTTTGTTTCTGTGGTCTCTCTGGGAAATATCTGGATGTGGGTTTCTTTTTAAAAACTTTCCTGCTTGGGATTCACCGGACTTCTAGAATATTTCCTCTTCCCCATTCTCTCTATTCAAATTAGATGCATGTTGCCATTTTGCTAGAAAAGGAAGTCTTGTCATACTTTAAATGTACAGTGTTATCCACAAAATACAGCATGAAGTCAGGTAATTGCCATTAATACTACAGCAATCATTTTTATTCAAAATATGGCTCTTATACAATCTTTTAAATTAAGTATGATTGTTCTTATATCTTGAGACTAAATTACTGGCACTAAAATATATGAAAAACCAATTTGATTTTTCTCATTGCCTATAAAGTTAAGATGCACCTGTATGTTCTAACAAAGACCTTAGACCTTAAAACATAGTGAAAAAAATAATTTAACTCACTTTTCTTCACACATCAATAAAAACTGGTATTGACCACCTTGACATTTATTCTTCTAAAATACCTGCCCATATTTACATCCTTGAGATGGGAGAACATATACATTTTTGCTTCTGGGAATAAAGAAGATAGGGAAAAACAAAATAATACAACTAAAACAGACAACAAACTCTTTTTTACCTGATCTTCCAAATGTGAATCTAACACCCTGGGAGAACATCAGTCATACAGGTGAGGCAGACTGGACCATCAAACACACTACAGTTTTTGAATTCCGTGAAATACATCCAAATTGGAAAGCTCCTCGGTGGACAGCTAGTCCAAACTTCCATCCCGACAGGAGTCCTACAACTCCTCATAATTAAGAGTCCTCCTCTCCTTGATGCCTCCCACTGCTCTGGAAGTCCGTTCCACTTGGAGAGAATGCAGTTTAACACACTGAGATAATACTGAGCTAATGATCACTCGCTTGCACGGAGCTAACGCCATTCTTCAACAGCTCTTTATAAACCTCTCAAAGTTGATTTGACTCTGGCCAGGGCAAATGAAAACAAAATATAGCTCAGGGATTTTATCATGACAGTTGCAACAGACAGAAGAGTCGTTCATATCCTTAACCATTTTCATTAAAAAACCAAAATCCACTCCAGGTCTTACAAACAGTGATCAACAGCTAAACCTGAGTAATTATAGCTTGGGCTGTCACTTTCCCTTCACAGCTGGGGAAGCAAGCATGCAAATCAGAACATATGACCTTCCATTTGGAGTATTAAGAAAACACACCAAACAGATGGCTTTCATATAGCTTCCAGAATACCAGTTCTAATAATTCACAAAACTGTCTTTCCCCAAAACCCACAGTAAAAAATGGTAATAGCTGGGGGGACGGTATAGCTTAGTGGTAGAGCACATGCCTAACATGCACAAGGTCCTGGATTCAATCCCCAGTACCTCCATTAAAAATAGTCATAATAATAAAAATTTTTAAAAAGGTAATAGCTCATACTTATTGATTGATATTGATAAATATTTATTTTCCTATGTGTACCAAGAATACTGCTGAATACTTGCCTGCCATTATCTCATTTATTTCTAATTACAATCCTATGAGGACTATTATTATTCCCATTTTACAGATGAGCCTTAAGGTCATTACCCATCAAGTCTGTACAGGCAACTCCCAGGTAGCCTGTCTCTTCCCCAGAAATCCAGTCCTGACAATTGAAGGCTTACAGGACATCTCTACCTAGATACGTAATTTCATTCCAATTTCCTGTCTAAAAATTTAACTGCCGTATCTTCCACACCACTCTCTTCAAATTGGCTTCCCCTCCTGATTTTCCAGCTATCATTCTTTCTATTATTACTCAGGTTCAGAATTTCATACTTTCCTCTGGCTGCAGTACCTGCCCCTGAAGTCATATATTCTGTCACCTTTCCCGTGATCTTCCTCCTAACCATTCCTTTCTTTTCCTTCCCACCCTGTTTCAGCCCCTCATCACTTACATGCCTAATTCCCTGACGGATTCTTTCTGCTTTTGCTATTTCCCCTCAGTATGAGCTAGCCTGCATACCACCAGCAGATTTATCTTTCTAAAATCATTGTGTTATGTTCCTTGTAATATTTTCCTTATAATAAAATGCCAGGGCTCTTCAAGACTTACAGGGTAATATGCAAATGGCTTCATCTGACATGGAAGGCACTCCACAGAGGGGCCCCCATCACACTCCTCACACCTGCCTCTGTCCCTGTAATCAGATTTTCTGTTCCAGGCAGGCCCACTCATCCAGAACACTCACTCCTCACCCGCTCCCACAAACACCAAGGTAAACCCACAGAAGTGTCCCAGCCTACTCTGCCTCATCCGGCCCCTGGAGTATATCATCTTTTTCCTCATTAGCAACCTAGATGAACCTGCTATGTTCAAGATCCAGCCTAAGTAGCACTTTTTCTGGGATGCTTCTCAATCATTCTGGTCCTTAGTGTTGAACACACTCTGAACTCATCCACAGGACCAGAATCCCATGAATTTCTCTCTCATTCATTGCCATCCGAAAGGCTTACGTATATGGCTAGCTAATAATGTCTTCAATGCGTGTCTATAAGCTTTTGTATGTACGTATGTGTGTATCTATCCATCTTTCTATCATTTTATGTATTTGAACACAAACGTACATATATAAAAGTATCATTTAGTCTATGAAAGACTTTGGAGCAAATATACACCCTACACTAACCAGGCAAAAACAAAAATTCCTTAGTGAAAGCCTGACTATTGGACTGAGGTTATCTGAAGCCAAAAGGTGCAAAACAACAACTAAAGAAGAAAAAAACCTCCTGATTTATTTCTCATATGAAAATGGTATCTGGCCTAGAGAATGGTCAGGAATCAGACACTAATAACAAAGACAAACCAAAGCAAAATTTTCATTCCAAAGTGAGAGCATCAATAATGACTGAAATCAGGGTGTTGTCTAGCAACCCCAAATTTTATTCGCCACAAGATAAAAGCCTTGACAAAAGTAAGACAGGGCTGTTTTGTTCTGTGTCACTTTAACTTTCCTGTGACTTTTTTCTTCATCTGTAGTGAAAGGAGTGAACAGGTTGATCTCACAAATCTCCTTCACCTCTAGAAACTTTTTGGAATTAAAAAAGAAAAAAAAACCTTTTCTATCAAGCATACCAAAGTCAGTTTTCTCTGCAAAGTGGCTAACGGCAAGTGGAAAATGGAAAGGGACCTACTCAGTGACTCATTTTCAACTCTTACAACTACACTGCTGGGAATTCCTTCTCCCTCTGGCTACGGCTAGTGTCAGACCCATGACTAAGACTGGAACTAGCCCATCTGGGCTGGGACTACGCTCAAGGTCATTTCAGCCACTCTTCTGTTTCTCAGCTTGACTGTCATTTTAAATCTGCGCAATGATTAAAGGTTCTATTTCTGGTTCGTGTTCCTTCTTTCCCCGAGAAGGGACATCTAGTAACTTGATATTGATTGATATTTGACACTTTTGTTAATAATCAAAATCTCAATACTTCACAGAATCAGAAAACTCATTTGGAGGGGCCTCTGGGATCGTCCAGGGTGAGGTAAAAGCAGTGTAAGTAAGGCGCTGATATTTAGACCGAAGATCCACATGAGACCTTACAGCTCAAATCAGCGTTTCTTTCGGGGCTGCCTTTGTACATATTCTTTCAAAGTTACCATGGTTAAGTGGTCAGCGAGAGTATAAATAAAAATACGTTCGCAAAGAGCGCTAGGTAACGAGCGAAAACCACAGTAAACAACCTCAGGGGGCCGCCCCATATACAAACTGGTGAGGACCCATAAATCACCACGATGGGGATCGAGGTTTCAAAGGCACACTGAGCTCACTGTCCAGGCCTGTTGATTCAAGCTCCAATTGCACTGGGTTATCTATATGGCAGCATATAAAGTTCACCTCTTACATTTAAAAATAGTTCCCATCCCAACTAAAGACAGGCCACAGTACCTACCGTGGGTGTGCCCCATATCACGCACTTGACATGAGTTTCCATTTAAATTCCCATAACAGTCCTGGGAGAGCGATGTTGCTAGTGCCGATGTGCAGAGAAACCAGAGGCTCAGAGAAGCCGAAGCAATTTAATTAGCTAAGTTCACAACTCCAGCGTGGGTGCGTTAACATCCAGGGGAGGAACTGCTCAGCTCAACGGAATTTAGGGGACTTAAAGCACAACCAAGATAAAGGTTCGCAGTTGGCATTGGCTGTTCTGTTCCATTTTCCTCTTGGCATCTAAGAATTACTCACCAGAGACTATGGTAAATCAACCTAAACTTATTTTGACACAGTCTCTCACCCACTGCTCCAGCATGTATGCTGCTGTCGCACGTCCTCACTTCCACGCAACAGGTTCTGCAGGGGATGGCCCCACAGTGGGAGGTGACTACCCAACCATGCTGCTCCTGGGCCATGACTCAAGGAGGCAACAGGTGAAGGAGGTGATGCTAGCTCTGGTGCTAAAAGGACCCATGCCTCATGAATACCCTCTGTCTACAAATCTGCCCTCTCCAGTAGGTCCTCACCCCTTCCTTCATCCCTGGGCTGACTGTCCCCTCTTAAACGTTCACACCTTCACGCTGACCCCTCTGGGATTTCTTCTGTCCTTCAAGCCGTCCCAAAGTCTTGGTTTATTCCAGTTGGATTTTATCATTATGAATCCTGAGGTGGAAACACGAACCGGTCCGTCGGCCTCCAGCTGAGGGCATCTCTGATCCTGTGTCAGCTCAGTCACAGAGCCCTTCTGCCACCCATCCTCCTTCTCCTCTCACTGTCCAATATGTTTTTCTACCTTTCTCGTTCCTTCACTCTTCACTCTGTCTATGAGCCCAGCTTCCTTCCCCATTTTGCCCCAATAAGAAAACAAAGTTCCAAAGCAATCCCACAGTAATAGGTCATTTAAAGAATCCTGACCCCTTCTTACATCTTCCCTGAGTTTATTCTATACCTTCTCATCTGCTGCCACCCTCCCCACTATTAATCAAGCTCCATCCCATCCAATTTCACCCAATGCCCACCTCCAAATCCCCTGCCAGCTCAGAATCTCAGATCTGCTTTAGTCTCTTGATCTTCTCATCCACTGACCCCATTACCCTTCAGTTTGTATCTGGGCCCTGTTTACCACCTGCTTGCTAGGCTGACTTCCAGCCTAACACGCTATCTCAACCATCATACTCTTCCTAGGAGCCCAGAGCTAGGAAGGCCCTCTCTGCGCCCATCCTGACACAACAAAGAACAAGGAAGGCAGATTAACTACACAACAGGATTCTCCTCTAGGAATGATAGTTTGCTAAAGTAGCTCTTGCTATTTCAGAACCTAGCGCTCACTAAATAAATAAAATTAGTAGTACATATTTTGAAAATGCAGCCTGAGAACAAACACTTGTCCTTCTATCTCCCAGCCCTTCCTGCAGATGTTACATTCAGAAAAAGAATTATCAAGACATCTATCAAGAAGCATATGGATCTCAGATGAGGTTAACTGAACCTCAGTTTTTCATCTTTAAAAATGGGACAAATTGTTTTGGCATGTAGTGTCCTGTTTCTGGGACTAAGTTAGAAATGGAAGGTTTACAGTAAGAATACACATCAGAATCATATCTTAGAAAGGGAGGCACATCTTGGTGTTTCCTGACCTGTGCAGTCCAAGATTGCTCATAAGTGTCAAATGAATAATATTAAAATGTTTGAAAATATGGCTAAGGGGCAACAAGTAATTTTTCCACTGAATCCTACTTGGAGAGAACAAACTCCTCTCATATAGGGACTGAAGATTTAATCTGTAATGATGCAGCTCTCTTCTGGCTCTCCTGCGATGTCCCCTTTGTCATTTTACTGCTCTTTAACACCACCTAGAAAAATTAAGATGTAGGCCCAAACAGTATCTTCCAGGAGAAAGTAAACCAATCTTTCCTGATGCAAATTAAAGAAATAAGAATATTTCTAGTAAAAAATTCCTACAATTTCTCGAAACCCATCGCTTACCCTTACACAGCTAGCTCTAAGAGACCATACTGAGAAAATAAGGTTAAGAAAACAAAGAACAGAAAATCAAAATGTTTATTGTCAAAGAGAACATTAATTAGCTTCACTCTTATCAGAGGGTATTACTGGAAGTGACTTGAAATATTCAAAATTTAAAAAAGTACAAGTGGTTTGGTGCTTACTTAAAAAAGAGTAGGGGCAAGTCAGCAAATATCCACTGGACACCTAATTTATTAAAGGCTTTGAGCAAAGCTCTGAAAAAAAAAAGGTTCAAGACTTTCTTCTAAATCTATCTTAATTTTTGTATACTGTCAACAAATTTACAGCTTTTTTCTTCCTTTGCAGTCTTTAACTTCTTTTGTGAAATAAGGGTTCTTTGCACAATGAAATGACACCTATATATATTTAAAGCACTCATGAAAGCAGTTCTCTTTATAAAAATCTGTTAAAGCCCTTCCAAATTTTTCTTTCTTTTTTTTTTTTTTATTGAACTACAGTTGATTTACAATATTGTATCAGCTTCTGTGGTACAACATAGTGATTCAGTTTTACATATACGTGTGTGTGTGTGTGTGTATACACACACACACACACACACGTATACACACACATTCTTTGTTATTATAAGTTATTAGAAGATACTGAATATAGTTCCTTGTGCTATATCATAGGACCTTGTGTTTACCTTCAAAATTTGAAATTATCTTCTTCCTAAGTTCTTGTGACAAAGCCCACCGATGTTAAAGCAGTAGTTCATTATTTTTCTGAAACTTGGAAAAAAAATCTAGCAAATACAATAACCAACCTTTCATGGTCAAAGAATGTACTCCTATTCTAAAACCTGAACTTGATGTAAAGGCATTAACAATGGAAAGTCACCTTACTAAGAAATGTTCTTTTCTTTGTAATTCTGTACAGTTCAGTATAATTTATAATTCTTTGATTTTAGTATGACTTTTTTTCAAAAATAATTTTCCACTATAATGAAACAGCAGTTCCTTCTCCCTAATGGGTTTGGACTAGAATGATCAGGTAGAATTAAAAGGAGATTAGCAAAAGGAAGACACTTTGATATATCTTCTCCAAGTTTATTTAAGATGTCTTCATTCATATTTAGGTCAAAAACAAAAACAAAGCAACCAAAACACTGCTATGCCAATGATGGAAAGCAGCCCTAAAACCAGCCAGTTATTTTCTGAAATGATGGAGACAGATACCAGCCTGGACTTACTCTTCGATGTCAGCCTCATCTTTGCCTGGTCGCTATGGACACATCCCTGTCAGGCCTGTGCCTTCCACTCTCCAGGCCTGTTTATGACAGGCCAGGGTGTTTCCTATTATGGTGCCTATGTCTGCAAGCACACTGCTTGCCAGTAATAAATGCCAGAGGCTGCCACAATAGGGATTACAATGCAGCAGACCAGAGATGCTGCCGGGAACGCAAGCACGACCCAGGTAAAACTGCACAGCATGCTCCCTAACAGATAAAAGCCAACAAGCACATTCTTTCTGCCCAGTCTAGAGGGAGTGTACTCAGATATATCATTTTAGTTGGAACAAACTATAATATGAATGTTATTGCTAAACTTGGTACAGAGGAGAGAGACTAGTTTCAGGTCATCAGTATGGCCTGGATGGTTTTTGTCTGCATAATCTAAACTTCTAATTTAAATGAGATGAAGCTAAACTCAGCATAAACTATGTTGAAACATCTGATGAGTGTCTACAAGCAGGACTGAGATTTTTAAGTGGGAAATGTATCAGGATACTTGTCAATAACAGAAAAACCACTTTCTTGCAAGATATCAACTGTCATGTACAGACTCTAAGTCTACCAATCCAAGGTGAAAAATGGCATTTACATTAATCAACACCATACATAAGGTACTAATTTATGTGACCAACTATAAAACGATATGCTGACACTCACTGGGTTTGGGCCAGAAGCTACGTAGGAGAGCTCATCCATCCTTCTGGTGGCTGGGTAAAGAACTCACTGGTTATGTACTTGAACAGTTACTGAATCTGTATGTTTACCAGAAACATGGCTTGTATTTCATTAACACACTCAAATGGAGAAAAAAGCTGCATCTCCAGCAATTTCTGTAAACATGTTGAGATAAAGGTTACATACAAAACCCCAAATGATGCAGAGAGACCCTCTAGAAAGTGAACTACCTGAGAAGCCATGAGCTTTCTAGCTACCTCGGTGGACCTGGAAAAGCTTGGGGACTCTTTTTTTCCAACTCAGATTAGATGAGTCAGATGAGTGATCACTTCTGCCTCTTTTAGTTCTAACTCATAAGGCTCGGGTCTGAGATGAATAATGGCCAACACTAGTAATGATGCTTTGAAATACCGATCATGCGAAATACTACCAAAACTACCAAAGCGCTAAGTGGTAGGCAGGACCAGAGTATACTTTCATTTTATTAATTTATACTAATTACACTCAAGTTATAATTAAAACAGAAAAATTAGGATAAGTTTCTTCAATTCTTTGACCAAATGCTCAGTAACTCTCCCTTGTGAAGGGTCTGACAAACAGTAACACTGAAACTATTAACCGTCAAGAAAGAGTTTTTATCTTCTAGGCCTTTATGGCTTAGAAGCGTAAAATTAACCCTAGTCCCTGAGATTGATCAGTAATGACTCCTACAGCACTGAGACCAGAACCATTTATTGGTGCACTTCAAGAATCACCATCACAATACCTCTCATACAATTTATCCAATGTTTACCGGGCCCCTACTCAACAAGGCCTTGTGTCCCACGTGGTAGGGCTGGAAAATGAGTAAGACTAACGACCTAATGTACAACATGAAAGGGATAAATCAAAGAAACAAATACGGTATGAAGAGTTAAGAGAACTACAATGAATGTCCTGGGGAACGTCAAAGGAGAAAGACACCGCACCCGTGGGATGGGAGATATGGGAGGAGACAGGACAGAAAAGGCTTCACAGAGGAGGTAGCATTCCAGATAGACTCTAAAGGATGGTTAAGATTTGTTTAATAGACTTTCTATTTTAGAAAAGTTTTAGTTTTATAGAACAATTGTGAAGATAGGTACAGAGAGTTCCCATATGCCCCATACCCAGTTTCCCCTCTTATTAATATCTTCCTTTCATAGGGCACATTTGTCCCAATTATTGAACCAGTATGGATACATTATTACTAACTAAAGTCCACACTTTAATCAGATTGACTGGTTTTCACCTAGTGTTCTCTTCTGTCCACAGTATAGGTGCTCTTTCCCCTCCTTTTCACATTATGCTTTTTGGAAGGAAGTCAATATGCACAGCCCACACTTAAGGGGTGTGAAGTTATGCCTTCTTTTTTTTGAGAGCAGAATATCTACAAAACTTATTTGGAATTCATCTGCATGAGAGATTTATACATTCTCCTCCATTTAATTTAATCATTAAATTATTCATATAAGTATGAATTCATGGATATTTATTTTATACCTTGGGTTATATTCCATTACTAGTTTATTTTCTTGACCAAATAGTTCCAGCTGGGAACTAGGAGCCCTTTGAGTTTGCTCGTGGGTCCCTTGGATATGTTCTTATCAATGTCTGAGCATTTCCTTATTTTCTGGCTCTACAACATATTTCAGCCTTCATGTCCTGCCCCAGTGCTTGAATCAGCTATTTAGCTAAGGAGTTCTGGTTCCTTTTATTGGAGAATGGTATTAGAAACCAAGATAAGGGTGCCAGATGTGTTCAGAGCTACTGGGCTATCATTGCTTCAGCTGACAGAGCAGGAAATGTTTGTGCAGATACTAGATGGTTAAGTTGTTGAGACGTGCACTGGGTGGCTATGTCTTGAATGCACTTTTCGTAACATTAAGTATTAATAAGAGATTCTGTGCCTGGCTGGGTTACTTTCAGTCTCATTCAGAGGAAAAATAGGGTACATTCATTAATGAAAAAAGCTGGCTGTACTACCCTCCACTGCTTTAGGGATTTCTGTTCAAAACAGCTTGGAGAGTTTTAGATATTCTGATAAAATCTCAAGCCAGTTGGATAGGCTATACTATCAAATTACACAAAGAAACAAAAGGTAAACTCCATGAAGAGTCATAGATGGGGAGAAGAGCAAACGAAACATTCCACTAGTCCTTTTTGGCCTGTATCAACATCATTAAGCCGCCATTCTCTTAAAAGCTCACAGGAAACACAGGTAACAGGATGGCAACCCTCACACCACAAAATAAGAAAAGAAAGAAGATATTCCTTTATAGATGAGTGTAAAGGACTGAACGTTACTGAGCACCTGCTACGTTCCTTGTCTGTCTAGACAATCCCCATCTTCCCATTCATCAAATCACCACAGCAACTATTTAACAGATGAGGAAACTGAAACAAAGAAGGTAAACTGTCCAATTTAAATTCAGTTTAAAGGCAGAGAGTGAATCTGACCCAGGTCGTCTGGCTACCGGAGAACGCTCTAAACCCGCAGATCAGTCTGACTGAGAAGTGAATGCCTAATGAAAGGGAGACTTCTGACAAATCTGTATTTTCTCCCCTAGTGTGGAGATCCCATTAACGGCAGAGAAGAAAAACCATAGGTTGTTTAAAACAAACATGTCTTTCTAACCAAAAATGAATCCCCAAATGGTTCTTACTGACAATTTAGACGAGTATAAACAAAAGCATGCCCTGTGTCTGCGCATGGTAAGCAAAATGTTTTCAGGTGGTGTGTGTGAATATGTTCATTTTGTTACAGGTTAATTTCAATGGATATTAGAAAAATTATAACTAGAACATCAAATCCATGATTTCATGTAATTCCTCGTTCAAGATGAGGCATTCAGGTGGACATTTACCTTCAAAAATTGATGCTTTAAATAAAAACATTTAATCTACAGTAATTATCCGTGTACACAGGAAGTGTGAGCAACACTAACGTAGACTGTTATTTATTATAGGATAGAGATGACATCTTTCTTCCAAGAAATATTATGTTCTTACATTGCAAGGAATATATGACACATGGTTTTTCTTAATCTTTCTTTTCAATATATTCCAGGGATAGGATAAACTACAGGTAATTTATTGAGCACCCAGTACATGATACATACCAAAATGAGCTTTCTATACATTAAATCTAATGCTCTTAACAACCTTTCAATTTTATCTTCCCCTTTTATTATCTCCATTTAGAAGTGAAGAATTGAGGGTCAGAGAAGTCAGGTATGTTGCCCACAATATCAGGTAGGAAGCAGCAGGGCTAGAATTTGAAACCAACTCTGCCTGATAAAAAATATCTTTGTTCTTTCTACTCTACGGGGCCACCCTAAGCATTTCAGGAGAAAAAGTACCCTTCATCCTCATCACACACACACACTACTGCAAAACAACAACAAAAAGCCCAGAATACTAAATGATGATAACAAAAGATAAAGCATTTTCTATGAAAATGAATATATATACGTATATGTATGACTGGGACATTGGGCCGTACAGGAGAAACTGACACACTGTAATTGATGGTACTTCAATTAAATAAAAAAAAGTCTTAGAAGAAGATAAAGCATTCCTTAAGTGCAAAGGATAATAAAGTTATTATCACTGCCATTGGTAATCCAACTGAACTAATTTCCCAATGAACAAAAGCCACATTGTTTGCTGTTTAAGCAAATAAGATGGCTCACCACTCCCTACCTATCCCAATCCCTGTTAGAGTGAATGAAAGTGAACGACTTCTTAAAACGGCTTTTAAAACTAATGTGACTATCAAAATAAAGGGCTACTCATCTCTCTGTTACTTAGAAAGATCTCAGATTACTAGTGCCAATTAAACCATCGCAAGTAGCCAGGTACATGCAGCACTGCCCCCTGGCAGAGCTGTGCTGTCGCAAAACAAACCCCAGCTATTCACAGCTTTAAAAGACTGGTCTCTTTCCAAAAGAGAAAATCAGATTTTCTGGATCAACTGAAAATCATGACATGATCAGCATTCCATCTCTGCCATAATTATGAAGGAACAGCTACAATCTCTAACTATCATAGGAATCTTCTCAAATTGAACAAAATCATTATTTATCATCCTTGCTATTTGGGGAAAAAAATGTGCTTAATCTATTCATACATTGGGAAAAGCACTATTTTATCTTGACCAAGCCTTTTGTTTTTAAATTAAAAACAAACAAAAAAACCAAAGGACATACTTTATAACACTGAGACAAAAGTCACCACTATCCTGTAATTAATTCAAAATGTAATCACTGAAGGCAATTTCACGTAATTTTTCTAACTTACTGAATCACTGAAATTAGAAGTTTTTGATAATTAACTGTTAAGAACGTTTACGTTTACTGCCACTAAATACTGATAAGGAGCAGAGCTGATAACAACAGGGATAAATTAAGATTTGTCTTACTCCTTACTATCTTATTAAGTTAAAGTCAAGAGCTTTACTATTCTATGAAACATAAAAATACCTGTTAAAAGTGCTCCCCTGTTTCTGTTATTACTTACAATAAAGGCAAAGAAGGTATTTTTTTTCTAACACTGATCATAAAAACAAGCATTCCCAACCCTTCATAGTAACTTTAAGGCCCTGTATATAAATCCTACATAAATCTTCACCAAGTCTACTTTTATACAGTAGATGAAAAACCAGATAGCAAACTCAACATCGATAAGCTGAGTTTCTATAGTATCAAAAGATACTTTCTTCTACAATTTAGAGTTTTCCTTTAGGTACGCTGATAAACTTTTAACAATTCTCTTACGACAATAAGTTTTACTATTTTAAAGAAAATGACTGCTATTTGCGATTTGCTCTTCATAAAATTAAAATGCTTTCTCCAACAATTTCAGCTTCCTTCTCAGCAAAATTAAACACTCACTTCTGTTCTGAGCTATCTCGTACTTGTGAAATGCTGGAAAATCTTAAGATGTAGCCCCCTCTTCTGAACATTCTACATTCCTCCAGCACCACGCTTGCTTAGAAGAAAATGTACCAGCAGTCACAGAGAGCTCCAGTGCATGCTACATATGCACTGACTACTAAAAAGCAGCAGAGGGAGCAAATATCAAAACGCGAAGAAAAAGCATCCCAGAAAAGTACTTTAATTTACAGGCGACAGAACATGATGGAGGCGTTTGTTAAAAACCAAACCAACAACAAAATTCCATAGAGAAGTCACATCCACACTTGCAGAGCAGGTCTATGTATGTCTGGAATGAACTAAAGAAAAACCTTCAAGTCTCTTACAAGAGCGCTTGAATCCTAACTTCTAGACAGACTTTCAGCTTGGAGCACGGAAGGTTCCAACAACGCCAGGTGTCAGAACTGCCCCATATTCAGAAAGGAGAAACAGCATTTTTAGAATGGTATACTTTGGGGGTAAATTCAATGATTTTGTTTCTCTTTCAAACAGCACTGCACTTACACTGACGGTCTGGTAAAATGTGCATTGTTAGGGTCATAAGAGGATAAAGTTACAGGGTTCCACGGTATGACCCTTGGGAGTCCTGAGGCTTAGACTCCTGGCCTTCCCTCCTCACAACCTCAATTTGCTTTCTACGTGAGAAAGGTAACCAAGAGCACGTGAGACCATGCTGCATTAAAAACAGTCTACAGAATCATTTTAGCTTTGTGAAATCTGTACAAAAGGATGGACATGTACCTACCAATCCTATGTTATGTTTAATATTTTCTAAAAATTAGTAAGTGCTGTGTTTTCAGTTTTAGACTAAAACAGAAAAAGTACTTAGCTCTTCTGTTTGGAATACTGTAACTGAAATTTAAGAAAAGATTAAGCTTCTTATTAGAACTTCAAAATGTTTATGTCTATATTATAGTAAAAAAGGATAAATAGTATTTAAATATTTTTTATAATATGGAAATGTGCACCAAAGACAGTTCTTAAGAACTGTATTATAAAAATCCATGAAACTTAAAATGTCAAGCATAACTTACAACTGAATGGTTAAAAAAAAAAAAGGATTTTAGCCAAGTAGGTAACCGATCAAGTTTAACCTAAGTCTCCAATAATAATACCAATAACAAAAGGTATAGTGCGTGTTATTTATTAGCTAGCTGTTTTACACATGTTCTTTCGAACTCTTACATTGACCTTTCAAAATAGATATCCAAATGCTCATCTTATGCTAAGGAAACTGAAGCTAAAAAAGTTTGTCATCTCTCTAACGTAACTTGGCTAGTAAGGAACAAAACCAAGATTCAATTTTCAGGTCTGCCTGCCTGCCTCCAAAGCTCTGAGATCTCACCAAAACCTCTCTTAACCCTACCAATGAGGTTCCAAAGGAAATCTGCACAAATCTCTGGAAGATGAATGTGCTTATGAGGGTAAATGCTATAGATTTAACCACTCAAATTAAATGCCATCTGGAGTCTCTTACTCTACTTGGTACAAGCATCCTGTGTGCATCACGGCCAGTGCTGGCATTGGCCAAGAATCCAGTAATTTTCCTGTTTCAATACCATCAATAACCATTTGCTCATTACAATACCAATCAGGAAACACAGCTAGTTGCTTCCAAAGCATTGTTTAAAAACTGCTAATAATTTTGCTTACTTTTATTAAGATTTTTAAAACATGAATCCATTAACCCAATTTGTTAAATGCGTTGGAGGCATCAATTTCCTTCTTCCTAACACCCAAACCCATCTCCATAATAAATATTTTCTCTACATAATCACTTAGAAATCCTGATCTCTTACTACTATTTTATTCTGTTATTTTAATCTATTGGAGTAATTTTTTAAAGCCTCAAGAGAAGAAAACAAAGACAAATGTCACGACTTTTCAAAGGCTAACACTGGTTGGTTCAAACAAGTATATGTAAAAAAAAAAAAAAAAAAAAAAAAGGAAGGTAATAAAACTAATAACCAAAAGCAGTGTTACAGACTTACTCATTCACACTCAAGAGATATTGGACAACCGAGTGGACGTGTGATGCACGCTGTCACATTTCCAGTTAAGACTTAGGTCCGGCATCACTCCTGGGGACCTTTAGATCAGCTGCTCCAACTCAGTTTACAGCTCCTGTGGATGTGACTTATTTGTGCCCTTGTTATCAGGCTAAAGGGTAACTTTACAACCTTTACCAGGAGCTCTTTTTCCTTGTATGCTAATCCTTTTTCATCTATAAAAAGTCACAGGGGCTTAGCACTCATTCAGAAATGAATGGGTTAAAACAAAAAGAAATGAATAGCTCAGACCTGAAAAGTTTAATCAACGGCTTCAGCTGAATTGAATTTTTTTAAATGTTAAAAATAAGTGTCATGTCAATAATCTTTCAACCACAAGGCATAAACACAGCTAGAATGACTACATTGTGAAAAGTCTTTTCTCACTTAACCTCAGTTTCACTTCAACCAAATAAACCCACCCCCAACACTAAACCTGCAAATTAACTCAAGGTCTAATTTGGGGGTCTTCACAATGGAGATTAAAAAAAAAAAATCCCTGTCTTATTTGGTGCCTGTAAAGGAAAGACATCATTCTGACCTAAAGTTTTATTTTGTCCATCTTAAAGTGTAAGTAATTACTTGACAGCTGAAGCCATTCACAAGACATGATTAGATTTCATGTTAATTTCTCATCATTAAGACTACGGATTTGGGGGGAAAGTAATTGCAGCTGCTCAGGTTCACTGCTGGAAAAGTACTGCCAAATCATCTTAAAAACACAAGCAAATGCTTGCACATCTTTAGGTGCCTTCAGGTTCTTCCTTTTATGACACAGAATTAACTAGACAAGAGAGTAAGAACTCAGGCCCAGTGCAGTCCGGTCCCAGTCTGTGTGGAGGACACTGGAGATACTTTACATATGTCTACTGCTCTTATGAACCAAATTATGAAAGAATAATCTGTAAGTTATAAAACGAATCAAGGATCTAAGAATTTGTTAGCCATATGAGAACAATGGCACCTAATGCCAGGCCCAGGAGAAAGAGAGCAATAACCAGTCATTCTAAAGAGGAGCCACACCAAATTTAGGAATGAAGTTCAAATGACAAAAAAAAAAAAAAAAAAAAAAATTACAGATTTGATCATCAGTGTGCACACGGGTAAGTCAGTGTGCTTATGGGGAGGTCAGTGCCTGCACTAACTGGTGACTGGGGAGTCCTTTTGATTTTGTTTATTTGAAGATAACTTTTCACTTAAAAACCATGCTAACTATACAAGCGTTGTCAATAGATAAGACAATCCAGTGGTCAAGATACTACATTATTTTAAACTGCATGAGAAAAAAAAAAAAACAGGTGGGATAAAAACTATAGTAAGCCAATAAATAAATAAATAAATAATAAAAATTTTAAAAAGCATTGCTCTTCGAAAAATATGTGCACATAGATAAAAAGTAAAATTGTATAACCTACCTGACCTTGTCAATAGGTGGCCAAAAATGTTAAAATATCTTTAAGGGGCAACGGTTACGAATTGCCACATAAAGTTACCAGTCCCTGCCGGCTGAATCCCTCAGCCATCTGCTTCCAAAATGCCTGTGCCTCCTTTCCTAGCCCCCTGAGCCAAACAGTCATTAAAAACATGCAGAATCCCAATGATTTCCTTACATAATGAAAGATTTCTTAACAAAACAAAACAAAACAAAACAAAACAAAACAAAACAAAACAGGAATTCCAAAAAATACAGCAAAACTGCCAACACTCTACCTTGTCTTAAGGCTGTGTCAGGTTGAAGGTTACTTCTCAGCCCCCAAAACTCCATTATCCACCAAGACCAGCACTTTGGCATATCTGGCACAAATGCCCCATTGAATCATCACTGTAACTTAATAATCTCAGAAAACTGGACTTTCGTTCCAAGATTCACGGAAACAAAGGCAATGATCATGAACCTTAACTCTGACGTCCCCTGTGGACACATACAGCCAAGTGAAAACAGAAAGGCTCAGTTCTTACAGGGTTCCCTGACACCTAGGTAAATGTAGGTTAAGGTCCCAAGTTCAGTGAAGTCTTCCGAGTTTGACTTCTGTAGGTGGTGCCATCCATTGCACTGACCTCTAGCAACTCTTACTTCTAACTGGGAATCCCAAGAATACCCTTAAACATAGATTGCCAGTAGACGGGACAAGGTTTCTGCTGCAAGGGCAAAGTGTCACTTAGAAGTACCCTCTCCAAAAAAAGAAACAGAAAACAAAAAAACACTGTATTCTGGGGGTACTGCAGTCAAAAGTATGTCAAAGTTGCTTTTGCAAAATGTTGAATTTCTCTGGAGTGAATGCGAGAGAGCGGCAAGGCACAGCATCAGTTCCTCCAAGGCAGCCAAAATGCAGTCAGTGAGACAAACCTCTATATGGATTTCCCGGGGCCACAGGGGCCAGTGGCTTCACCAGCGTGGGAATCAGCAGCCTAGGGGCCTGGGTGAGTGCGGAGCCGGGCTTACCTTGTTGGAGGCCATCTCACTGACGGAGTGCCTGGTCTGCAGGGTCTCTAGCTGGTCCAGACACCAGTCCAGCTCCTCCAGGGTCTCGCTGGCCAGTTTCTGGTAGGCCTCCTCTGCGAAGAGATAGGGAAAGGGGGACTCAGTTCTCAAGCGCTTCACGGGGCCACCAGCGAGTTCAAAGGGGGCCATCCTGCCGTACCCCGCCATGCTCGGATGCCCGGTGCCCACACATGAGGGCAGCTCCTTCATATTGCCGAGCCGGGCACCGCGAGGGGGGCCGGGGCTCTGCTAGCGGGGCAGCCGGCCTCGAGCAAGCACGCTCTCTCCAGCTTGGCGTCTCGGCTCGGCGTCCAGGGAGGGCGCGCCAAGTGCGGCAAGCCAACTTTTGCACGGACCAAAAACCTCCACGATGCGACTTTGAGAAGTCTCGGTGCTAGAGGATGGCGAAGGGGGTGGCGCGCGCGCCCGGGAGCCCGCCCCGCGGAGGGAGCGTCTGGTCCACCGAGCGATCCGCGTAGCGCCCGGCCCCGAGCCGCGGCCCGGCGCCCGCCCCTCCTTCCAAGCCTTCACTCAAAGCAAATGAATCAGCCGCTGCCGGGTGCGCGGCCACCACGTTTCCTGTTTTCTTTCTCAACTCCTCCGGCGGCGGGCGCAGCGCGGCTCCATCGCCGCGGCTTTCCGGGAACACTCCCCCTCGCGCCCCTCCTCGGCTCCCTCACGCCGAGATCGCCCGGGGCCACAGTCCGCCCGCGCCCCTCGCCGCCCGGCCGCTTCGCCGCCGCATCACCACGCGCCGCTAGCTCGGAAGCCCAACCGGGGAGGCGCGGGCGCGAGCCTGTGGGTCCGCGGGGCTGCCGGTGCGAGGGGAGTGGCGGAAAACCCGGCGTGGAGCGCCCGTCGCCAGCTCGCCCGCCGCCCGGGGTCGCGCCCGCCTCGGGGGCTCCGGGGGGACATGGCGCGCGCGCACGCGACTGCGCACCTGCCCCGCGAGGACCCCGCGCGCGCGCCGCGTAGCCGAGCCCCACCCGGTGGCCCCGACGGCCCGAACCTCTGGGTTTCCACCACCCTGTGCATCCTGCGAGCTTTTGCCCACAAGTCCGACGGGCGGTACAAGCAGGTTATTTAGGACCAGCGCAACCATTTCTATGGGTTTGGGTTTTAAGGTTTCTCAGGCTTCGTTTCTGAAGATTTAGAATTTACCTACTTCAAGAGGACAGGGTGGTTGTGGGCATCAAAGTATTTCTATTAAGACCCAGACTCTCAGTATCCAGCACATCCCCTGCTAAGTACCAGACGTCTACATTTTGGGGTGGACACAAACAAGCAAACAAAAACATACAATGTTGTGGGTCGGAACGCTTGAGAATTTACAGATTAGGCAATACGCTGTATTTTCACATTCAGAATGGTCTGAGTTATCTTAAAGGAACAGCATTTGTGAATGCAGAACATGATATGGGCAATTTACACTTGTCCTGCACCCGTGCCTCTTCCACCTGTGGACTTACAAATCAGGGACCAGGATGGTGTTGTGATGCCAAGGGGAAAAATCTGGAAAACTGTTTCTACCCACCATGTACCGAATAAACTACAAACATGAGGTAGGAAAAGACCACATCCAAAGGCATCCTATGAAAGCAGGTTCTGTTTACAAAAGCTGACCCTGGGGGAACTCTACAGCGAGGGATCAATTGCGAAGAACTTCACTATATTAGCATGCAGATAAGCCAGACTATAAGTGAGGGGAAAATTCCAAACTCCCAGAAGTCCATCTTAGAAAACTTCATTATTGTCATTTAGAAAGAATACATTGAAAAGCTGACATGAAGTTGGTGAGATCCTTTTTCTTTGTCTTCCAATCTACAGGTTATTGGAGGAGAAAAAATTCTGCCCTTAAAATTTAGACCCCATAAATGATCTGTAGCACAACAACAACAAAAAAATTCATGGACTGAATCTCAAGCTCCTGGGATTTTTCAGATAGGTTTTTATATAAAATTTGTAGAAGTGAGAATAGCTTTCAAAGTATTTGTTACATGGGGTATGTGGCTCATTGTTATCAAGGATTCTTGAACTGTTTGCTATTCAGTTTGAGAACCAGGTTAAAAATTGCCTTTTATTCCATTTTTTTTTCCCTGCACCAATCTTTGTAAATATATACTTTAGGTGAACAAACAACTGCCTAAACCTTGCCAGGTGAATTAAAGTATAAGATTGGAACTTTTCCCCCAACAAAAGGAACAGTCTTAGAGATAATTTTAAATCTTAAGTATAAAATATTTCACCTGTAGAGCCTTTCTTTGATTATAAGAATATAAAAATATAACATGCTTATTATAAAATTTGAATCACTGCACAAAGATGTAATGTAGAAAGTTCCCTGTAATCCCATACCCTAAAAATCACAAATAATAATTAAGCCTATGACCATAGCACATTTTCATTTTACTTAATACCTTCCATATGCAACTGTAGCATTACCTAGTTGTGATGCTAGTACGTGTAATGGATGGTTTGGTTTTGGTTTATTCCTTCCCTCTATGGTATAAAATAAGGATGTAGGAATTTTAAGAAGAAATTAACTTATTTTAGGTGATCTGAGCCATCCACGTCAGCACATACAGTGGGTTAAAGATGCATAGCCATTGTGTCTAGGATTTGTTCCCTGCCATCTTTCTAGTCCTTGGTTATATCCAGAAGCTGGAAATCCCCTCTCCACACCTCATAGACTTGGCATTCCATATTCCTCTCACCTGCTTTCCAACTCTTCCAAAGTTTGAGTCCCAGGGGAACCTCTCCCCCCCCCCCCCCCCACTTCTCAAAGCTTTTCAGAAACACAGGCCTTGGACCTAGCAGAATGTAGCACTGCATATTAGACTTCAGTGTTTATTTATTTAATTGTAATAGAGGAGAAGTACCTCAGTAAACTTTCAGGGCTTCAAGACATTATGCACTTAAAAAGAGGGCTTGCTCTTACGAAGGCAGTACAGCAACAAGAGGGACAACTTATTTCAGAAGATCTACTTTATGTCCAAATCATAGATTAGCCATTTTGACAATCAGCACTTGAGTACAATAATAATGTGGTCTCTTATATGTATTTTAAGTTCTAACTACTTCTGCATGCATGCATGCACTGTATAAATCTGGAGAATGAGAAAAGAAAAAAAAATGACGAGAGCACATCTACATACCAATAAGTAAGAAAATAATTACTGACAACAAAGCAAAGAACAGTTTGTTCTATAAAACTGTTGCTCAAATAAAGAATTACTGTTGCTATTAGCATAGAGCTCAGAATCCTACTTTTTCCAAATTCTTCAGTTTATAGGCAATAAGGCTAGCCACAGCTTTTCAGGATCAGTATTAAAGCTTAACTTTTAGGAATTTTAACCCCGAATATTCTAAGACATCAAGTAACTGACCTTTTCATCCCTGCTAAAAAAACCTCAACGTGGAGTTTTCAGCTATCCTTCAGGAAACTGAGTCACCGCACCAAACAGCACACCTAAATGTCACCGACAGCTCTCAGGACAAAAACAGTGAGCTAGTTTAATTTGGGGTTTTACCCAGGACACATACTGCATTCATTAATAAAAGACTCTTCTCCCTAGAGAGTAGCAGTCACAGTGGCACGACTTAAATATATGAAAACTCTTCTACTGCGCCATCCAAGATCTTGTTAAGTCAAGGAACTGCGGGGAAAAGCTGCCGAGGCGACCACTGTTGGCCCGATTCCATAAAAGATGGGGGAGGGCTAAGGAGCCTTTGCAAGTCCCCTCCTCCGGCAGCGTCGGGCGCCTCCAAGGCCTCCTGGAACTACGTGACACCCGTGTTTCTGCTCAGGATCTTCTCTGAACAAACAGTCCTCAATGCTTGTGGGCCAGCATTTGGCTTCCGTCATCATGATGCGATCAAGGGCTCCCCTGACACACGGCCTGACACGGTGCCAGGGGCTCCAGGAGGGGACGCTGAGGCAGCAGCGCCCTTTCAAAGAGGAACAAAGTAATCGCCCAGAGCCACAGCGGTCAGCTAGAGGTTGAGGTCGTCTTCTTGTGAAATGTTCAGCCGCTCACTCTCACCCACAGCTGTCAGTGATGCTGACCACTGAGGTAAAAGGAACTATTCTACACGATGTGTGACTGGGGGCATGTCAGTTTCTTTGCCAACACTCAACTGATTAAAGGTCTGTATAAATTTATCATAACTCCCAGACGGGCCTATTGGTGTAAATGAAGGGAACAAGTCCAAAAAATATCACTTGCTTTGGACACCATTTGCTTGCACTTAATTGAAACATAAATACAAACTGTAATGGCTGATTCAGATTTTTCTTAAACAAAATGAAAAAACAAAACTCCCAAACCTTCAGCCAGCAGCTCCTAAGAGCAAATACTTCAATGTATATCTTCCTAAGCAATTCTAGTTTCTCCTGGCCTAATTCCCACGGAAATTCCCTCTGTGTTCCTAAGGATGGAGTTGATACTGTCCAAAGTTGGCAGAATTGGGGAAAAATAATTTCCATTTCACCATGTATTGCTTCAAGCTACTCACTCCCTGAATTTGCTCCAGTAAAAGATATGTGCAGTTTAGCTCTCACTTTTGCTAACTTTTCTCCCCCCGTATGCATTTTATCTGATGGGAAATACATGAAGGAGTTGGATTCCCTTTCAGTGTGTACGTGTAACAGGTTTAAGCAGAGCTTGCCAGTGGCAAGCTGCTCTCATTTCCAAGTGTATTTCTGGCATCAAGTTCTTGTTTTGAAATCTTAAGAAATATATAAAATCTCACTTAGTACTTCAGAAAACCTCCAAAGGGAAGGTATACATAATTCTGTGAATTTTTTTTATCTTCCCACTATCTATGATTTTTTTTTCCTGGGGCTGCCTAAGGCTCTAGTAAAAAAAATTTTTTTAATGAAATAAATGCAAAATTGGGTTTCCTTGACTTCTAATAGCATCAGTTATTCAACAAACATTTATTTAGCATCAAATATGTGTCATGCATTTTATGAGAGTCTGCAAAAACCAGATGCATAAAAGAATGTGTCCCTTATCCAAGGAAAGCCTAGAGTCCAGTAATGGTGATGGTTCTCAGCATACTAGACTGTAAAAGGCATTCTGAAAAAAGGGAGCATATAGGCTTTGGGAGAATAACAGAAGGCAAATCAGTGGTAGAGTGGGAGAAGGCTGAATCCTAAAGGATGAAACAGGAGGTAAGTGAAGAGGACGGGAAGAACTTTTATAGGAAAACAACAGGAATAAGCACATAGGCCTGAGTTCAAAAGATGCATGTGTACATGTACGTAGAGAAAGGAAGTTCCACGAGCAGGGCCTTGCTCAGGCGGAAAGAGGCTGGAGAAATCCGTAGATACTGGCCATGGAAGTCTTGTCAGGCATGTGCAGGTAGGGGCTTTGGACTGAACCTTCGAGAGGAGTGAAGTCACTGAGTGATTCAGAGTACTGTGTGACATGGAGTCTGATGGAAAATTCTAGGGCTCTGCCAGAAATGGGGTGGAGGGAGGCAAGGCTGTAGTCAGCGAGACCATTATCTTCAGCCATATTGTTGGTAGAATCAAATGAATAATTTATAGAATATTTGCTTCTATGATGATTATTCTTATCTAAGGCAATCTCTATTAAAATTTGACATAAGCATATGTTTTCACGGTATGTCAGGCATGAATAGAAGGAATGCCTGCCCATTTGACTTTTAAGGGAATATATTTCTTGCTCTTAAAAACTACAATCTTCTGAAATTTTTATCATATTGTATTCATCATAATTTCTGCATTTACCAGAATTTCTTTCAGGGAGAGTGCAAGAAAGCACTTGACAAGGCTACTTATTACAGAAAGTGAGGCTTTAAGGAGCCCTGGTTTGGAAAAAATTAATCTGTGGTCTCTTCCCCATAGGAAAGGGAAAGAATATGCTTGTTGCCCCAGTGGGAATATGTGTGTATGTGTGTTTGTTTGTTTGTGTGTAAAAGAAAGGAGTCAGCTTGGTCTACAGGGTAAGTTCACTCTATAAACTCCCCAGTCTTTAATAACGTTACTGAAGGTGCATAACACTGAGATAAAGAGACTGTTTTGTTTTGTCTTAATCCAGCAAGGGGACTGAGCCTAGAGGCCAGATTGGTTCAAACTGAAATGTTAGCCTGAGCTGAAACTGGAGACAAGAGGCAGAGAAAAAGGAGGAAGGTTTGGAACTCAGTGTAACAGCAGGATTTCTGTCCAAGGAAATGGAGTTTGAGCCGAGTTTAATCAGACATCTGGATTGGGGACACTATGTGACATGTGTGCGACTATAAGTGATATTACTCCTTGATGGAAACTGGAAGAGTAGGAGGTGGCTCCAATCTCCAACTCACTACATATAAGCCATAACCCCTGGAAGATCACCTAATCTTTCTTGGACCTTGTAGGTTATTTTAGTTTAAGTGGGAGACTGTGAGTTAAATAACCCTGCCTTGCTCGTCTAATAGATTTTTTCCAGGCATTGTACTAAATGATGGAGATTTAGCAATGAAAAAGGTAGTTAAAAGTTTCTGCCTAGTCTCATGGAGTTAACATCCTACTGATTATAATAATTTCCTTTTCATTTGAATCAACATATCTTGAACACTTGTGATGTGCCACTGCTGAGTACACCAAATGTTAGGGAATAACTTTGGGTTTCAAGAAGTTCATAGTCCAATGAGGAAGGCAATTAGAGGAGCGTATGTAAGTTTCCACTGAAACCAGGCAGTAGGTACAAGTCCAATGTCAGCACAAGGCAGAGATGGGGGACAGGGAAGGTGCCACCTCTCTCAGCCCAGGAGAGATCTGGGAAAGCTTCTGAAAGAGGGAATGCCAGCCCCGAGTCCTCAAGGATGGGCTGAAGCATTAACCAGGTGAGGGATGGAAGGTGACATCTGAGATCGAGAAAAGCACATGCCACTGCCAGTTGGAGAACACAGGCCATTCAGGTGGCTATAAGGAGATGAGGATGCAAAGCTTGTCAGGCAATGGACAAAGACAGAGGTGGAGAAGTCGTCATGGAGGAGTTAGTATACTATTCCAAGAGTTTACGCTTTTTTTTCTGGAGGAACCATTAAAGCTATAAGCGAGGAAGTCACATGGTCAGATTTGCTTTTCAGAAAGATTACTCTGGGAACAGTATGAAAGGAAGATTGCAGAAAGGCAGGACCAGGTAGGAGGCCTAAAGTGGGAGGAGAAGCCACCAGAAATGGAGGGCGAGAGCCTCTCAGTAGCAAAGAGAAAGGAGAATTTCAAAGGAGGGTATCGAGGCATAGCCATTGATATTCAAAATGGACCATGTATACCTGCCAGTTTGGGTTAAGATGATTTTTATTCCCCATTTCTATTTCAACAGAAAAGACTACAGAGAGTGCTCAGAGTATGCTCAGAAGGAAGCTTCTCTCTGGGAAGTTGTTTCAATAAAGCAACAATACACATTTTGCAAAAAAGGCTGAAAAAAAAAAGTCAAACTAAGTGTGTTATTTTCATACTCCTGTTACAACCTTAGGAATCATTTTGATTCCCGTGGGGAGCAGGCTTGTAGGAGGATGTCTGTGCTTCCATCCACACACAATCAATCCTCAGGCTTGACAGCCTTTGGATCTTTATCTTTGTCCGTTCCTTGTAGAAAGTAAGGAGTTTGATCAGGTGATCTCTGCTGCCTATCCAGTGCTGACATGTATTTATTCCCCAACGTCTGACACTATTATCTGAGTAGGGTGTTGGTTTGAGGTTGCTCATGATTGATTAGCCTGGGTGGGGTCAGGTATTACTATAGCAGGAATTCCAGACTTGACCAGATGTCTTCAAAGATCCCACCCAAAAGCATGATTCTAGAACTCTGTGAGTTTAGCTCAACTGTGTAACAGGTTTGGATGTCTTATACTTGAAATTAAGATATTTTGAGAAAGAAAGGTATTGATACATAGAAAGTTGTGCTTTTCCTGCTGTATATTTACACCCTCTACCCCTACCCCAACCATGTCCGCATCTAATACTTTGCCAATTGATTTACCAGTTTATTCT
Source organism: Camelus dromedarius (assembly GCF_036321535.1). Lineage (NCBI taxonomy): Eukaryota > Metazoa > Chordata > Mammalia > Artiodactyla > Camelidae > Camelus > Camelus dromedarius. The sequence goes on from NC_087438.1 coordinate 38,638,894, forward strand.
TAATTTCTATAACTGCCACCTTTAGTCAAATCCTCATCCATATATTTCTAGATTCCTGTAACAGCCTACTACTGGATCTCCTTGGGTTCAGGTTTTCTCACCACAATCCTATTTATAAAGTCAGAATAGTCTTTCTTAAACTCTATTTTCAGTATGTCAGTGCCTCACTCAAAATCCAGCCACACAAACTCCCTTCTGCTTATTCTGTGAATGCCATGCTTCTTGAGTTCACAGAAGGTCTTCTTTCAATGGGCTTTTCAATACCATTCTGGCTCCCTTTTATTCACCATCCCATCTACGGCTGCCCTCTGGCCTGGATACAATTTGCTGGCTTCTGTCTCTATGACTGTGTTTATCTCACTTTTATATGTGTTTCTAGGGTTTTCTTCAAGTGTCTAGGACAACTCCTGACATTTACAAGCACTCAACAAACATTTGTGAGTGAATAACCAATAAGCATGCATGCTTTTAAACAAATAAGAATATTTTTTTCCAAGAAAGATGTAAGCAGTCATACTGTCCTGAGGGTGCCTCTCTAGATATATCCATCTCCATCTAGCTGTCTCTTATGCTTGATCTCTTGCTTTCAAACTCTGTGGTCTGTTTTGAAAGAGTATTAGGAATGAACACTGCCAGAATTTTGGACTGGTTAACACACCGTGGTTCTCTTCCTGAAAAGAAATATTAATGTTATACTTAAACAGTAGGTATTATAATAAATACTGAGAATGATCTTTATAAAATTGGGCAAAATTGTGAAAGATTCCATCAATACACAGATATGAAGTTTGGGTGGAACAAGTGAATGAACAAAAGGCCATGTGCCATCTTACCAAGATCAAGAGAATACATTCCCCATGCAAATTAAAACTGGGAGAAAGCTGGATCTCCTGCCTACTCTTGCTGCTCTAAGTTTAGCCTACCTGCGGTGCTCATGTTATTTATTAACAGCCATATTTAAGTCCATATTTCCCTCACAATATAATACACTTAAATATTGTCTATTGCCTCCCCATAAGATTGTTCTCTGTTTTCACTACTTCATCTCCACCATCCATCCCACCCCTATCTGTTTCCCGAGACCCCACACATGTGCAGCCTCTGTGGGTTTTACTTTTTTAGAAAGTAATTTAGAATTTTAAATTCCAGACTTTTATTTAGATTTTCCTTAGAAGATGACTTTTCTGTCTTAAGAGTCCTTTCTCAATCTTTATAATTCCCTGTCACATTATATCATGTATTTCTTTTTACCATAAACTGTACTTGTTTCATTGCTCACTGTTCTGTCTCTGACCTCCCTAAAGTCACCAAGGACTCCAGGTTGAGAATTCCTTCCTGAATGGAGAAGAGAAAATAATCGTTTTAATCAACACTGCTCCAGAATTTTTTACTCTGAATGGGTACCTTTGCTGCCTTCTCCATTTCCTTCCTTCCCTTCACTGTGGATACCTAAAGAGAAGTATTGCCAAAGAGATACTCATCCCATTTAAAGGAACTGAAGTCTGAGCTTAAAAAAAAAAGTGTACAAAAGGTGTCCAAAGAATGACCAGGCTCTTTCAAACAGGCTGTGAATAGGGTCTGAGAAGGTAATTTCTTATGTTCAACTTTAATACTCATTACTTGTGCTATAGGTAGAACACATGAGTGAGAGGCGATGTCAGCCTACTGGTAAACCTGTGTTTGTTAAATGTGTATACATTATAGAGCAAGTTTCAGCGCCTGACACATTATATCAAATATACTTGGCTGATCTATTTGTATATGTGTTGGCTCCTTACACAAGTTTAAGAAAAAGAAATTAGTTTTCTAGTTGTACAAGAGTATCTAGGGAGATTTAGATTTGGACAAGAAAGTTCTTACACATGCATGCAAGAATTCACAACCTACAGAATTCCTCATGGGAAGAAGTAGCAATAGGTCAGGAAGAGTATGGATTTTTGAGTCATCCAGAATTTGAATGCTAGCTTTGCCATTGTTCCAGTCATTGTGTTATCTTAAATTAGTCATTTAAATAGCTAAGCCCATCGTATAAGTTAGAAATTAATTTTTATGAGAAATGCATGTGAAAATGCATGTAAAGCACCAAGGGCTATGTTTGACTTATCCATAGTTACTATTATTCTGACCTAACTTACAAGGTTGTTTAAATAAATTAAACCTCAGTAAGGTATTTCATACATAAGGGGTTACTTCTACTCTCACAGGTTCTCAATCTTACACCATTTACTATTTTCTTATCATCACCATCAACTTTCAGTCATTAACCAGTTCTGGGCTGAACATGAGTGAAGAATCTAAGATCTAGAATAGCTTTCACAAGATGAAACCAAATCATACAGTCACTATGGATTTACAAATATGTACAAAACATACCGGTTAATGACAGAGCGCCAATTCCTATGGGGTTCCTGGGAGGTGATATCATTCCAACATTTCCCAAAGAATGTTAAGTGAACATAATTCTTTAAGATTCTCCTTACTTAGAGAATTATGTGGGCAAACAAGGTTGGGAAACGTTGTAAATGTAGCCTCTCTGCAGTGGTTTTAATGGACAGGAACTTTTCAAAAACTAGCAGCTCTACAGCAAAGGAACCTGTCGAATATCATTTAACAAGTATTATTTAAACATATCTGATCTTGAAATGCTCTTTTTTTTCATACAACAACTATCATGTCTCAAAGCATACTTTGGAAAACTTTGTCCTCATGTCCGGTGAGTCCAAAAACGTAAACACAATACATATGTTCTGTGGGTTCTCATATATCTGAAGTCTCTGCCAAGGCCATCTTATTCCCCTCCTCATGCTTTCACGTACTTTTGAGAGAGTAATATTCCTCCTTCCCTTCCTTCCTCTCTCTTTTTCCCCAGAAAGAGAGCAGTCAAAAAAAAAAAAAAATCCATACATATTTATTGAGCCTCTCTAATGTTCCGGTGGCTGTGAAATACAAGAACATGAAAGATTCAGTGGCCTGGACCTGGAAAGGAACTTCTAATACCCTGCTGAGAAAATCAGACACGTGACCAGCTGCTGCCTAGAGACAGTGTGAGGTGGCAGAGAAATCACTCGGCCTGGGAGTGCTGCTGTAGTCCAGAGCAGGGAGAGGGAGGCACAGACTGTGGCCAAGGGTGCAGGGTTCCAGGAAGATGTTGAACAGGGATATAGGTCTTCGACGAAGTCTGTGGTTGGAATGGCTGTGGGAGGAGCCAGTCAGCTGGCATTCTTTTCAGGTAGAAGAAATGTCTGGAGTCTGTATAAGGGTTTCATGTGTAGGTGGAAAATAGCCTGGATGGAGGAGACTCCTTCCAGGGAGCAGAAAGGAAACACAGTTGAATACTTAAACGTGTTGCCTTAAGCTAATGGATATTGTGGGAATTGCATAAGTGCACTAGTGGCCCAGGGAGGATAAAATGAGGAAGAGAGGAGGGAGATTCAGAATCCACTGCAGTAGTCCAGATGCACAGTGAACAATAAGCAGAGGGTGCAGGCTATACATTTTAGTGGCCCACTATGGCAGTTATGAGCAATAGAAGAGCATGGTGACATTGGGGACAGAGACCTACATTCAAATGTTGGCTCTGAACTCAGCAACCATGTGGCAAAGCTGGGTGGATTATTGAACTTTTCTATATATCAGCCTTTTCTTTTGTAAATAGGGCTAAAAATACATCCCACAGAAGGTTGCACCCCCAGGGCATTTTCCATATTTGATTTGAATTTTAAGACTAACTTCAATTTAAAAATCACATATCCATATGCCTGTTTCATTTTTGCTGGCTTCATTTCAACTTAAATATGTGATTTGTTTAAAAATTTTGTAAATATTTATCAAGTTTGTTACACGTAACACATAACAGCTGATTCTAACCGTGATCCATCTCCTCCCCATCTCTTCTTAAAACACAGTTATCAAAACAATTCTGTACATATTTTTGATACTTGCGGTATTTAGCACCTGCATCTCTCTGAAAATTAACACAATAAGCAACAGTATTCATTGTACCCACTGTGGTGGTCGTTTTATTAAGCAAGATGCATAGATCATGCCACTCATGTTTTATGTCACCCTTAAGATTAGCTTCTGCAAATATATATTATTTCAAAACAATATGGACACTTCTTGCCATGCTCTGATCTTGTAAAAGCAAATTTTGTTTGGGGTATTCCAAGTTTATGCATAAATTACAGCTTCTTGATCAGAGAAAAAAAGAAGTTGCATAGCAATTTTCTTTCCATTGTCTGAAAACATAATGGTTGCCAGGGCATATTTATAAGCTGGAATTATTTATTTACTGCGTGGACATTTTGCATTGAGATCATTAAGGGTTTTGATTTAAGACAAGTTCAGAGACCCATTCTAATTAATTGCTGTAATGTGTCCTTCTGGTGACTTTATATATATTTGTTTATTTAAGCAGTATTACATATCTTAACTCTTTGAAGCACAATTTTCAAGTTTTATGACTTCTGCCATTTTGCTAACACCACTATGCTCAGTGCATCTACCATTTCACTGGAATTATTTATTTCATTCATATAATATTTTGTTGCAAATCTAACCAATGGAGAAGTTTCTGGATATTTAGGGCCACATTCTAATTTCACTCTGTATATTTTGTTTTCAGAATTTGTCCCAGTGACCTAATAATCACGGCTGCCCACCTTGAAAGTGTCTTTTATTCAGCAGCTTCAAGGCCCTAGAGAACCGTTTATTCCTTTTTGGCGTTCTCTGAGACCTTCCAACAAGCAAAAATTATAGGGAAATTCAACTTCCGTGGAGGCTGTCATTTGCTTCTGAAGGCTCAGATTCTACCCATAAGAGTCTGGGGAGAAGATTAAATGAGATAAGGAAGTGGCTTTCAAACATTTTTGACAGTGAACCACAGTAAGAAACGTATTTTATACTACGGCCACTATATTTGTTCCAAGTAGGAGGTGTAGTGACTACTACTGTTAATTGTGCTCCTTTTTTGAAGAAGTCTGGGTGCTGACTCCTACTATAAAAAATATGTACAGGAATGTTTTGATATCTGTTTTGTTTAAAAAGTTGGGGTAGGGGTGAACTCCTATTAAAAGCAACTCCTGTGTGTTATATATAATAGTCATGGAAAAACTGGTTTATAGTCTTTGTTCAACAAACTATGCATTTAAGTTAAAATGAAAGAATTATATATACACAATATAAAGGAAACCTATATATAATTCAAACAGTATACACAGACCCAGACATGCACACACTCACACAGGACGCATATTTGATTCAGTATATAAAGAACTGAAATAGAACCTACATGAAATAATATTTACCCTTACCAAGTATGATTCACTATGATGTTTTCTCTTTTATTCTGTTTATTTTAAAATTTTGACCGTGACCCACAAAATTGATTTTGTAATCTACCAATAAGCTTGAAGACACTAGGGTAAGGAATCACCTAGCTTAATAAATGTTAGTTTTGCCTCCCTCTTCTCTCTTCCTCCCACTTTATAATAAAAATTCTCCCTGTACTTTTCTACTGCGAGGGAGACATGTAAGTAGAACACAGGGCTCGCTAAGCTACGAGCTGTCTAATATGCAGGTATTTTGTAAGTCATTTCTCCATACATGTGAGTTTCCTTAAGGCATTGGAGGCTTAGCAGTTGAGCACATAAAGCAGTGATCACTCTCTAACAAGCCTGTAGGAGCCAGACAGATCATATGAATGAGTGGTGTGGTTGGGAAGGGGGTACAGTGGGGGCAGTAGGTGGCAAATTCAGAGGGCATCTGTGGGACTAACGGCCAACTGTGGCCAGACCCTAAGATTTTTCAAAAGAATCCTCGTATTTGGAGTTTTAGACGTAACATCTGGTTTTTTTAAGTTTGGGTAACTAATTTAAAAAAGTTAAACACATTAAGGATACGACAAAAAAGCCTATGACCCTTAGTGGCCAGATTGCAGCCTCTAATATCCACAGTGTGTAGCACAAGGGACTGACATCTTCCTGAGAGTAATGTCTTAGACAAGTCCAAAAGGACATTATAATTTCAAGATAGAGAAATTAAGTTAAATGTTTCTGGAATCCAGAATGCTAATGTGGGGTCACTGAAAGACTATTTGATTTGGAGTCAAAAGACAGAGATTCCTTATTGGGTTCCAGCAGTTACTCAGGAATGGTCTTGGCCAAATGATCTCAGCTGTCCATGGACCAACTGGACCCCTATGAGATGTGCTGTGAGGAACTCGGCCTGACCAAAAATATCTGGCTCCAATGACCTAACAATTACTAATGACCCAACCAAACAGGGAGCACTGTTTCCCAAAGACGGCCACACATCCTTACCCTTTCATTGGCAAATGAATAGGAAAAAATAAATCTTTCCATTTGGCTCTCACTTTCCTTTCTAGCTCTCAAACTCTTAACAAAGAAATTCCCAGAAAACCTCACTCTTTCCTTAATTTCTAGGGGTCTTTTCCTCTTTCAGTCCCTCCTACATAATCTTATGTTCTCAAAGCACGCCTTGCATAATAGTAACAATCTCTCTCCTTACACAAAACCATACCTCTTTCCTTCCATCTATCCTATTCCTGCCTTTCACAGGCTCCTTCCCTCATGCAAAAGTTCTTTCAAAGGAAGCTCTGCGTAGAAGCAGATGACAAGCTCTCTGTAGGAGCAGAAGGAAGGTCTAGGGTGCAGTGATCCTGGGATCACTCAGGGAGGGGGTATTCAGGAGGAGATTAAGAATGATGGATTCTAAAGCTGGAGGGAATCCACATGCTTTTTCTATTTTGGCTTTGCCAGGGAGTGAGTCCTTTTCATGGACAAAGTTGGGAAACAAGACATTGTTTTCTTGATTTTATTGACATCGATTCATCTTTGTCTACTTAAACTTTGGTTCAATTCACTACTCAGCAAAAATCTGCTGAGCACCTGCTAGGAGGTACCTTGGACTCTAAGAGGTGCTCAACGTTCAGAGCTGAATTCGGAAGATCTCTGGTTTCAGGGAGTCCCCAGGCTAGAGGTGCTGATCAAAAAATGAGAAATTCAACTAACAAGAAGCTGAGAACATCCAGAAGATAATGTTTATTTTAAAAAGACAATGCAAGAGGCAATTGTGGGAGGCAGAGGAGAAAAACTGTCACTGGCAGAGAAGTGGGTGAAACCCAGCCCTTTGAGAGCTTGTTTAAATTTCACAGCTTAAATTCCCCACCTGCTGCTCCCTCTGCCCACCTAGTCCTCCTCCCCATGAGCTGGGTCCCCGTGGCCACAGGGTCCTGCTCTCTTTGTGGGGAATGAAAGTTTGGAAATAAATTTATCAGGACAGGTTACCATTGGTAACGTAATTCTCCTTCAGGATGAGACTGGCACCTGAATGTAACCTGTTGGGTTGGATCCTGGAGGAAGGTGCCTGTTCTACAGGAGTAAAGCTCCTATTCCAGCTCAGAGCCACCCCCACCCCCACCCCCCAATTTCTTTATTTAGAAACAAAGGCTGGGTGGGTCCCTGCTCCTCTTCATCTCTAAACAGACAACATGCTGGGTTATTCTGCGCCAGAGAGGGACCCTCCAAGGACTGAAAATTCAACAAAATGGTTTTGGAGTAAAGCAGCCCTTTTTTCCAAACCTGAGCTTTGCCACTGACTTGCTTGAGACCCTCATATAAGCTAATTTGCTTGTCTAAGCTTGTTCTCCAACTTGTAAAAAGGGCAGAACAGTACCTACATCACAGGGTGATTGTGAAGATTAACTGGATTATTCCTATAAAAGCAGTGCCTGAAAAATAGTAAGTGCTCAGAAAAGTAAGATGATGATGAATTTTATATGCAGGCACATAGAGTGTGTTAGGATTTTCTGAATTATTTCCAGCTCATTCCAATGTTTCACTCTTCTCCCAGATTCTGTTATCCACCAGCTGACTGAGAGGGTCTTTCCAGCCTTTATCAGTATGATTAGGACCAGTCATCCTGGCAAGTGCTCTCAAATTGTTTATCTAATTAAACACGCAAACCTTTTAAACTCAGACATCCTAAATCTCTGTAGCTTGTCTCTGCTGATTTGGTCAGAACAGCTCAGATGGTAGGCAAGTGCTTTCCGGGTAGAAAAAATAAATAAATTAGCAGTCTGGAAAACAAAGACCTCTGCGCTAAAAGAACTTCACTGAAACAGCTTGCTCACCCTGTTTATTTTGCCAGAGTGTCTAGCATGAGTAGGGGTCTGGGAAAATCCAGGTTACCACCCAGCAGGAGTTCCCTCCAAAGACTGAGACTGACAGATATCATATTTGATGTCTGAGAGCCAAACCGGAAGTCAATTCTTCAAGTAATTAAATCACTAAATATTCTATTGCAATGATTTGTTTGCTACTAGACTGAATTTCTCCAGGGCTGGGACCATATCAAATACATTTTTCCATCTCTAATGCTAAACACTGGTTGTCCTATACCAGATATCCAATATATGTTTGTTGAACTTAATTGAACTGAAAAAGCATGGAACAGTCCCTGTATTAAGGCTATCTTTCTGTAACGTTTCCAGAACTTCTAATGCATCTGAGAATCAATAACTAGACTGGTAGAGGAATACTAACATGGTTCAGGGGCCTGTGAGCCTCCTGCTCTGAGACATCATGTGATTAGAGTAACTTCCGTGCTGTGGAGAGAAATCCCTGGTAGAGTGAATCGTATCTTCATTTTTCTCCTCCTAGTGTCCTACAGAGTGGTTTATTGCCTGGGTGCCTAAGCACCCTATTTCATTTATTTGTTTAGATATCTATTGCTCCTTGTTCCTTAAGGGTAGAGGGTTAATATATTCTAATTGGCCTGGAATTTACCAGATTTATGCCTTTATCCTGGTGTAAGTATGAATAGTATTGCCTTTTACTCTCAAGTGTCCTGGCGTGAATGCTAAATTGTATGGACACTATGGGGAAGTCCATCACACATCATTTAGCTGCCCAATTCCACCGCCCCTGAAAGTAACTCTCTCAAATCACCAAAGCATTCAGGAGCTTTGGGCCCAAGAATAGACACCTCTCTCCAGAAAGACTCTTGGTGGAACAACCAAAAAAATCAGTTCTCTAAATTTAAGTCTTTCTTTCATCTTGGATCTCTTATAAACACTACAAAACAAAGACTTCCTTCCTAATAATTACATCCCCAAATTTACTGAAATCTAGAAGGCATGCCCATTTGAAAACCCTAATCTAGTAATTAAGCTGATTCCCAGATTAAACTGCACCTTAATAATGTAGCTTATTTTGTCCAAATTGGCTAAGGCCCTCTAATGTGATTGGGAAGAAATGGACAGACAAAAATTAAAATGTGGCTGGTCAAGGTAATCAGAAAGCTCACTTCATTCGGTCAATACCAATGGCACTTGAAGGGATTCTTTTACCACTGGGATGTAATTGTGCTTGTCTTTAATTTCTTGTAATGATGGAACAAATTAGATTACTTCATACTTTTAGGAACATTTGGCTACAACGTGTTTCGGCAGTTGCATAAACCCCACTGGAAATTAAATCAGCTCCGTGATTGTTCGTTCTCCCTGTTCACAGTGACATACCTGCCTCATGTCAGCAAAATGGTAACCATTATCTCCCCAAGACACTGCAGTAGAATTAAGAGAAATTACCCCCCTCCGCCCCTCTCCTTTCAGACTTCCCTATTTGTAGCTATCAAATTTTGGCATGCCTGCCGAGACAAAATCTTGTTAGAACAAGCAGAGGAATCCTTGTGTGGGGCTTTGGGATGCTACCGTAAGTCCAAAATGTACCTGGGATTCCAATTTGGATGAATGGATGAATTGGTTAGAACATGAAGAGCCTCAAATAGTTTTAAGAACCCCAACTACTTTTGTTCCGTGCTACCAGTTCCTCCTTTCCCCAGCTCTAGACAAACACACAAACTTTGAGGTAGGGAACTATTGCCACACACCATTACAATTAGTCAGTCATTTGTCTAGCACATTTAATCTTTAAGCCCTTACCCAGGGCAGGTAAAATATTCTAGCAGAGCCTAACACAGCCTTCCCGAAAACTGCAGCTACTAAGCACACACTGTACAAGATCATACTACAAACAACACTGCAAATACGGTGCTGCACACTGACATTAAATATTTAAATCACATGCAACATTATTAACAGGCGACACTGTGGCAGAGATTGCTGGTTGCTCCCTAATATTGGTGCTTTTCTTCATCAGTTCTGTATTAGAATCCCAATTTTTACCTAAGCAGATGGCTGCTCAAAATAGAGAAAACTTGGTGGGGTGGAGACTTCCTGGAAGAGTAGTGCTGACACGTGAGCCTAGACCACCTACTCTCTGACTTTAACATGATGCAGAAATAAACATCCACCTTGCTTAAACCACTTCTATTTTAAATTTCTGGATTCACAGCCAAATACAATCCCAACTAATACAAACACCACTAATAAAACTCCTGTTCACCTTGGTCCAGGACCATGGCTTGTCCTGGATCTTGTCAACAAGAGGTGTGTTCACAGAGGCCAGGGTGAAATTTAGATATTGGATGACTGGTCTCCAGTTGACTGTAATTCAGAGGTATTGTGCAGGAATAGATTGTGAATGAAGAGCTTGCTCTGGAACTATCTGAAAATGATTTCTAGAAAACATGCTAAGCACAAGCCTACAAGAACCACCCTGGAGCTTCCCTAGGGCTCAGATATTTGTCTTTGCAGCCTGATTTGGAAGTCATCCCAGCCTGGAAACTGATAGAAGCCTGGAAGTGATGAACCAAAAAATGGTTTCCCTGCCATGAAAAAGAAACTGTCCTCATTTTGGGAAGGTTCTCCTCTCCCCACGGCTCCTCACCCCACTCATTTATATACTTGAACACACGGGTGTTTACATATTTTTTTTTCTGACTAAATAGTTTCTGAGCACACTGCTCTTGTTAAATCATTAAAAGCTGGAGGGTCTTTTCAAAATTATTTCTTTCCATGATCTGTCATTTAAAGCCAATGTTCTCTCCTCCTGCAAATCCAACAGCTTTAAAACTAAATTCTTGTGGGTCCGAGTCATGTCTGAAAGGTTTATAGAATGACATACTCTGGTCATATAGTCCGAGCACAAATGCTTCCTAATGTAAAATATTTCAAAGCCCAGTTTATGCGTAAGCTCCATGAGGTTAAAGACCATGGCTGTCTTATTTACTACCAAATCTCCAGCTCCTGGAACATCTTCCTTCATCGTAAATCTGTTGAATGAATGAACGAAGCATCTGCTCAGGGTAGTGTGTTATTTGCACACACTTGAGGCCCACCTCTGTGTGTACATTGTCACTGGATGGACACACAGACTCCTGGATGACTTTGCAGGACTGTGCCTCAATATTGTCCACCATAGTTACCAAGGGACCTGTTTTTCCTAAATTGCTACAGCATCACACCATCCTCCTACAGAAAATCTTGCTGCCCATTCTAAATCCCTAAAGCACTGTTGTTCTCAATTAGATCTCCCAACACAGAGATATACTGTTGGATATCCTGGGATGGAGAGGGATATACATGCTCAAGACCCTTTGGGAAAAGACTGCAACTGTCAGGTATGTGTTAGTTATCAGAATTAGCTGCACAGATTATTAAACAGAAATCTCAATTCAAGCTGTTCACAGCAGTATAAACCTTCATTTAAAAAATTAAGATTGGAAACAAAAATAGCTACAAGAACCATTTTGGGAGAGATCTACCACTATCTATCTTGGTGAAGGGGTGGCTGCAGTGTGGTGTCAGGATAATGACCCACAGGACCCCTGATCTCTCCAGAACCCATTCAGCATCCCCAGTACCCCCTCTGCTTCTTTACTGCTTACTGTCAGGGAGCAAGGCAATGGCACTAAGTAGAAACTACTTCAGTCTTTAAAACCTGAGGTTATCTGATCACAAAAGGAAAAACAGAATCAAAAATACAGAAAGACAAGATGTTCTGTCTGTCCCAGTGAATGCTAGGTAACTGTAGTGCCACTGGTAAGATGCATCCCCAACAGATAAGACTTATTTATTAAGGGAAATCTCCCTTGTATTAACCCATCTCTTCCCTAAAACCATCATTTAGTCACTTCTCACATCGTAGCATACCATGTTTGTTGGCAAAATTTGAAATGTGAGTGATAAGACTTTTTTCAGATAGTTGAGTTATTCCTCCTACCAGTTTCAGTATCTGGGTTAACATTTGAAGTAAAAAGGTATAAAAACAGATCATGCTGAAATATTCAAAGGCAATCAGATGTTTGAGACTATATTTTAGTTGCACAGAAAAGTATCCTTGTTCTTGGAAGGTATACATTGGGGGTTTGGAAGATGGAGGGCTGTGATATGTGCAACTTCCTCCCAGGTGGTTCAGAGAAGAAAGATAACGTGTGTCTGTACACAGAAAGAGTGGTACAGTACATGCGACAGAATGTTGAAAATGGGTAAATCTGGGTGAGGGATATGCATAAGTTCTTTGTACTCTTCATGAAGCTTTCTATTAAGTTTGATGTGATTTCCAAATAAACCATTTTTAAAAAGGCAACCAGAACAATGACAATAAATAAATAATTTCATGTTTGAATGCTCTTTCTAGCCCTCCCCCCACAATGTACACACACCCCACACTGTACTTTTTTGCCTACACAATGAGTGTTCGAACAAGACATGAGTAGGAAATTCAATCTTCTAATCTATTCATGCATTCAAGCTCTAAGGGATTCCAAAGACTTTTTAGACAATGACTTGATTTTTAAGACAACATTTTCCAAGTTATAATGTAATGACCCTCCTCAGAAACAAGGCTGCCCTTTTGTCCTTTCAGAGTTCCTTGAAACTGGCCCATGGAGTACAACCACCTGAGAACATCGCCCTGAAAATGACAGCTGCAGCATATTGCCTAAACCACAGGCTACTGAAAACTTGGCCAAAAGTAACTACTTTGGACCGTTGACTTCAAAAGTGCTGATGAAGACAATGAACTGTGGAAGATGTACGATTTGTTCTGAACATATTTACTATGATTGATGGCCCAGATTTGGCAAGTTAGCTCACTCCCAGTGGAGATGAAAGTTTCACTGCCCTGCCTCTTTCAATACTCTTGTTGAGACAGGTTGCACTCTTACTGGCCAATGTATCAACAAATCACTTGAAATTTTCAGCGTAATGAATGTATTAGCTGCACTATGGATCAGTGCTACACATAATATTCCCGAGTCAACATGGGTTTTTAATTAAATGTCCTTATTATAATGCCTCTAGAAATTTTCCTTCAGATTACTGAACTTGAAGATACGTATCTAAGTGTCAATTTGTAAAAATGTTATTAATTTTCAGAGCTGTGTTGGGGCCAGGCCAGGTTAAGAAGTGATCTATTATGAATGGTAGGTTATAAAACTGAAAAAATGTGATCAAAACAACCCACAAATTGATTTGAACCATTTTTGCCTCAAGTGTTTCTGTCACCCAGAGTATCTGCCTCTGAGCAGGCCAATTTCAGTTACTGCCTTGAAAATATAAAAAAGATGATAAAAATGGAGATAATCAGTTTATTTGGCACTGATAGTGGTATGAGGAATGGAAAAGAAGGAAGTTAAAAATGAGTGAGAATCAGATAGTATTAGTTCTTTATGATGAAACTGAAATCCTTATTTTAAGTTGATGACCATTACTCATAAATTAAAAAAAAAAAAGATGGTGAGGGAATAAGAACCTAATTCCAAGGTAACTCCAAGCAAGAGGCCTTTTCAATTAAAAATCTGACCTGGATGGTGGCCAGAATTCAAGTGTTTGGTTGTTGTTGTTGTTGTTATTAACAAAGAAACATGAGAAAAAATACATGTTTTCTCTTGTCACCTGCCAGGTCACAAGAGGAGGGAGGGAGAAAGACTGACTGACTGACTGACAGACAAAGAGACAGAGTCCAGAAAGAATATCAAAAATCCAGCTTTAAGATCCCAAAGTATGCTATGTTTCAGGTCCCCTTCAAAATATCAAATTTTGCTACAGTACATTAGAAATGTTTTTGTTTTTTTCATCAACTGGTAAGCTGATGGGCCGAAGTGACATGTGCATCCTTGGTACTCTTTCAGATGATTTCCCTGGGCTACCATAAGCAAGTCCTGGCCACGCTTTCATGGGTCCACCTTGTGCTGGGCGGACCACGCAGCCCCTTCAAATAGACCACACAGCCCTGCTGCTGACCCTGCTAACATGGCACCTGCTGTCACGTCCTAGAGGCTACCCAGGCCTCAGTATTTTATCACAATGAACGAAATGCGAATGAAATACCCAGAACAGGCAGCGAGTTGTAAACATCCCGCACAACGTGGTGCTTTGTTAATTCAGACTGGGTCTCTTTTTAACTAGAGTTGGTTGCTTCTCTAAAAAGTCAATAAACAATCTGCTTTTACTCGTGACCAAATAACTTTAAAACTATATATATTTAATCGGAGAATCAGTCCTCCATGAATTAATACATCTGTTAGTGATGAGCCCTTTTGCAAGCTTAGTCTTCTTTTTGGGCACTAGCTTTTCTCTATCCTTCCGACAAATAGCCTGATTTCCAAGAGTAAGGAGCATTTCAGTTGTAGAAATGTCCACAGGGCGCCCTACTTTCCTTAACAGTAAACAAATAATTAAGTTTTAGTAAAGGTAAGAAAGTCAGAAGGTTCTATGCTTGCCTTACACATTGACTTCAAGTTCACCCACATCCAATTTTCATATTTAGGGGGGCTTCAGTGCTTTCTACACATAGGGCTCTGTTTATTCCCTGGCCACAAAGGATAAATGTGTCCTGCTTGTTATATCTGTAATGAAAATAAAACATCACGAACCTATCTCTGCAGAGTAAACATCTTAAACCTAAAGTTTCCTTGGGATATAAGATCAGGCGACAGTTGTCAAGAAACTATAGGCTAATAAAATATTCTGTTAAGGAGTACCAAGGACACTGAAAACCTAGAAATCCTGTTTCTTCCTTTGACTCATACTGGTTTTTCAGGTTTTTTTTTTATTGAAGTATAGTTGGTTTACAATGTTGTATTAATTTCTGGTGTACAGCATAGTGATTCAGTTTATATATATATGTATGTATATGTATGTGTGTGTGTGTATATATATATATATATATTCCTTTTCATATTCTTTTCCATTATAGGCCATTATAAAGTATTAAATAGAGCTCCCTGTGCTATATGGTTTAAACTTGTTTATCTATTTTATATATAGTAGTTAGTACCTGCAAATCCTGAACTCCCAGTTTATCCCTTCTCGCCCCCTTCCACCCGCTTATAACTTACAAGTTTGTTTTCTATGTCTGTGAGTCTGTTTCTGTTTTGTAAATAAGTTCATTTGTATCACATTTTAAGATTTCACATATAAGTGATATTATATGGTATCTTTCCTTCTCTTTCTGGCTAACTTCACTTAGTATGATGATCTCCAGGTCCATCCATGTTGCTACAAATGGTATTTTTTATTCTTTTTTATGGCTGAATAGTAGTCCATTGTGTGTGTGTACATATATACACCACATATGCTGTTTACTCATATGCTATCATGTGTCTCAGTATTTGGAAGTTACTGAGACTTTTCAACATAATATTGTCCTTAGGATATATGATTTGGGACTCTTGTAAGAAAGTCCATTTATATCAGTTTGTTTTGTTCCTTAATAACTAGATTGCCTTTGATAGGATTTGAGAATTAATATTCCTATTTCACAAAGAACACAAGAGACCCAAGTAGATGGAGTTTCAAAGGTGGTCCCTGTCAAAGTAATTTTACCTCAAGCAAAAATGTACCAATTCTTCCTGTGTGCTTTTTGGATGCTGTGCTAAGAAATATACCTTCTTCACTATTCTAATGGAAAACTGCTGATTCATTGACTCATTCAACAAACATTTATTGAACAAACACATATGATACGCTAAACACTGGACAAGATGCTGGACATGCAAAAATGAAAAGATAAGTTCTTGCCCTTAAGAAATTCATAGTCTGGTCAAGAAGAGAGAAAAGCTAACAATCCTAGTGGACCACGGTGATGAGGGCTCCATAGTACATTCAGAACACAGAGGCAACTAACTTGTTCTTGGGAGGCTTCCTAGAGGAGGTGATTTTTTTAAAAACTGAAGTGTTGTCAGTTACAATGTGTCAATTTCTGGTATACAGCATAATGTCCCAGTCATGTATGTGTGTGTATTCATATTCTTTTTCATTAAGTTATTACAAAATATTAAATATAGTTCCTTGTGCTATGTGGAAGAAATCTGTTTTTTATCTATTTTTATATATAGTGGAGGAGGTGATTCTTGATACATCAAAAAGCAAGAGGGAAGGGCAGGGAAGAGGAGTCAGGGTGGAGTAGGGGAAGGAGTGGGTAGATGGTGAGGGGTCCCAGAAGAAAAGAATAACATGGACAAAGGTGTAACGTCATGGGAACAGTGTGTTTGTGTGGGGTGGAACAGAAGAGGATCATGAGACATGGTCATGTCCCCAAGTGGTGAGGGAGCATGGAGAGATTTTTAAGACACTGATTCTTCTTCTTTTTATTTTTCATTCTATGGGGAAGAGAAGAGAAAAATATGCCTTTACAAAGAGTGAGTTGCAAGGAAGAGAGTCACCATAAGTTTCTGAAGAGAGAAAAAGATACATGATCAACATCTTGTCCCAATCAGGACACCCTTTTTTTTTTTTGAAATGCACTAAGTTACCACGTACCTTACCACATTCCTAGTCTGGATGATGGTGTTGAAATATTGACTAGGTTTCTGATATAGTTTCTGGAGTCTGAATGTCATTGCAGGGATGAATAAACCAAACAGATTGGAATCATATGGGTTTGCCATATGACACATTTTTTTCCCCACATAAGATTAGAGGAAAAACTGATTTCACTCAATTTCCTGCCTTATTTGAGTTAGAACTGAAGTCAGTGTCATTACATTTTGCCTATTCTTTTGTATTTAAAAGAATTGTGTGGGATTGTGCTGTTACAGAAGAAATAATGTGATACCTTCTGCCACTTTTTATATCCTCTGGGCTTTAATTAAAAAAAAAAAAGGGAAAACAGGACATGGACTTTCTTTTCTTCACAAAAAGCACACTCTTTTAGACTTCAAGAACTTTGAAGTTATCAACTAAAATTATACTTCTTAATTGACTCTAAGTACCTTGTACGTTAAGTACTCAGAGGCTAAGTACTTTGTAATCTGTGCAATCTTCTATATTATTCTTTGTGGTCAGTTTTCAATAACTCAAAATTTATGAAAATTTCATAATACCACTGAAATAAAGTTCTGTTTCAGACCCTATGGTGACAAAATATGAACCACACTGGCTTGAAGTCCAGAGCTTAAAGCCGACTACTTGAGCTCTCGAATAAAAACAGCCTATACGCATGAAATACAAAATTCAACATCTCTACAGCTGCGTATTTTGAAGTTTCAGTATCTTTGTAAGAAAGTAAAACTTGCCCCTAACCCACACTGCCAGCGTGCTGAGGTGCTATTAGGGAACAGATTTCATCTGGGTTAACATGATCGATGATGCTGATGGTATATTTCACATTAGCTTAAGAAATCATTGCCTATTCAGACAATGGGGACAATGAAAGTAAAAAAAAAAAAGTATTATTTTGCTAAGAGCTGGATCTCGATCCTTCTCCTTCATTCATTTGTCCACTCATTTGTCAGTTGATTCATTTACTTACTCAAAAATATATATTGAGTAATTTCTGTGGCAAACACTGTGACAGGTGTTGGATTCAATAAGGAATAAAACATATCTGGTTTCAGCATCTGCCCTGTGGAGTGCAGAGTCAAACAAGGCATGTCAACAATAAATTAAAAATTTAAATCTGACTAATGTTATATATAAAATGCCATGCCCCACCAAAAGACAATTTCTCTCCCATGAAGGAATGAAGACTCAGTCCAGTGAGGGAGATAAATGCATCAACAAATATCAAACAAAATGATCAGTAAATGATGCAGCTTTCAAAAGTAAAGGGCCTTAGGTTTTGCACTTGGGTTTTATTCTAGCTACAGTCTGCCCTCCGTACTCACGGCTCTCACATCTGTGGATTCAATCAACTGTGGATTAAAAATAATAATAAAAAAAAAAATCTCCAGAGAGTTCTAAAAAGCAAAACCTGAATTTGCTTCATGCTGGCAATGATTTACATAGCATTTACATTGTATTTACAACAATTTACATAGCATTTACATTATACTGGTTATTATAAGTAATCAAGAGATGAGATGATTTAAAGTGTAGGGAGGATGCATATACTACACCATTTTATATAAGAGACTGGAGCAGCCTCAAAGTTTGGTATCTGCAGGGTGTCCTGGAACCACCTGTGGAAACAGAAGGACAACTGTCTGTGCTCTTAAGCCACTTACTAAGTCTTCTCAGCCTCAGTTTCCTTTTTTGTGAAGTGAGGATAAAACTACCTTGCTTATCTGACAGTATCAGAATCAGCTAAAAGGCCAGGCAGCTCGTTAAATTGCAGTTATGATAATTGTTATATTCTGGAGTCATGGAAGTGTTCACACTGGAGGGAACATTTCAAGTTGGTCTGGAAGAGTAAGTCAAGTTTATCAGGCAGAACAATTTTGTTAGGCTGTTCCAGACCGAAGGAGTAAAGTGAAATTCAAGTGGCCAGAATTAAAATGGTTTCTTGGAGGAATGGATAATCATTGCAGTTGGAGCATAATGCTATCGAAATAATCTGTCTTTCCACCTCTTCTTTCAACTGATAAACAAAGGAAAGCATTCTAAAAACCAATTTAAATCTTTCTTCCTCCTTATCCCTTCTTCATTCCCCATACCACTGAAACACAGACCTCTTTTTTAATAACCCAGTGTTAAAAGACTTGGTACATCAAGATTAGAAGGTTTTACAGCATTGGAGAAAACAGAGAAAGAAAGTTAACAGCAAACACATTCCATGTGAGAGTCTGGATGCGCCAGCACGTCTGAATATGCAAGGACTGAAAAATGGTCCAAGAATATTTCAGCGGTGCTCCTACCATTATCTGAATCATTATTTTCTACCTTAATAAGAACCCATTCCTTGTCATACATACTATTTATGAATTCTGTTACAGGATAGGAAGTTAGTTCATTTTTTTGCCCTGTGGGGAAGCCCTCTCCTTCCCTGGGAGATTCCTGGGCGGTCACGAAAACAGCAGTCATCATCCACACAGCGAGCACTCGCACGAGCCTCTGGTCCTCGATGCTCCAGTGACTCACACTGCCAGATGGCCGTGCGAGCCTTCATCCAGATTCCAGTCTTGGCACTATTAACCTGACCTGGCATTGTCTCAATAAATAACTTTCTCTGTCATAGGACCAGGGCTTTTACCCTCCTGAGAATAAATGCCCAGTATTTTGCTGGGGTGAATGCGGGACGGTCACACTGCTCTGCAGAACACAATGGGACCTGCAGGTCTAACTGTTTTAGATTTTACCCCACTTTCTTAGGTACAGGATATGGCTGATTTCTTTTTTTCTTTTTTGTTGTTTGGCACAATTAATGGGATTGCTTTTCTTGCCCTCCCCAATGCTAGCGTAAGATTCAGCCTTAACTATCTACCGAGACAGTTACTACTTGTCCACTTGTTTTCAAGCTTCCAAAATTTTGCTATTGTTACTCCTTTCCCACTTTGTCATTGTGGTTTATGCTTTTAAAAGTCCTTTTATGGTCTTCAGAAGGTAGAGGCATTAAATGGCTGTGTTAACTGCCCCATCTTTACCTAGAAGTCCCAGTATTTTTTTTTAATATTCTAACTTGTCATTTATATTTTCTTTTGTGAATTGTCTGGACATGTCTCTGATGATTTAACATTGAAGCTTTAGTGTTTTCCTTCCTTATTTGCATGAGCTCTTTCTTTGTTACCGTATTAAATACTGACCTGCAATATCTTTAGGACTGCTGATCTCAAAGCCCACTGAATTACCTGTGCTTCCTGTGGTTTATCAGGTACACAGGTCATGAATTGTTTAGGTCATGAATGTCACAAAACTTACTATGAATATTTCACCAAAGTATATGCATTTAAAATCATATAAAAAATAATCTTCACTAAGTAGACTTTAAACTTGTCATGGAGAGATACTTACTTTTTCACTGTATTAATTCAATAAAATTCCAGTGAACATTAGATATGTATGAAGCACCACAATTCTGGGAGTACAAACATCAAGGGTCTGGTCTCTCCTTTGCAGGATTATTAGGAGAAAACAGATCAGTAAATATGTAGAAAGCAGTGAAGACGGATCTACATCAGATCAGCATGAAGCTGAGGACAACTCACTTGACCCATGACTTGGGGGAAAATGGGGAAGGCTTTAGTGCTAAAGAGCTGACATTTGAGGTGGATCTTAAAAGATGAATGGTGGTTTTGCCAGGCTGCAAAGGTGATAAAAGCAGCCCAAGCTGAAATAAAAGAATGTGCAAAATGTTGCGGATGTGGAACAGTGTGTATGTAGGGAAGGGGGAGAAGTCTTTGGGGGGTTGGTAAAGATACAGAATATAAAAAAGCTGAGGAAGGGATAAATTGGGAGTTGGAGAATTGCAAATATTAACTATTAAAATAAATGAAGAACAAATTTCTTCCGTATAATGCAGGGAACTATACTCAATATCTTGTAGTAATCTATAATGAAAAAGAATATGAAAACGAATGTATGTATATATATGTATGACTGACACATTATGCTCTACACCAGAAATTGACACATTGTAACTGATTATACTTCAACTAAAAGAAAAAAGGTTAAAAAAAAAAGAGTTGAAACTGGGCAGGATTTTAGAAGGAGACTGTAGCCTAACCCTCTTAACTTTACAGACTGGAAATCAGTCCTAGAGAAGTTACAAGTTGCCAAGATTCTACTGTTAATGACAGAACCAGGACTAGGACATAATGTTCTGATTTCTTTTAGAGCATTTCATTTTTTTTTATTGTACCACACAGTTCCTTACTTCTCATTGTAGATACAGATTATTTTCCTAAGAGCAAGTATAAAAAGAACTGATCAGAAGATCTTGGGGACACAATTAGGATTCAATTCTAATCTATTGTTAGTGGGTCCTTTGAAGGGTCCTTTGCTGGGAAGGATTCTGAGGTCTACAGAAAAAGCACAACTTGTTAATTATGTCTATCTATGATGGGTACAGGATGCAAGAAATGCCATGTAATTATTTTTCATGCACAGGAACAATGTAATGGGGAACATGGAGTGGAAAATAAGAAGGAAAAGAATACACCATGTGTAATTTATGACTAATCTCATTTTGGCTTAGTTTATATTATCAAATGTATTCTTCTGAAAAAGTCATTAAATTTTGGGTTAGATTATCTGAAACCTCTCCCTTTTCAACTAATTTCTTGTTTTAGTCTGCTCCTTTGGACAGTGGATATGCTTACTATTCAGAATGATATTATGCAAAACTATACTTTAGTTACCTTGACTAAGAAAGTTTTTTTTTCTCTAAACTTTCAAATTGTTGATATGCACATTTATTGCCAAGAAAACTCATTCTGTCAGATTTGGTCTATCTTCTCACTTAAATAAACAGACATTTATTAATATACTGCATTTCTTATAAATAAAAAGATCACAAACTTAAACATTTGCTTATTTTGAATCAGGTACAAAGAAAAAATACTTTCTATAATTATCCATATTATAATTTCAAATAACTTATTGGGATTATTTCAAAATCTATCATTACTTCTCACAAATGTAGAGCTTACAAAAGATTCTCACCATTTTTCGAAGATGAAAATTAGCTAGACATAAAAGTTATCTTTTAGAATACCATTTCATTTTTTCCCCACAATCTATATTCATTTTTATCCATATTTTTCAGTTATAAAAATCTGTATTTTTTAAAGACCCAGACTATTTTTTCCTATGTGATTTAACCTAAAATGACATTCTTTGTAAATGAGGTAATTTATTCCTCTGTTTTTCTATTTCCTGATGCTTGGCAGTCCTAAATGCCATTGCCCAGCCTTCCGGAAAGCACTTTCCAAGAACTGTGCTTTCGTTTGGCGCTCTGGGGCAACCTGCTGAGCATTCTTGGAATAAACTAGAAGGAAGGCCACAGAGACAAAAGAAAACTATAGCTTCCCAAAAGTTAATCAAACAGAATCCCCTGGCTGACTTCCACAATCCACGTAAACCAAAACGACCATTTTCACATCAGCAATTTCTACTTTACACAGTACATGCTTTACAGCGTTACTTAAATAGGAAAACAACACATTTCTCCAGCTGTAAGTGGAACTTCTTGGTAAATAAAAGAAGAAGGTATTCCCATCAGTAAAACATTGGAGTTTAAATCTAGAGAACAAGTCCTTTAAAAGTCTAATAGAAAAAAACCTCTTATTTGTACTCTATGTAAGCAATTAGGTTTGAGAATATTTCTCCATAATGGCAGAAAATACCAGCTGGGCTGTTTGAAGTCTTCAGTGACAATAAAAGCAAAAAAAAAAAAAAAAAAAAAAAAAAAAGCTAACTCCATCAACAGTGAGAAAATGGACGCTCAGGTGCACCTGGTGATTGTAAATACACACTTTTAGGAGCCTGACAATGTATATACAGTTCATGAAGTCAGCAAGTTTGATAAATATGATTGTTACACTCAAGTTGAAATAACTGCTCTTTCCTAAGAGCAAAGAACTGTTATTGAGCACATGGGTATTAATTTTCCTGCCAACTTATGTTCATACAACTCACTCAGTGCTTAGCCTTAAAAATGCTAAATAACTCAGATTTTAGGATCATACATACCAACTAACCTGCTTTGCTTATCTCCACCCTGTCACTCCCCTTCTTCAAAAGCTCAAACAAGATAGTATGATTGACACAAATAAAAGCGAAAGCCATACTGTCTTCCTGCTACATAGTCTTATCTATGACACAGAATTTCAGTATATTATAAAAGGCATCACATTTCAAAGCAATAACATAACCCAAAGTACTAATCTACAACACATATATTAGGTGAAATACATTGTTTTTGCTGGAGTTGCCACCAATACGGAAACA
The DNA here is from genome assembly GCF_036321535.1 of Camelus dromedarius. Taxonomy (NCBI): domain Eukaryota; kingdom Metazoa; phylum Chordata; class Mammalia; order Artiodactyla; family Camelidae; genus Camelus; species Camelus dromedarius. Next base: position 38,661,929 of record NC_087438.1, read on the forward strand.
TTCTAAACAACTAAATATAGGTTTATTTCCAGTCTGGTGTAAGAGCTAGAATTTTAAATATACAAGAAAAAGTTGGGTTCAAAACTGTGTGCCTATTGGTCAAGTTATGTAACCTCTCACATCTCAGGCTTCTTATTTGTAAAGTTGTGATAGCTTTCATAGGTCTCTTCCGAATATTAAAAAGGCATTATATATAAAACTCTCAGCAGAATGTCTATCTAGAGTAAATAGTTAACAAAATGATAACTAACATTAGCTAGTTATTATAGAACTGAAGTTTTAAATAAACTGAGTTGTCCCTAAGGTGCATTCAACACAACCATGATTTTCTTGTCACTTTGTTTTTCTAGGAAAAAAAATTCCCCCATTTTTCTCCAATTTGTTTTGAATTGTAAAAAAGAGTTGTAGGCAGCTGAAGCAGTTACACCATACTCTACATGCATTAAGTCTGACAGCTGATTTTCAAGATTTGGCAAGAATTCCCAATAATTTATGTTCTGAAACACACCTGAAGGCTACCACTTGCATATGATCAATCAGTTGTGCTAGGAGAAGGCTGCAGGGCTGGGACGGGAGACTCAGGGATGGCCAAGGCCAAGACCCTGCCCATTCACCCATCAGACACCCCCACCCTAACACAGCCACCTTCTGCCTGGAGGTCAGAGGAGATACCCTTTCTTGCCCAAGAAGAACAAAGACAAAAACTATCTTGGCAGTGTAGGTTTTTACCCAAACTTCTGAGGAGCCCTGAATTCCTAAAAATTTCTCTTCTACAGCTGAGTCACTATTTCCCGAGTGAGCAACTGAATCTTTTGTGGAGTTTGCTGAGACATGGGGGATGAATTCTATCCTCCAGAAATACCTGATCACTCTCCTTTAACCTTCTCTTCTCTTAGGTTCTGCCCCGCTAGTTGTCTCTCTTTCCATCTTCATAACTAGTTCCCTGATTTAAAAAATCAATGCAACACATAAACAAGTGTGCACAACCATGTTCACTGCAGTACGTACTGTCTGTCCTATCAAAAAAGTCCATCAATAGGAAAATAATTAAGTAAGAAATTTGATGTGCATACTATGGGCAATTTAAGAATATTGTTATAATGACTGGGACATTGTGCTATATACCAAGAAATTGACATATTATAACTGACGGTGCTTCAGTTAAAAAAAAAAAAAGGAAATTTTATAGTCATGTTAGTTATAAGAATTTCACTTAATTCTCTAACAAAAATTCCTTTATTCAGACATCTTTACTATCCTGCTAAACTTTATAGAATCAGAACTAATAAAAACATTTTTAGATAATTAAAAACAGAATATTGCTACAGATTGATATGTACTGAAATGAAATAATCTCCAAAATGTATCAAATAAAAAGCCAGTCTCAGAAAAACATGTGTTGTACATCACTTTTGATTTAAAAATTTTCCAGAATTCTAATAACTTAATATCCAGTTAAAAATTCTAGAAGGATATACACCAAATTGTATCCATTGCTAAGTGGTTACTTTCAAAGAAAGCAAGTTTAAAGGAATGTGGAGGAGGACTTGTTTATACTTTGCAATATTTTAAGTATTTTACCACAGGAAAGTACTTATTATGTAATAAAACTATACATTAAAATAAAGTCCCATGGTAGAAATCTTAGGAAACACAGGAAGAGTAAAGAAAATAAAAAGCACATACGATTCTACAACCCAGTGTTCATTACTATACAAAATTAATACTTTTTCTAAGACATTTCTATACACATAGGCACATAGTACATTTTTTAATCACAACTGGGTCTCATCTCATTGATACCCTAATATGTCTGAAATATCAAGAGTTTATTTCTATAAAGAAGCAGTATTAGCATGCATGTGTGTTCAGTGGACCACATTTTGTTTGCTCTTGTGTTGTCTTCTGAATTGTAAGGCATCTGTATCTCTTATGTCTAATTTTAGTAGGGATCCCTTTAATATTTAAAAATACGTTTGAATCTTTTTTTATTTTTCTAACTCCAAATTTCAAGAATGAAAAAATAAATTTGCTACTTCTAATGGGAAAAAAAAGAAGCAGTATTAGAAAATGTTGGCTGAAGTAGTGTGTGGCTTCTGTCTGTACAGCGTAAAGCTCAGCTGAACACATGATGCATAGAACAGGGAGGCTGCAGTCAGACACACAGACGCACGCACGCACGTTTTCCATGTTCCCAATGCCATTCGGGTCAGGGAAGCTGAAGACTGCATGGCAGACTGCATCATCTCAAGCTACTGACCTATTTCCTAGCATTTCCCTCCAGTTCATTTCCTGCATGACCTCAGAATGTGTCACTGTAAGTTCCGTAATAAAACAGCAGTTTTGGAATGTAGATTCTGATATGTGGCTCACAGAAATGTGATAGACGCCACCAGAACTCTGTGGGCCTCAGTTTCCTCCCCTCTAAACTGATCTCTCTAGGCCCCGCCAGTGTAAACAGTCTGTAATTTACTAAAAACCACAAAGAATCATGCCAGACTGCCCACCACAACATGGCCTGCTCTGAATTCTTAAATTAATCCTCAAAGCTAAACTTTCTGCACAATGACTTCACTCCTTTAAGGAGTGGGATTTGTCTCCATTCTCCAGAATACTCAGCAGATGGTAAAGGAATGTATCTCCATCCACCAATATCTTCATACTGCTTTTTGCCACTCATTACCTAAAGGTGTAAAAAAGAAACTGTGAAAGCAAGTACTCAGCTAAAAATGTGACTTTCTCTTTAGCAAAAGGCTGCAGGGCAAAAGAGGGGCCCCAGACAGCGATCATGTGAAAGTGGTGACACAGAGATGATCACTGGTTTTGATCTCCTTTGAAGTTCACTGAAAAGAACTTGAATCTGTACCAATCTTGACAGGCATGGAAGTCAGATTCACAAAGAGGAGATGTGGTGCTTTCCCAATATTATATGTAATCTTTCAATCATGAAACTCATTATCATTCAAGATCTGTACTAGTAATATGAAGGAGGTAGTATATAAGTTTATATTCTTACCCCAGATATAATTAACTAGGTAAAATCTTGAACATAAAATCTTAGTTCAATACTATCTATCAGTCATTTTGAAGGAGCAGAATAACACAATCTTCATCGACATCTCAAGTAGTTTATGTGTTAGACACTTCTAATGAAATAGGGACAGACTAATTCCAAAGAAACATTAATCCTCAAATCATTGATTATTATGTATTGAAATGTATTGTCTGGGGAACAATGGGGAAAAAGCACGAAGTCCTACTATCTCCAAGGAGAATTCATAATTCTGAATGATGCCACATTATCCATAATATGAAAACTAATTTTTTTAATTTGAAAAAAATTTTAGTCATCAAAATAGATAGTGAGAACCAAATATCATTTGAACAACTTTTTATAGAAACTACAAGACTGTTGAGAAAAATGACTAGAGTATCAATTACTGGCATTTCCTATTTCAGAAGAGAAAGTTGAATGTTGTCCTCTGTAAGGACTAATAACTTCCTGTTGTTCAGTTTTGCTTTTTATAAATATGTATATATTTATATATATATTATATTTATATATAAGAAGTAGAAAAATAGGCCTGTTTTTAGTGGTTATGTATAAATTTTATTCAATATCTCTATCAATTTCAAATTGTTTTGCTATCAAATATTCTGAGTCTTATGGGTAAAAAGAAATCAAATAAGAAAAGTGGATTTATTTCTCTGACTTTTCTGTTAGGCTCAATCCTTCTGTATGTATTTCCTCTACCTCTGTCCACTTGGTTATACAATTATCACTGGATGGTTGAATTATGAAAGTTTTCTTTAAATATCATTTCCTCAAAATCACATTATTTTATAATGGTCCCCTATAGCATAAAATTGAATCCAGTCTTTTTCCTACCCAATCAACAATGTCCATGATGCAGCCCAACATGCTTATTAAAAAGTTGATAGTAAAATGACTCCCAGTACACTAGGAATAGAAGAGTGGTTCTTTATCATGCTAGTGAGTAGCTTTTATTCAATATCTATAATTAGCAGTGAAACAAATCAGAAACAAGATAGGACTGTCCATTGTCTCCAATTATTTAATACAGCTCAGGAAGTTCTAACCTAAGCAATCAAATAAGAAAAACAAGTATGACGTACAAATATTTGAAAGAAGGGCGTAAACTTATATTTTCAGATGATAATTCTAAAACTCAAATTTCAGGACAGTCAACTAAAATACACAAGAAAGGTAGAACATTATAATTTATAAGAAAGGTAGAATATTATAAAATACATATAGTACACAATAGACTTTCTATATACCAGCAACAACCAATTAGAAAACAGAGAAAATATCCCATTTACAATAGTTATGAAACACACAAAATATCTAGAAATAAATTTAATAAAAAATGTTTAAGTCTTGTAGAAATAATATTATAAAGTTTCACTGGAGGGCATTAAAAGAAACTAGAAAAATAAAATATATCTAATGTCCTGAGTGTGAAGACTCAGTTTTATAAAGACAGATTAATCTATAATTTCGATGCAATTAAATTTGCCCTAAAATGTTAAAAGGTTCTTAATCATGCAGTTTGATTTATGGTACCTACTTTCCTCTTGAAGACATTTTTCTTGGAACCCTGTGACAACTCTTTCTAATTTAGACTGTCTGCTTTCTAGGCCTCCTTCACTGTTGTCTCCTGGGATTAACTTTCATAAGACACCTAGGTTGGTTCCAATACTCCTTGCATATCCTGGGTGATCTGTATAGGATTCTTGTTGTTTTGTTTTGCTAAAATGTATCTTCAAGCAATATTTTTTCTTTCATTAGGAAGGATCTGTAGGAGATAAACTTGTTCCCGTATATGTTTAGTTTTTGGTTTTTCAGTTTGTTTTTTGTTTTGGGGTGGTAGTTAGGTTTATTTATTTGTTTGTTTTTAATGGAGGGACTGGGGATTGAACCCAGGACCTCGTGCGTGCTGAGCTATACTCTCCCCCTCAGCCCGTGTATGTTTAAATGTGTCTTCAGTCTGTCCTAACAGATCGGCTATCAATTTGGGTTCTAATTAACCTTCCTCAGCCCTTTGAAACATTGCCTCGTCTATCCCAGCGGCCAGCTTTGCTGATGAGAAGTCCGGTACCTCTGAAAGATCCTTTGTTGTTCCCCAGGAGCTCTGAGGATCTATGCCTTATCCTTGGAATTCCAGAATTTCATCAGCATGCATCTCAGTTTGTATTTTTCCTTGGGCATTGGATGAACCTTTCAGTCTGAGGACTTGAATCACTCTTCAAGTCAAGGTGTTTATTTCTTGATTATTTTCCCCTGTTTCTTCTCACCTCCCTACTCCCATTGCAATCTTCATATCTCTTTTCCATCACATTTTATATCCTTCTCTTTTTGCTCTACATTCTGTGAGATTTGTTTGACTAATTCAGGCAAATTCAGTTCAGTCTTTTACCCAGTCTTCCTATTTTTTTTTCAGCATCCTGCTCCTATTTCACAGAAACCTGATGATACTTAATGAACGTACTCTTCCTCTAATCTCTCTGAAAATTTAACATTTCAAGGGTTTTTTTTTCCCTCTATGCTTTTTATCGTCTCTGTTTCTTCTGGAAACAGAAGACACATTTTCTTTAGAAAAATACATTTGTTTTGTTCATTCATTAGTTTTGTTTTGTTCCTGCTGTTGGTTTTCCTCAAAAATCTGGTGATCCTCTGTTGACTATGAATATTTATAATTTAAGAGCTAGGACTTTCTTAGATGGTTGTCATATGTAGTTATGCGGCACTTGTAAACTGCTTAATTAGCAACCTAATGCAATTTCAATAAAAATCTAATGGGATTTTGGGGAGGACTTCACAAATTGATTATAAAATTAATTTCTTTAATTTTTAAAGTAGTATTTATAAATTAGCAAAACCAACTGAGAATAAGCAAGACAGTTCTGAAAAATAAGATTACGAGGACTCATGTTCTCCCAGATACTAAAATGTAATTTTTACACATACTAATTACACCATGGTGCTTTTTGTATAGGAACCGGCTATAAAGATTTAAAACAGAACCAACCATCCTTAAATTTAGTAAAATGTAGAAGTGACATCTCAAGCCAATAAGGAAACTATGGATTATTCAACAGTGCTCAGAAAATCTAGGAAACCTAGATAAGGAATATCAGAGCCCCGATCCTACAATAAAATATATTCCATAATTATTAAAGATTTAAACATGTAATGTAAATCCTTAAAGGAGTAAAATAAAACACAGGTATATATATTGGGGTAGGAAAAGACTTGCTAAGGATTCATAAAATATATCTATATATTTTAGTATATTTATATATAGGCTAGGTAGACATTTTAACATTTCTGTTTATTAAAATAAAGTATCCATAAATGTAAAAATATATGTGAGGGTTGGGATGGTAGAATGACACAGAACATAATCTTCAGAGATAGCTAAAAATAGTGCGTGTATAAAATCCTCTTGAATTTTGCAAGGAATCAATAAGGAAAGCAAAAGAATAAACAAGTTAATGAAGAATGTACTCTTATTGCCCCCATTTACACATGAGAAAATGGAGGCACAGAAGGTTACATATCTTGCTGAGAATCACACAGCTAAGAGTGGGGAGCTGGGATTTGAACCTAAGGAGTTCGGTTTCAGAGCCCATCCTTCAGCTCTAGGATGTACTGCCTACTCCAGCCAGCCCTCTGGTATACATTTTATGTATCTCTCTATAAGACTTTTCTTATAATGTTTCCCAATCCAGAATTCATACCACTTCCTTTCTGCCCCACCAATGTCCCTGTCTTTCTGGACCCAATTTGATTAATACCTTCTCCACATAGTTTTTCCAACAGTTTCAGGCCTTCTTGGGATTCTCTCATATGCTGGATTTGAGAACCACTCTTCTGGTTTTTTGCCTACTTCTCAGTCACTCTTTTTCAATCTTTTTGTTGGAGTCTTCTTTCTCTTCACTTCTCTTTTCTCATCCTACTCATTGCCCTGGTGAATTTATTGACCCCCAAAACCATAATCTGTTCCAACTTAACGTTATGAAAGCTCCAGCTGAGACTGCTCATCTGCATGCCACAAATCTCTACCCGAATACGCACAGACAACTCAAACTCCACACTTCCAACACTAGTACTTAACTCTGTCTGCAATTTTGCTATTGAGAGAACTCTTACTGAGATGCCACCATCACTCACACAGTTATTGAAGACAGAAATCCAAGCATGATCCTGGAGTCCTCTCTCTCTGAAGCCCAAGCCTCTGGATGTCACCGAGTCCTGCCTGTTTGACTTCATAAATAACTACTGAATTTTTTCTCTCTCTTCTGAATTTCCTTGGTTCAAGCCCTCTCTATTTTTTGTGTGACTACTGAAGTAGGCTCTGAACTGGTTTTCCAGGTGCCTGTCTTTCCTCTACTTACTCCAATTCTATCTCCACATCAGCACTTCTCAAATTTGAGAGGTCACAGATTCCCAAGTACATTTCACAACCCTCAGGATCATACAGTCTTTATATGAGAAGCTTAGCAGCAAAAAGTTACACACTTTTCTTCAGGTGATCATGTGTGGTGAATGCAATAATTCATCAATTAGTAAACACAAAGACAAAATCCAGGCACATGATCCAGGAAATGCTTGTATTCAATTTTTTAAAAAATATACAAAAATGAAAACACACACACACAATCCTTACAGGAACCCCCTTTAAACAGACAACTCTGAATTGTGTCAAAATTCAAGAAGATGATAAAACTTAAGGCTAATACTTATTCCCTTCAATACAATCACCCCAGTGCATTTCTGAATAAGAGAAATCCAAGCATCTTAGCATGACATTCAAGACTTCTTAGCAGGTCATGGTACGCTGCTTCTCTTTAATCATCTCTCTCACCCCTTCTCTGTCACCCACTGTGCCACATACTGGAATGGTTTGGAGCGCTCTTGTGCCTTTCACGCTGCAATATTTGCTTGACCTACTGACCCCTAACCATATGCATCTTTCCTGGTCTAACTCATTTCTCATCCTCAAAACCCCAGCTCAGGGATTTTCTTCTCTGGCATAGCCTCCGATTTTCTTCTCTTGTCTTCTGCAGTCTTGGAAGACAAGAGTCTTCAACACTAGTGTTGGAAGTGTGGAGTTTGAGTTGTCTGTGCGTATTCGGGTAGAGATTTGTGGCATGCAGATGAGCAGTCTCAGCTGGAGCTTTCATAACGTTAAGTTGGAACAGATTATGGTTTTGGGGGTCAATAAATTCACCAGGGCAATGAGTAGGATGAGAAAAGAGAAGTGAAGAGAAAGAAGACTCCAACAAAAAGATTGAAAAAGAGTGACTGAGAAGTAGGCAAAAAACCAGAAGAGTGGTTCTCAAATCCAGCATATGGTATGTGTGCACACACAGCAGGCTGTAGTGTAGCTGACCATTTATCTTTCTGTTTAATGCTCTTGGCTGCTGGGTCCTTACAGTTCGGGACTGTCTTAATCCACTTTCTAGCCTCCAAGCCTAATACAGTTACAAAGCATTCAATACGTGTGTGTTAAATGGATCAGTGGCCTCCATCTGTATTTATCTTTCATTTTTCTACTGCAATTAATTCACTTACACATTCATTAATAATCATTCATCTGTTAGTTTTAGGGAATACAAAGATGAATTAGACATCATCCTGGCCCCTGCAGAGCATCTTTTTTTTTTCTCTAATCATTGAGTTGTGTAGGTCTTTGCTTCCAAAGAATAGCAGGGACTCACAATGTCTTCTCTGCACCTCATATTTCTTAGACCATCGCAAATGTTCAATGTGTGGAATAGCCTTATTTTGCCTTTTGGGGATGCTCATTAATGTATACTTGTATCAGAGGATCCTGTTGCATGGAAACCCCAGGTATTACACTTCAAGAAATTGTGGCAACTTATAGGTTTTCTGGCATAAATGGACTAAGTGGGCTGGAAGATGGAATTACAAGTTTAGAAAAGAAACAGAATGCTGTGCATGCTTCCAGGTTATCAGCTTGGCTCTTTGGCTGATACTTATTTCATCGAGATAAACAGACTAATTTGTATTGAGACTTAGTCAAATATATATATGTTTACAATGTTTAGGGATGGTTTTACAATGTTTAGGGATGGTTTTTCATGTATTAATTATTTCTATACTCATAGATGAAGAAATCAAAGCAATTAATCTAGGCTGATAGGTATAACTACAAAGTCACTTTTAGTTCTCCCAGCTCTACCTCTTATTATTTTTGGTAACATGTTATTGCTGTTTAATAGTAAATTATAAGAAAAGATCACAACACAGCTAAAATTTATTGAGCATTTATATTGGAGAAGCTCAGTTTTCAGCATTTTTATATGTATTAATTCACTGAATCCTCACAACTCATAGTAAACCCATTTTATTGCTGGAGAAACCGAAGCATAAAGAGCCTTAGTAATTTGTCCAGAGTAACTCAGCTAGTTAGCGTGGAGCTGGAATTCAAACCCAGACAATCTGCACTTTTTGTAATTGTACTCTGCTGCCTATAAAAGGAGTCCTGGACTGGTTGTTACAAAATAAGGTTTTTAATCTTGAATTCACCATATAAATAAGAGTGAAGTATACTGACAGATGTAATTTTATCATTTGAGTTTCATTGCCCTTGGACCCCTTACAGCCTGTGAGGAGAAGCCTTTATGTTGTCTTTTATAAACATAAAAGTGTTATAAATTCAAGGATTTTTTATAGTACATTAAAATCATTTTAAAGAGTCTGGAAAGGGGAGTTTTCCAGAAAGTCCACGCGAAGGCAGAGAGGAGGTGAGATATCAGAACAGAACGTTCAGGCTCCCACCACCCAGGTTAAGCTGCATGTTTTCTTGCTAAAGGTAAGGGAGAGATTGGATGGAAGGAGAGTGGGAAGCAAGAAGGTAGGAAGCCTGGCAATTTAGAGTAATAGAAATTATTTTCTTGATCAGCTTAGGAGCATTAACAATTACTTATAGGATAAGCAGCGTTAAAGGGATTTTGCAAAAGTTGTCAGAGACATCTGTAAAATCATATACAGTTTTATCCTATATCTTCCTTTTTAAAAAATTCATGTTCCAGCTAGTTGGTATTAGCAGTCAGCGGATGAACACCACTCATGTTTTATGCATAGAACCGTTGACACCATGTCTGGTGCACTTGGCATTAACCTAGGAGTTAGAAAACCTGAGTTCTGTGCCACTGTGGGTCCCTGTCAATAAAGAAGTGACCATCTCCCTCTGGGGAGATGTGTCTCCTCCAGTGATAAGGAGCATATTGATGCACTGGTCAGCTCTCCATCTCTAAAGGATGCTCTGAAGATTGGTAAGACAATGTAAAGTTCTTGTAACTCTTTACAAGATAAACCATACAGACATACTGGTCTGAGAACCTCTACCACCATCTCTTTATACATAAGAACAATAACAAGGGAAAAAACTCAAAGGCAGTCCCAAATTATAAAAATATTGGGTAGGGATGCAAAATGTTCTAGGATAGGAAATAACAACAATACTGAATCCAAATTAATGTTTGCATTTTATACTCTATAGATTCTTAGAAGGTTCCTTCACTGAGTGTTCCAGAGTATTGTCAGCCTTTCTCATTGATACGTTGTGGCAAATAGTTTATGTGGCCTTTGGTTCCCTAAAAGGTGCTTGAAAATGCCTTTTAGAAAATACTTTTCCTGAAGGAACATCACAACAACAAAAAGAAAATTCAAATATCTACGAAACATATGAAAGCGTGCTCACTCTCATTAGTAATCAGGAAAATGCAATGATCTCATTATAGAGCCTCCATATTTGAAAAAACTTAAAACAGTCTGATAACAGCATGTGTGTTTGGCTAGGATGTGGAGGTACAGCAATTCTCATACGCTTTTCATGCATTTTATCAAATACATTTATTTCTCTTATTTAGGAAGGTTAAAGACATGCATGGCCCAGGATTCCATCCCTTGGTGTGTTCCCCCACAGAAATGCGTGCATATCAGCACTAAGATACATGTAAATAAATAGTCATAATATCTTTATTCATACTGTTTTCAAACTGGAAATGACCCAACTTTCTAACAAGAGAAGACTGGACAAGTAAATTTTTGCTTTAGACAACAAAACACTGTATAGTCATACAAATGTGAGTCCCTCACCTACACACAAAATTGATAAATCTCACAAGTAGAATATTGTATAAAAGAAACAAAACATAAAAGTAGCCACAAGATGAATCCATGTACAAAAAAATTAAAAAACCAACTAAATTGAACTCCTTTGTTTTGAGATGTATATGTAAGTGGTAAACCATACCATAAAGAAAAGCAGGAAAAGAGAAAGATGGGACAGTGCTTACGTCTTTAGAGAGTTAGAAACAGAAAGAAATAGGGTGCTTCAGAGGGATGATTTAAATAGATGTTTACTTTAAAACTACTGGTTAAACTTCATACTTATGTTCTATGTACTTTTATAAATGTTTGGTATATTTCATGATTTAAAAATTTAAATCATGGTGGATATAGCTTAGTGGTAGAATGTATGCTTAGCGTGCGCAAGGTCCTAGGTTCAATCCCCAGTACCTCCATTAAAAATTATTTTAAAAAAATAAAAACAAAGATTTACAAAGATAATATGAAGCTATGATAATCAAGGCAGTGTAGTACTGGAGAAGAAACAGACAAATAGATCAATGGAACAGAAGAGAAAGCCCCCAAATAGACCCACATAAACATAGCCAATTGATCTTTGACAAAGAAGCATGACTTTTGACAAAGACAATACAATGGAGGAAAGATGTTCTTTCAACAAATGGTGCTGGAACAATTGGACATCACATGCAAAAATAATAATAATAATAATCACCCAGATATAGGCCTTATACTCTTCACACAAATTAACTCAAAATGGATAATAGACTTAAATGTAAAACAAGCTATAAAACTCCTAGAACAGAACATAGGAGAAAATCATGACCTCAGGTTTGGCCATGACTTTTTAGATACAACACTAAAGGCATAATCCATGAGAGAAATAATTGATAAGCTAGACTTCATTAATATTTAAAATTTCTGTTCTATGAAAGACAATGTTAAGAGAATGAGAAGATAAGCCACAGACTGGGGAGAAAATATTTGCAAATGACCTATCTGATAAAGAGCTGTTATTCAAAATATAGAGAGAAATTTTAAAACTCCACAGGAGGGAAACAAGCAACTTGATTAAAAAATTGGTGCATTTCTTAAGAGGCACGTTTCATAAGCATATGAAAAGCTGCTCCACATATGTTATCAGAGAAATGCAAACTAAAACAAGGAGATACCATTACACACCTATTAGAATAGCCAAAATCTGTAACAGTGATAACACAAAATGCTGTGAGGAGGTGGAGAAGCAACAGGAACTCTAATTCATTGTTGGGGGAAATGCAAAGTGGTCCCACCACTTGGGAAGACAGTGTGGTAGTTTCTTACAAAAGTAAACATACTTTTACCATACGATCCAGCAATAGCCGTACTTGGTGGTTACCCTCCCCCAAAAGTTGAAAACTTACATTCCCACAAAAACCTACACGTGCATGTTTATAGCAGCCTTATTCATAATTGCCCAAACTTGGAAGCACTAAACCGTCTTTCAGTGAGTGAATGGATAAACAAACTGTGGTACATCCAGACAATGGAATATTATTCAGTGCTAAAAAGAAATGAGCAATCAAGCCATGAAAAGACATGGAGGACTCTTAAATGTATATTACTAAATGAAAGAAGCCAAACTGGAAAGGTTACTTGCTGTGTAATTCCAATCATATGACATCCAGGAAAAGTCAAGACTCTGGAGACAGTGAAAAGATCAGTGGTTGCCAGTGGGTGAGGGGAGGGAAGGAAGGCATAACAGGTAGAGCACAGAGGACTTTCAGGGAAGTGAAAATACTGTATATAATACTATCATGGTGGACACATGTCATTATACAGTTCTCCAAACCCAAGAGTGAGCCCTAATGGAAACTAGACTTTGGGTGACGATGTGTCAATGTAGGTTCATCAGTTGTAACAATGTACTACTCTGGTAGAGATGGGTTGATGATGGGGGAGGCTATACATGTGTGGGGCAGTGGGTACATGGGAAATCTCTGTGCCTTCTGTGAGCCTAAAACTGCTCTGAAAAACATAGTCTATTTAAAAAACGAACGAACAAAAAAACTCCAAAAAATAAAAGACAAAAACTTGAGCACTTGTGGCTTCTTGGAAGTTCACAAAAATTTTACACAGTCTAAAAAGATTAATTTGTGGAAACTTTTACTTCTATTTCATCCATATAAATGCTGATGAAGAGCACCTGATGAATATTTTAGAGTTTTAACATAAAGAGTCTCCTCAATATTCACTCATGGGGGAAAAGATAACACACACGAAGTCAAAATTGCAAAACATTAGTGAGGGAAAGAACTGAAGGTTTTTCTCACGAAAACTGCCAAGCAAGTCTGGTTTAATTGAAATTGATGGCAAAGACAACAGAGCACACTTAATTGACTTCTAATCTTAATGATCTCTAAGCCATGTTTGAAACATAAACATACATGTGAGAGTTCTTCAAGATGTTGGACATGAATCTGTTTTCATAATTCAAAAGCATACTTTGCTTATGAATCTCTTTTAACAAGCTTTGGCTGGAGACTTTTCTCTTCCAGATGTTCAGTGTTGCACAGACACAACCTCCATCTCTCTGGGTATGATTTAAAACATAGTTATAAAGAGTACGTTTACTTTGCAAAATGGTTGGAGGACAGAATTCAAACAGACTGTCTACAGGTTTGTAAAACGATGAGTACCTAGGTCTCATGAAGTCCTCCCAACAGTATCTATCTATCTGAAGAAGGTTCTCTTACCACTTTTCAAACCTGAAAGCATATTATAGTCCTAAAACATTATTAAATAGGCCAGTTAGTAATTCTGGTGGAAAAGAAGACTTCCTAAATCATTGGCATGAAACATATTTTTTCACGTACATTTTCATTTAAAATCCCTGTTTAAGCAATTTATAAGAGGCAAGATATAGAAGGTGGTTGAGAGGATAGTCTCTGAAGTCAGATTTGGATTTAAATCTCTTCCATTTACTAACTTAACTCCGTGCCTCAGTGCCTACTTCCTGGTGTTCTTACAAGGACGGAAATAAATGTCCCACGTAAAGAACTGTTTGCAAAGCTCCAAGCACATGATGAGCACTTAATAAATGTTAGCTCTCAGCGGCAGCAGCACCTTCTAGTATCTTGCTGATCTTCCATCCAACTTGTTGCATCACTTTCTGTCTATTATAAAGTGCTCTTTCAAGCCACCTTCCTCCCCAGCCATGGTCCCCCTGGATTTTTACCAAACGATGGTGAAACTATTCAAGCTTCTCTTCTCTTTCTCTCTTAGACACCTCACTAAAATGAAGGTAAGAGAATAAAAACACACAAATCCACAAAGGCATAGACAATGGGGGAGGAGAGATCATCAAAGGAGAAATTTCAGCTGACTTTTAGAAATGAGAGAGTGGATGCGAAGTAGAAACTGTCTTAGCACAATGGAGGAAATGATCACAGAGAGTAAATTCCAGGAGAAAGTGAACTACCGTGTCCTGCCCAACCCAGAGAGACTTAGTGCTTAGAGGCAGCACACATGAAGGAAGGTAGGAGTTTAGTGAGAGGCTGGAAGTATATTAAAATTATCTGGAGACTTTGGATCCCAACTAACTACTTCCCTCTCCTGCTGGAGATGGCATCTTTCTTTTCTGGAGAAAATACGCTTGAGAGATGTAAAACCGAGGACATCAGGCACTGTGGCAAACGAGGCAAAACCCAAGGTAGATGCTTAACTGAGGAGTTCCCAGTAAGATGCTCACCTTCCTTATAGGCTGTGTTCCCCAAACATTAACAGTCACGTATAGGCCCTTAGGTGCATGTCTCCCAGGCAGGAATTGGAGAATCTCATAATGACACCGGAGAATCCCAAAGAATAAGCCAACAGACCAACCCATCATGCTATAGTGAAACTCTACAGCTGACAAGCCCATCCACGTTCACAGAACTTTGATGGTGCGTCTGCTGTTGTCATCACTGTTGTTTGTTGTCTTTGTGTGTGCTGGTGTGTGTGTATGAGATGAAAGGACAGCCTCTTGAGGAAATTCTCCAGAATGAAGAAGAGAGACTAGCATAAGCAGATTACATCAACTGAATAAAGAAATAAATCTACAGGAAACAGAGAGACAGAGGAAAACCTCTAAGGAACATCATTTGTGCCCCGAGAAAAATACGCATTCCTGACACAAGAATAGATGCTATTAAAAAGGCAACAGCAGAGGATAATAGAGTATTAAAAATGAAAAAAAATGGCCAAATGAAAATTTTCACAGAAAGGTTGGAAGATAAATTTGACAAAATTTCTAGAAGAGACAACAAAACACCAGAGAAATTAAAAAGAGGAAGCAAAAAGTGAAGAAGTTAAAGGATCTGACCTAGGAGGTCCAACATTCAAGAGTTGGATGCTGAATCCAACTAACAAGAATCCCAGGGAGAGACAACAAAGAAAACGGAGAAGGTAAAATTATTGATGAACTAATAAGAGAAAAAAATCCAGAATTAAAGGACCTGTATGTCTGGAGTGAAAAGATCCAGTGTGTGTCCAGGACAATGGATCAAGACCAAGACCAAGACAATTGATGATGACATGTAGAGACATCAGGGATGAAGAGAAATTCATAAAGTTTTTACAAAGAAAAATAGGTTTTGAATAGGTAGCAGCATATCACCAATGTCAGAAAGCAATGAAAGGATGCTGGAAAAATGTTGAGAAAACACCTTTGTAACCTAGAATCCAACTGCAGTTAAGCCATGCCTAAGATGGCACAGGGTTCAAAGAAAGGACTGGTGCAGTCTGGGCAGTATATACGAAAGTTTCCTGAAGAGGAAATCTCAGAAGCTAGGTTTTATCCTCAACCTTGAAATTTAATGTAGAAACACAGGAATGAATAAGGGGTATCTTAGCACTTCTCTGAGACCCGGGATCCCTGAGACAACAATTTCTTTTTTTGCTAACACCAAGGGGTCAAGAGGTTGAGCAAAGCAATGAAGTCTCCAAGAGTTTCTGCTTTTGTAAAAATGTACTATTATTATCAGACAGCTGATGCCTCTGAAAAGATGGGTCAGTGAGCAATAGTAGCAAACAATGAAAGCCAAATACTCATTCTGAAGTCAGTTTTGCTTACACTTTGCATGTTGCCACCAAATTTGCAATCATTAAAAAAAATAACGAAGAATGACGTTTACTGTTAACTAATGACCCAGCATTTCACTCTCTTGCATGACAGAGTGGAAAAGTGGCTTTTTATTTTTACACTTATTAAACTACAATGGAAACATTTTATTTACAATCCCATAATGTGGTGTTTTTAGATGCTAATTCTTATATAGATGGAAGGGAACGGAAAATAAACTAAGACAACACAAACACTTCTTGGTATTCTAGTATTCTTTTACAAAGGATCCAGTTTATCATAGTAACTGAGTCCTTTTTTTACTAGGGATGCTGGGATACTGCTATATTAAATGGCTAAAGGGTAGACTTAGATAACAGTGGAGTTATAGTTCTTTCAGAAATAAGATAATTAAGTAGTTACGTGTGCCAAGAAAACTGAACATTTCTATTGTACCCTCTCATTATTTTTGGCCACCTAACTGTCAGTAAACCTGTGTTAACTGCTTTCTTCTGATACCACTTCAAGTCTGCTCTCGAGTTCTCCTGGTGTTACCTTAGTTACCAGGAAAAAAAATGAAGAAAATATTTTCTTTACTGCATAGACAATATGCTGAACTGTTTGTAACACTCAGGTTTTTTCCCCCTAATTTTCCAAGTTATTTTTACAGTTGGCTGACTGGTAATAATAGGCTAATAAGTGTGAAATTATTTTAATCAGTATTCCTATTTAAAATCTAGAAACTAAAACTGAAACAGAATTCAGTCTAAGCTGTTGAATAGGCTATTCCAGGGGTTCTCAACTCATTCTTGATGAGGAATGATTGCTTTTAATTTTCCTCAAACGTTCTTTATTCATTTCACAAATAGTACTTAATTGTGTATCATGTACAAAGCACTGGCTGGTTACTATAGAGGAAACTAAGAGGAAAAAAAAACATCTAGTGTTTTCCTTCAAGATGGAGAGGACCGATCTGTGGGGGAGGTAGTTGTCAGGGCAACGACAGAGGAAACTGTTGAAGGGGACGGGCTGGAGAAAGAATGGATGAAGAATGAAGTTGTGAATCAAGGTGGGCCCTCCTGATGGTTAATTTGATAACTGGTGGAATGTGGTTTTTTGGCCCCGACCCTTTTGCCCCGGCAATTCTTTTGAACTATAAATAGATGTAACTGGCCTAGAGTTTAGGCATACAGGAAGACTGCATAATTTACAAGGTAACTGTGATTGATCTGTCATGGAGTCAGTAGGCAATGAGAAGTTATTATCTCATCAAGAAATAGGACAGTGCTGCTAGTAAGCAATTGGTCATTACGGATGCCCAGCATTCAGTTTTCCTTTCTTTAGAAAACAGTATCCTGATTTACTTTGGGAAACTTCCTCACTGTTAGGTGGGGCCACTGTGATTGGTCAAGGGTAGAGTCTGCAGTCTTATTGTATGGGAGCTATCAGATTATACGGGAGCTACGAGAGAGAGAAGCTCTCATCTTCTGTGGGACAAAAAACCTGGAAAGAACAGTCATAGAAAACAAACTTAACGTAACTAAAGAGGAAAGGCTGGGGAGGGATAAAGCAGGAGTCTGGGATTAGCAGATACAAACTACTATATATAAAATAGATAAACAACAAAGTCCTACTGTATAGGACAGAGAACTACATTCAATACCTTGTAATAGCCTATAATGAAAATGAATACGAAAAAGAATACACACACACACACACACACACACACACACACATATAACTGAATCACTATGCTGTACACCAGAAACTAACACTACATTGTAAATCAAATAAACTTCAGTTAAAAAAAAAAAAAACTGGAAAGATAGAGCTTGAGGATTCTGACATTGGTGCCGTTCCCCAGGGTATGGAAAGTGGGAATGAAGCCAAAAATGGAGAGAGTTCTGATATTGGGATCCACAGACTAACTAATCCGCATAAAGAGTTCTAATCCAAATAGTATCCCTACTCTACCTAAAACCTCACGGAACCACATTAAGCGGGGAGATAAAGCCATCAAGATATTACCTGTAGGAGAAATGCATCCCCGACATTTTACTAAGTGTGAAAACAAGTGTGGAACAACTGCTCACGGGTGTGTGACATTTTTCACTCTACAACATCAAATTTTGCTTTTTATTTCTTATATTTTTTTGTTATTGGAGGTACTGGGGATTGAACCCAGGACCTCGTGCATGCTAAGCACATGCTCTACCACTGAGCTATTATTACCCTCCTCCCAAACTCTGCTTTTTAAGTTGACTGAAGAGTATTCTCAAGGGAATGGAAGAAACAAGAGTTGGTTATCAATGAGGGGGGGTTATTTCAGTAAATGTAATATAAAACTTCAAAATAGATTTAGAAAAAGGCATTTTCTCTTTCTGAAAGTGGATATGGAACTGGCAAATGACAAGGGGTGTGATGATTGACATATGGAATTCAACAGGCAAAACCAACCAAACAGGAAACCTTTAGATATATGAAAACTGAAGCAATTCTCCTCATACCCCAAAACACAACTTTACGAGATGCTTGGGTTATGTATTCTGACTGGTAATACATCATGTTGGTACTTTTATTTAAGCCACAACAATGTTTGTCTTCCTAAAAATAGTTCCTGCACTCTAGAAAAGTACACTGTGAAGTTTCAGACTAGTGCCGGGCTTAACACACCTACAGAGCCATAATAGATTTTCAAAGCATCTGCTCACTAGATTTCAGAAACATCCTATCCTTCCTAACACTTCCACTCTCAACATACATGAAAACAAATCACAACAAAGTATAATCACTGAAGAATGCCATAACTTGCAAATTATAATCTGAGAGAGTCATTGAAGCAAAACTGAAAAAAAAAGTCATAATTATCTTAGTAGAAAAGTTTTTTTCTTAAATATAAATTTTCTTCCCCAGGGGTATGCGTGTGAAGGCAACCTATGAGTGTTCACGTGGTTCCTTTTTAGCATTTGCCTGTTTGTTGTCAAGATGAGGAGAAGAATCTGCTTAAAAGCCAAATGCACTGATAAATGTTTACCGATAAAATCTTCCAGATGGGATTACTTTCAAGGAAGGTCAATTACAAGCCTCATGTCTCTCCTTTTAATGATATCCTTTAATGATCCCCTTCCTTTCCCAGAAAATTAAATCACAAAAACAACTTAGGCTGAGAATGACCCAGTAATCCTCATAATCACATTGCAATGACAGACAAGGAGATCAAAGCACAGGTGTACTGAAAAATAGAGGTTTCCATTCTATTAAAATGTGAACTTGCTGCAGACTAAGATCAAAAGTACTTTTAGCTCCCCAAACCCCAAGAACTTTCGATATTTGAAAATTTCTTTAGTTTCCTTGATTAATAAACTTCTCTTGATTTTCTCCCTCCCAGTTTTTAACAAATGCTGGCAATTCTTCACATATTGTGGCTGTGCTTTCATAAATTTGATAATTAATTTTAGGAATTTGGTTAATTATGTCGCCTTTCTAACAGCACCAAAAACCCCCAAGTTTATTATTAAGCTACTGTCTGTCTCTAGTATTGCAAGGAGAGAACCTAGTGTTAGAAAATTATATAAAGATAACCTGATAATCAGTATATTAGTTAGAAACTGAATTTGGTGGCTAGTAGTGGCTTCAATCAGAGAGAGGTTTATTTTTGTCTTATCTGAAGAAAGTCCAGAGGTAGGTCAAGGCTGAATGATGACACCATTTTCACTAGAAACCCAGACTCCTGTTATCTCTCTGCTCCACCATCCTTTATGCATCTTCCATTCTCAAGACCATTCAGGTTGCAATATGGCCACTGGGGCTCCAGCCATCACATGAACACTCCCAAGTCATACTACAGGAAGAGAAGCAAGGGTAAAAGGCAGTGCCTCTGAGC
Source organism: Camelus dromedarius (assembly GCF_036321535.1). Classification (NCBI taxonomy): domain Eukaryota; kingdom Metazoa; phylum Chordata; class Mammalia; order Artiodactyla; family Camelidae; genus Camelus; species Camelus dromedarius. The sequence continues at coordinate 38,682,038 of NC_087438.1, forward strand.
ACGAGCTCCCTTTGCTTAAATTTCATTGGCTACACCTAATTCTAAGGGAAACTAAGAAATACTGTCTTTTAGCTGGGCAGATGCCACTCAATATAATTAAGATTCACTTTGTAAACATATTGGTTACTAACTGAACAAATCCTTTAAGGATATTTTGTCAGCATTGGCAGTCTTTGCCACACCACGGAATCACTGATTTCTCAATTTTGGGTGGAATTTGGTCTGATCCCTTGCTTGTAGATAGAGAAACTAACAACAGAAAGATTTAAACGTTTTCTCCAAATTGCAGAACCAGTTAGCCAGCGAACTAGGAGCAGAATTCAGATGCTTGAGCTATCAGTAAAGATCTAGTCCTTTGCTTACAGAGCAAACTCCAATGAGGTTAGCCCAGGAAACTCAGCTAACCAACATGAATAATAACACATCTTAATACCTGAGCCAAACCCCATGACTCACGCTGCAGGCTTTACGGTCGTAACTGCTCATAAGCTGTAACATCCACCCTCTTTGGTTATAAAGTGAGAATCACCATATTTACCACAAGTCGTATACGTGTTTATATGGCCACTAAATTACCAAGAAAATGAGAGCAGCGCCGTATAATGTGACAGTTACTGTTTGTAGAAGAGCAGCGTGTTCCACACTTGTGGGCAAAAATTGGTCCTTGAACTTCATGAGTGGATTGCTGGTCTTTTATGGTGGTGGCTTTTTAAGTACACACACAAACACATTATTATGGTGTCTCCCAAAATTGACATTCTCAAAATAGTGTCCACCTTTACACAAAGGAGGTCCAAATGTTTTGAGACTTTTTTCTTTTAAGCCATTGCTCTCATCCTCTTATCTCTTCCCCGATATGACCAACACTCTCTCACACCCACCTCCTAGCCACAGTCTCAACCAAACGCAGTCTACGGTGGTAACTCATATACTGCATGCTTTTTCCAGCACTTTGAACTACATTATAAGGCCCCTGCTCTCATGTTTTACTTGTTTTATGTCTGAAGCATATTGACAGCAGAGTCTACACCACCTTTACTTTCCATAACACTCACCATATGGTACAGATTCCAACTTTCTTTTACCATGTCATGCTTAGAACATTTTAATGCTCTCCTGAACTGGTCTCCCTCCCTGCTTCCAGGGGTTCATTGATCCTTTTTTCTCAGTCCCACTTACCACCTGTTTCCCCTGGGTCACCTAAGTGATTTCTCAAAAGTAAACAACACAGCAAGACATGCTTAAATTTGGTGGTGCACCACTGACTATAAATATAAATAAAACATTTTAGAAGGTGACCCCAAACTGCATTAACACCCAATCTTATTCTTTACCATTCTGTCTGTTTGCACCCTGTATACTACAAGCTACTCAGAAAGTCATCTCTTTTTTTCACATGTCCATGACTTTATAATGTTGTTCCCTCTGTCTGAAATGCCCTTCCTTCTTTAATTTATGAAGCGATTCCAAGTGGCCTCTAGGGTGTAAGTCAATTACTGTCTACGAAACTCTACATTATGTATATCCAGCACTTTCTGAAAAGAGGGAAGTTTGGACAGCAAACTTGAGTATATCTTTACAAGTACTTCCATTATCACACCTATTCTATTGAATTTGGAAAACTCCCTGAGTGTAGAGATCGCATTTATTTCATCTCACTGTGGGCCCCGGTTCTGACACACAGGAAATCCTCAATAGTCCACTAAATGAATAAATGTCAGTTTCTCTAACTAGACTTGAATAAATTTTTTGAGAGTCTACTTGCTTGTCATAATAGATCTTGTCCCATTTGATTCTACATCCAGAGAGACTAGCATAATACTTAGATGTGCTTATTGTCACATCTCTTGTTTTTCTAGTTAATCACTGGAGTCTAGAGCTGCCCTTTTGGTAGTAAGTCCAGTTTCTCCCTCCTTGGAAACTCCCTCTCCTTCACATTGTCCAAGAACCTCAGGGGTTAGTTAGTCTGAAGTACACCTTGTGTCTAAACTTCAAGTGGAGAGGGGACTGCCAATTAGCACGAAGGGCTTGGCCACTGTCATGTGCTCTCACAGCCAAGCACTGGTCCTGTGAAGTCCTATGCTCTGCTGGTTCAGGACTCCATGGGCTTCTACGATGGCCCGACCTCATACTCCAAAATGCAGCTCTTTGATTTCACTCTTGCTTATTGAGACAAAAATCAGCCCTGGATCATCAACCTGCCTCCTGCAGTCAACCCCTCCAGGGCCTGTTGTGTCAGCATTCTCTCCTGACCATAGACTTCGTGGCCCCACCTTAATTCATTTTAATGTGTTTCCCCTACTTCTTATTTCAGAGAGAAAGGTGAAGTTTCAGTCTCTTTTCTCCCGGTAGATTGCCCCAAATTCTTAGGTAATTTGGTCCACTCTCCGTAAACATTACCAAGGAGAGGAGCAGGTTTTAACGACACGGGGGAGATCTTGTCAGACTCTTTCTCTGAGGAAAGAGAGGCCTGCAGCCTTTATATTTACATAACTAAGGGACTCCACTTAGTGATATTTTTCCAAGAATAATAAATAAATGGACCCCTAAGAGAATTTCTATTAACAGACTGAGAAGTGCCAGCATAGATTTAGAATTTCTGCCTCTCAGGTCATTCTCTTCCACATGCATGAAGATACTTATTGAAATTAACAAAGCCCTTTTTCAGACGTCCTTTTTTCTTAGGAACAGTAATTTATGACCAAAAAGACAAGGTAAGATTAGGACAGTTGAGCAACTCTTGTCCTAACTGTCCTTTCCTGAGTGGCCAAGAAAACAGTGATTCTGATAATCAACTATTAAAAACATAAAGGTGCGTGGCCCAACCAATCCAATAAGGCAAAAAGAGATTCATTTCTCAGTGAAGATATGGCATTCCAGGGTCATATTCGAGTAGCAGAGGGCAAACACAGTAACAATAAATTTCAGTTGGATGATAAAGCCAGCCACGGATCACTGTGCCTGCAGGCTCTTTTCTACTAACAACTGGGGAAGGGAGGCTTAACATTCATCTTGTGTTAGTTCAAAGAAGTCCTTTTGAAGAAAGGACTGAGCTTTATATAACATAATCCAGGGGAGAGTACCCCAAACTGAGGTTTAATTTACTGAATTACAGTGACTCTAAGAAAGTACATTCTTTTCTTCCCACATTTTTAATGTCTCTAAAACCCAGGTATATTTTACAATCAATGGCATTTTGGATTTGACAAATTAGAGTAATTAAGTATTTTTACTTAAATGAAATACTTTAAAAATGTAAAAATAGACAACCTAAAAATTGTCCGAACGTCCAGGTTCCAGCCCCACATCAGGATGTGACTATCAGCATAGTAAAGCAGAGACACAGGCCAGAGCAGCAGGCGAAGAGGAACTGGAGCCAAGTGGTTCCCAAAGGGAGTTCCCCAGCCAGACACTCATCAGCACCAGCATCACTTGAGAACTTGCTAGAAAAGCAAAATCCTCAGGTGGTACACCAGAAGTACTGGCTCAGAATCCTTGGGGTATAAGGCCCTGCAATCGGTGTTTTAACCAAATCTCTGGGCATGAGTTTGAGAACCACTCCTACAGTAGCAGCACAGGAGACACTTGGTCAGCGTGTATTTGGCATAACTGAGGGGGGGTGGTCCTGATATTTCAACCCAGTGGCGAGGCTGCCATAAGGAGAGGAGGAGTCTAAGGCCCAGTGCAGGAAGGCACTTCTTTTAAGTCCTTCAGTTTCCGGGTTCTGGCTCCACGTGCATGAAAGCAGCTTCTGATTAGGAGTCAGCTTCCCAGGTGAATGAATTACAAGGAGAGAATTAACTGCTCAGGCTAATGTGGTATCCTGTCTACTTGGCAATGTATTTTTCCTTATAAATTACTTAATTAGTGTTCTTGTTTTTGTACTAAGTTCTTGAGTTCTGAGTCTCAATGAAAGCACCCAGTTTAACTTGGTTCTGCGAAAATCATATTTCTGAACCTGGGAAACGAAAGATCAGCCTCAGAAATTTGTGTCTACTGTGAAGACACCACCCAGAAGGGCCCACTACATACCCAAGCCATTTAAATGGACTACATTCACCAGGTCAAGAGAAACGGAGAAGTAAGGGCAGTGAGGTCAAGACTGCAAACTGGCAGTCTTCCGGCCAGATGTGGTCCACAGATGTGGTCTGTTCAGCCCACACACATTGTTTAAAAATTGGGAAATTTCACATAAAAGTTTGAAATTCTTCCTGTCTTAAAAAAGCTAAAGATGTGACATTAGGGAGCCCACATCCTGGCACTTCAACAAGAGCCTGGAGCTAAGCAGAAATTGCTTCCTTTAGATGCGCTGTTCCCTGCAGTTTGCCACAGTCTCTACTACTCCTTATTGTATTAAAGCTGGCCAGTTTGCCCTTTTACATTACCTGCCCGACCCTTGATGCATTTGAGTTTGAGGACCACTCGTCTGTATAAATAGTTTTCTTGAAGTAAATAATTGAAGTGATTTGAAAAAAAAATTCAGAAAATTAACTTTATTTTCTATAGCTATTTGTGTAGACGTCAGTTATTTTAAAGACAGACAAAATGTCAAGGGTGAAGGCTGCTATGTTAGAGGAGAAAGAGGACTGGACTGGGCCTCAAACATCTAGATGTGCATCTGCCACTGACTAAATACAGAATTACCCCTGAGCCTCAGTTTGTATATCTGTTATATGGGAATGATCATATCTTCCACACGTGGGGTTTACTGTGATGACTAAATTGGATGATGCATGTTCAAATTCATGACATACCATAGACCTTCAAAAATATTTGTTGAATTAAAGTTTGGATGTGTTTCATTACTTTAGAAATTATACCTAAGACAGATAAACTTTGGAGAAATTTCAAAACTGACCCTTCAAAAGCCTGACAACGAGATACTGGGATTCACATCTTTGACTGTAAGCTATAAACCATACACTATGTTGGGCGTTTTGTATACATTGTCCCCTTATGGCAATGAGTTAACATTATCCTTTTTTCACACATTAAAAATCAAGGCTTGAAGAGTTTAGATAATTTACCCAAAGTTACACAGCAGGTGTTGATAACCAGGGTCCATCTTACTCCAAAGCCTTCCCATGGGAAACTTCAGTGTTTCTCAAACCAGATTGATTATAAGCTTGGACATCTAGTTAAAAACACAAGTTCTCCTATTCCTTCCCTCTACTGAATCAGATTCTAAGAATCTGGGAATCAGCACATCATACCAGAGTCTCCGGCAATTCCTCGTAATAGCAAGGAAATACTGCTTGAGAAGGCTGACAAAGAGTCAAAGTAAGCAGAAAAAGAATGGCTTTGCATTATTCTCAATGGAAGGAAGGAAGGGAGGGAGGGAAGGAGGAGGGAAAGAATCTCAGAGCTAAGGTCGATGCCATTTGCAGGATTATGAGAAAGCCCTTTCTAGAGGGATGTTTTCTTTCTAACTGCACCCAGGCTGTTTAATGCAAACACAAGCAGCCGGCCAACAGGAAGCTCAGCTTGCCACTGCCGAGGAGTAAAGCACTTTGAACCATCGGCATCTTGTACACCCAAATTACATGCTGTGATACACATAGTATTTGAGCTGTTCTGCAATACAGAAGCCAATTATTCTTGGCACATACTTCTATCGCGCTATCCAAGTCACCATGCCTCACATGTGGAACCGTGCCACATCAAATGCACCAAGCCATAAATTCCCTAAACTCTTAGAGATGAAAGTCAAACACTAGAGAAAAAGAGGGTTTGGTACACACACCATACAGCAGAAAAGATGTTTAATTTAGTACCGCTCCATCTATTATGAGAAGCTGGGACGGCCAAGTTCCGCCTTAGAAAATTTTCAGATTATAAACTGAATTTTCCCAATGTAAATCAGCATCAGTGGCACGTCTTCAATTTTGAGCAAAGATATTTCTTCTACAGTGCTCACCTTAAAATAATTAATTTTCCAGCCTCTCTCTCGAAATGTTTTTAAATCCAGCAGAGAAGTACAGACACTAGAACAAAGAGTAGAGGTGGTGGGACCATAAAGTTCTACACATATGTCCAAGAGCAGTGCTGCTTAATAATCAGACCAGTTAATGGACTCACTACCCCATAACAGCCCCTTGCAAATTCTGAAGTTAAGAGCTTTGATCAAAACTGTTCGGTAATATTAAAATAGAAATCCAATGATAATTGTTAATGGTATTACAGAGAATTTGAAAAACAAATCCAGACAGTTTGAAAACCAGAAATGAGGTATTAGATGCACCCGTCCTGGGTATCTTCAGCTTTAACATGCTTAGGAATTTCCAGGAATGCTGTTAAAATGCAGGTTCTGATTTAACGGGTCTGCACTGCTGAGTTACCCACAGATGCCCAGCTGCGGCTCACGCTGCTGGTCCAGGCATCACACGAGAAGTAGTAAGTCTGCCTGTTTTTAAGAAAGATCACATTGGTGAAGCTGCCAGAGAGATGACAGAGAATCTCCAGTTGGAAGGTCTGTGACAAAACGTTATGAACTAGAATTATAATGCAGAGATGAAAGACAGATTTAAGAATTTATGTAAATGTCCGATTTCTCCAGAAGAAACTGGTTACCTATGAGGTAGGAAAATAATCTTGTTTTTGTAAGAGAGGACTTCTAAGAGGGTAAGCAGATTTACAATCCATACGTAACTGGGGTTCTTCAACCTTGTATGATGAGCGTCCTAGACTATCTCCCTAGAAAATTGCAGATATAAACTTGTACCCACAGTTCTATATGTAATTTTAGAAGGTTCAACTGAATTTCCTTCTGAAAGGCATGAATTACCCAGGGGCTCGCAGATCACAGTTTAAGACTACCAGTATACATAGTTGAGGTAGGAGAAAGATTCGTAGTTTTAAAAGACAATACAAGTTATTTAATAGATAACATAATAGAGGACAATTATTTCTTCTCAGTTAAGAGAGGGCTACTTCAAATCTGCTTATATATTTGACTGATGATACTATTGTATAAAGGTTGATGGTTCCTCAGTCATTTCCATAAAATACAAATTGGTGGAAATGTATAATTTTCCAAGCAAAGACATTCAGCTTATTCACGTCAGGTAAGAGGAATCACCATATAAAGAAGTTAAGTATATACTATTTTGGAAGAACACAAGACAAATAGATCCAGTGTGAAAATTACTACCTAGAGAAGGGATTCATGAAGATGCAAAAGGCAACTATTCTTCTATGCTAGTGTTCCACAGTGGGTTTTTTTTCTCCAATAGTTTTGAGCATCTCACCACCCGTCTCCTTATACTAGTGAGAAATTATAAATCTTTAGGATTGTCATGTTATTGATGACTTAATCTTAGATAAGCAAATTAGAATCTAGAAATGGAGCTACACTTGAGTGTGCGTGTGTAAAACGCTATGCCAAGGCACGACATGAGGTACAGACATAAAGCCGTGAGAGTACTGAGTACTAAGAGTACTAACAAGGGAGTGCTTCTTTCCAGCATGAGAGAAGGGGGACGTGTCAAGGAAACAGTCACAGCAGTAGCTCTGAGCTGGACCTGGAAGAATGAGTAGGATTTCAATGGATGGAGGAGTAGAGGGATGGCATTTCCAGAACTAGGGCTCACATGAGCAAAACACTGCAGAGGTGGGGAGGGAGGAATATGCAGTTTAGACCTAGGAGAGAATGATACTCTGTTACATTTGCTGCATTGTCACTACTTGTGTAGTCTGCTGGGGCTGAGACTGGCTTTAACCCACGGAAGATGGCAGAACTGGCCGTGTGCCGGTTCTGGGCTTATGCATCAAGAAGGCCTGGCTTTTGTGGTCCTGGGAGCCCTGAGCTGCCAGGTAAAGAAATATGAACACCTTTCTGGAGAGATCACATGGAGAGGAAGGAAGGACCCAAGATTCCATGAAGAGAGACAGAAGGTAGGATCATCTCAGCTGAGTCCCCAGCCTGCAGTCAACTGGCCAAGTGAATGTAGTCACGCTCAGGACTACAGGAAGACAGAAGAACTGCCCAGCCAAGCCTGCGCTGCCTGCAGAACAAAATGACTGTTTGTTGGAACACCATTCTTTGGAAGAGTTTGTCATGCAGCAATAGAAAACTGAAACAGAGCATTTATCAATATGTTAAATCAGCACCTTCTTTTGATATATAGAAAATTCACACGCCCACCTAGAGATTCAGATGCAGCCCTGTCCTACACACGCTAGTCAAAACTTGTTTTGAATCTTATTATTGGAGCTTTGTGCACAAAATTCTAGGATTTTTTTTCTTTTTACAAATAAGAATTATTCTAAAAGTAAGGAGGCTTTTTAAAACAACACTCCCTGGATCACTCCTCCTTCTGCCCTTCCTAGACAATAGCAACTTATTCAGATTACACTGTGTGTCTGTCAGAGTGTTGTGTTGTCTAGACGTATTCATACGTCTAAACAAGTTTATATGGAAGAATTCCCTAGGTGTGATACATGGCCATTTTTTTCTATTCTATTCCATCTCTTCTTCCTGCTGGTTGTGACCCACTAAGTTGATTTCATAAGGTTATGACCCTCAGTTTGAAAAACAGTGTCCTAGGAATCATTCATCATTCAATATACATTTGTTAAAGTCTGTATGTGTCATACATTGTTTTAATCTCTTGGAGACGACAGTGAAAAAACACCGTTCCTTCTTTCATCGGTAAATTTGTCATCAAACAGCAATAACAAAATACGGACAGAGGATGATTTCATTTGTAATAAATGCTGGGAAGGAAAAGTATGACTGCCGTGAGAAGCTGTCAGGAGACTTCACTGAATGCGGAGTACTGAAGTGGATCTATTCCTGGATGTCAAGTTAGGGAAAGCCCAAAGCAACAGAGGTCAGTCTTTAGACTGAGCATTTCCAGACTTTCTGGCCTGCCAAGGGCTCGCAGAGGAGGACACTAGGAGGTGCTGAAAGAGCCAAGTGGGGCCCAGGCTGGGCTGACGCTCTAGTCAGCCCTCCAACTGGCCGCAGGGGCTGGTATCTGCCTTTAGCTTGTTGGCCCATTTTACTTAGCACTCTGACAATTCCTGGCCTGCTGGGTCTGGAGAAAAGAGTGCAAGGGGGCCACATGGAAGTATTCACCTTAGAGTCCAGAAATGGACAAAATAAAATAATTTACCGTATTTCAGCATCAGATTATGAGATCCATTCAGAGTCACATAAAATCATCTGCAAGAGACTCCCAAGCTGGACCCAGACAGTCACTGGTTGAGGTGTTAGCATATCTGGAGAAAGAACACTCTCACTGGAGGGAGGGTGGCCAGTGAGTAAACTGGAGAAAAAGGAGACTTGACTTGTGCTGCGCTTGGGGAAGAGGGGGTGTCTACATGGGCTCAGGGAGTCAGCCTCTCCTGAAAAAGACTATCCCTCCTGCTCACATGGATGTCCTAGGTCCTCAAAACCGAGACAGTAAATACTCTGATCACATGTGACTGTTTATGCTAAATCCACACTACGCAGGCAACTGGCTTTCTGAACTTACCAGAACGTGTGCACTGGTGGGGCCAAACCATTTTGTGGCTTTTAAGGAATCAACTGATAGTCCAGCTTTAAGGCTCTTGTGAGCTTTGAAAGTGGGAGTCAGCATCCCTGAGGACCACAAAAAAATCACCTAAGACTGCCTGGCCAAGGGGCAGACCCTGGGAATTCACCAGGGAAAATACTACTCTGTAAGGATCTGTCTGGGTGGCCAACTGTCCTTCCCCAGGCAATACCCCTAGGTAATCCCCACCCCCAACACACACACCATTTTTCATTTGAAATTTAGTAGCTACCGCAGCTCTCCAGCACAGCAGCAGCTAACTTTTGTTGACCGCTGCCCACGTACCAGGCATTGTGCCCAGCACCGTGTGGCTCACCTCCTTTAATCCTCACTGTAAGGGTGCTGCTATTATTACCCCTTTTACGACTACGGACACTGAGGTTAGGAGGCACAAGCTACCACGAGCAGTAATGGCAGAGCGGGGATTCCGAGCAGTGTGATTCCAGAGCTGGCACCTCGGGCCAGCATAGGACATTGCCTCCTACTGACGTCTATGCACGAAGAAGGACTGTCCAAACGTGCACTCATTTCCAAACTCCAGCTTGTGAAGTTTGTTTTCTTTAAATGGAGAAGGGAAGACAAAGGACCTCTCTCTATGCTTTGATGATCTACACACGTTTCTTGGACTTTGAAGTTTTCTCCTCCGGGTTCTCCAATGCTTCACCCAAACCAGAGAGAACTAGCTCAGCCCTCTACCCATAATCCCACCTCTCCTCCTTCTGGCTTTTCTGTGGCTCACAGGGGAGGGTTCCTGCATATTTTTAATTTGATTCCAGTTTGGCTCCTTCTGACCTATGACTGCCAGAACAAGCCTGGAACTAGACAGACGGTCAGTAAAACGTGGGCTTATCCTTGGGGAACTTCCTGTATTTCCATAAGGTGATAACAGAAAGCTACTTTGGATAGACTCTTGGGGTGATGGCTGTCCCCCCGGGGTGTCTCCTACTGTGGAAGTGCCCTAATGCGGGACTGCCCATTTACGTAAACACCAATCAGTACTAAAACATCATTTTGCAAAACATGTCCTCCTTTCTTTTAAAATATTTATTAAGTGTGGGGTATTTGAATGTGTTCTTTACCTACATTTTTCTATCCTATATCCAGAGGGAATTGGGCAGCCAGAGACCAAGATCACAGCTTCCAGGGACCAAAGGGCTGATGCCCTCAACCTGCCTGATCTCCTAGTGAAACTCTTGACTGGGGAGGTAGACTTGGCAATGAGAACAATGCTTTTGGTGGGGAACCAATGGAGCCAAATCATCTCTGTAAGACACATTGAGTAGGGTGATTATGCATTTATTCAAGGATGCTCTGAGCACGTCCCATGGCCAAAGCACTGTTCTGTGTATGTCTGTACCAGTGAACAAAATAGGCGTAGATCCCTGACCTCAAGGAGCTCACAGTCTAACAGGAGAGAGAGAGAGACTAAATTTTAAAAATGCAGTAACTTATATGTTAGAAAGAAAGACATATGGTGTGCAGATACACATACAAATAGTAGAGCAGGGACTGGGAATAGGGGAAATTCAGGATGCAGTTAAAAAATAGGAAAAATAGGAAAAAATGGTCATGGCTGGCCTCATGGAGAAGATGATACATGAACAAAAACTTGAGGAAAATTAGGGAACTGGCCTGAAGTTATTGAGGGAAGAACATTCCATGCAGCACCAAGGTCTTAAGATGGACGTGTGCTTTGGGTGCTTGAAAATCAGCAAGGAGGCTGGTGTGGCTGGAGCCAAGTGAATGAGGCAGAGAAGGATGGGGAAGAAGACCAGAGATGAACCAGGTACCAAGTCAGGCTGGACGCTGTAGGCCATAGTAAGCACTTTGAGAGGAATAGGGGACCATTGCAAGGTTGTGAGGAGAGGACTGACATGATCTACATGGGCTGCTGCCTTTAGAACAGCCTGAAATGCAGCAAGGGAAGAAGCAGAGTGACCCATGCAGATGCCATTGCAGTCATCCCAGCCAGAGAAGGTGGCAGCTGGCAATAGGGAAGTTAACTATGGAGGTGGTGAGGAGGACTTCAGCTCTGGGTAGAGTTTAACAGTAGGGGCTTCAGGACCTCTGATGGATCAGAAATGAGATGTGACAGCAAAAGGACTCACAAGGATATCCCCTAACTGTGGTCTGAGCAAGAGAGATGGGAAAGCTATGATTAGAGCAAATTGGGAGGAGGATGGGGACTCTGGAATTCAGTTCCTTCCTTCCCTCCCTTCTTCCTTCCCTCCACCCTTCTTTTATTCCTTTCCCCAGCCACCCTTCCATGTACATTTACAAATGCCAGACACTATACTTGGAGATACAACAGACTCAATGCATCCTCACCAGCAAACAGAACATAAATGACAGAATAAGGAAGTGAGATTGATCACTCACCTCCTAAAAATTTAGCTCCTGATACTAGCAGATTTGACTAATTTACAATTTTTGATCATAGTTTGGAAAATGTAGCAATACTTCCACACAGATTCTACTTAGAAAACAATGTTAAACCTGAAATTAGGGTTCCATTGTTAAGTTGCTGGTATATTCTTTTGCCTACCATATTACCAAAAACTAACCAGAACAACCACTGATATGAATGAAACATTCATTACTATCTCATAGAAGTGGTGTATTTTTTGTTTCTCTATCCATTATCCATTAAAGGTTTTTAGAACACAGCTAACTATATTATTTATTGGTTTTATTCTAAGAAATTTGAATGCTAAGTGGTACACTTTAGTAGAAAGGATGCCCTAGTACAACGAAAGGAGACTGATCTTTGGAACAGACAGCTCAAGGTCAACTCCTGACTCTATTTTATATTACCTATGTGACTCTGAGCTAGTTATTTAACCTCTCTGTGTCTCAGTTTTCACAACTATAAAACAAGAACAATAATTTATCCAACCTCACAGAGTTACGGTCAGGATTATGCAAAGTCCTTTGAACACTGAGGCACACAGCAAGCACTCAGTTAATGGCATTACTTACTAAGTGCAATTAGGCTCATCTTATTGCCACTAACACACACCAAGGAATTATCTCCGCCCTTCCCAGGAGCTTATTTTCATATCTGAAGTTATATGTCTTTTCTCTTTTTCACTTTCAGTTGTTTACTTCTGAAGGAAAATTGACAAAGATGGTATAAATGCTCAACACTGTTGATTAATACCACTGGGCTAGAACGTGAACACTGAACAACTCCAAGAATAATTTTGAAGAAGTGTATTTTGCTTGTATTGTTTTATGAGGGGGAGGTAATTAGGTTTCTTCATTGATTTCTGCTTGGAGGAGGTACTGGGGGTTGAACCCAGGACCTCTAGAGTGCTAAGTATGCGCTCTACCACTTGAGCTATACACTTCTCCCTGAAGAAGTACATTTTGAAGCAGAAGAATGTTCGAGATTTTTTGTTAAAATGAAAAAAAACTGTTGCAGTGGTAAATGGTCAAATATTATGATCTCATTAAAACATACATATAAATGCACAGACATTTGGACGGCTATAAAGCAAAGACTAACAGTGGTTATCTCTGCATGGCTAGATTTGTAGAGTTTTAGTATCTTTTGTGAGTCATTTTTGTTTTATTTTCTGAACATGAATAAAGTGCTCAGATGACTTAGTAGTGTTCCCAACTGAGATACATAAAGAGGAACAAATTTAGGGGGAAAGCTAAATTTGATTTTGGATATGAAGACTATGATAAGCCTGTGAGACATTCAGGTGGGAATTTCCAGTAAACAGTTGGGTTTTCAAGCTTCACAGGAGAGGCTAAGATAGACCTGGATATGAATTTAGGAGCTATCAGCATAGAGGTGGTGGCTACAATAACAAGAATGTGTGAGTGGATCCTGGAGAACATGAAGAGTGGGGAGAGCCGGGGGCTGAGGATGGGATAATGGGAACACCAAGGTCAAAGGAAGGGTGAAGGAAGAAGAGCGGAGGAGGGATACAAAAAGAAAGTATGGCCTCAAGCCAGGAGGACAGATGGACAGCTGTCAGAGTAACCTAGTAAGGAATGAGCTGAAGAGTATTTGATTTGACAGTGAGACCAGAGGAACCATATCTGCAATAGCTTGGTGGAGGAATAAACGAGAAGGAAAGAAAATGGAGGTAGTGAGTATGAACTCTCTTTCTAGAAGTTTGTGTGAGAAAATCAAGAGAGATATGGGGTGACACAGAAACAAAGAAGAAGGGAGTTTTTCCCTTGGGAAGGGAGGAACTCAACCAGTCTGAAGGAGAAAAAGCCACTGAAGAGTGTGTCAAAGAGGGAATGTGATGGAAGGAGCAATACCTGTGGGAGGTATTGAGAAGGACACGGGTTAGGTCTGGGGTATTCCCCCTTATTTTTAAGTGCATAAAATTAAAATATCTCTTTAGTATCGCACAGAAAATTAATACTGACTGGGCAGAATAAATTTAGCCTTTTATTGGTGACTCGGTGCCATTCATAACTTGAACGTCAACTGCTACACTCGGCTGTCCAGCAGAAATGCTGTTAGGGTTTCTTAAAACAGGTTGAGCTCATTGCCCCTTTGCAAAAAGTCCCAAACAGCTGTGCTTTTTAAGATGATTTTGATAGATCTTCTCTTTCTCCTTTTGTTTTCAGGCCATCAGCTGTCACTTGGCTACTATCGGTTGTGGCTTTCCCTGCCCACCTTTTCTAATTTGCTCACCCGATTATAGAAGGCTTGGAACCACACAACTAAGCAGGTATGAATCATCACTAAACTATGGGCATTTATTTCTCTTGCTAGTGAAGTGCGTTATCTTTAGTGGGTGAAGCGGTGAACATCTATTTTGGGGACTCAGAGAACTGTGTTGGTTCCTTCTCGGTGCTTATCTGTCTTACAGGAGAAAGGGGATGCTGTGGGGGTTGGGGAGCTGAATTCTTAACAGAGTGTATAGTGCTGTCAATAATTGAAGTATATGTATATATCATGTTTACTGAGATACAATGTGTATTTAGAGAAAAAGCTGATGGGACACTCTGAGTTTACTTGTTAAGAGTGACTGCCCTTCTACACAATCTACAGGGCGCGAGTTTGTGGAACAACTTCATCAGCACCTTCTGCAAACCCTAATCTATGATTACAGAAATAGCAGCAGTTTTAAAATAACTTTGCAGTGATTTTGGTTTTGTTTAGATCCCCAACAATGTAACTTCCACAATACTCTGGCAGATTTATAATTATCACCGATAAACACATTTCTTATCTCAGAGAATCAGTGCTTTAATGCTCGCTGGAGTCCTCACTAGTAACTATATAGCCAACAAATGGGTAAAGTTCAGGGAACAAAATGGGCATCTTTGCCCAAATTCATTATCAACCTGTTTCCAGCATGTGTGTTACTAAGCTGTATGATAATGTACTTTTCTTGAGCAAATATATTCAAGAAATTAAAATGGCGTTAAGCATATACTTCCCCATTGTATAATCAGAGTGAACAAAAAGACTAAATTTCAGACAGCTCGTCCCTTAGATTTCTTTTTAATGTGCATGCCATCTGTAATTGACATTCTATGAGAAGTGCACAAGCCAAATTTTTGCCCTCTGACCCTGATTTACCAAATTTCTACAGCTTAGACCTGCTCAGACAGGTTTTGAAAATAACATCTGCCTAGAACACGTACAAACATGCTCAGTGAGCATCTGCGTACATGTATATTACTACCTTTCCTTTCTTTCTTACTCTGAGCGCTTTTAAAAATCAGCATAACTGCAATAAAAAGAAACCACAACTGCCCTGTTACTGAACTACACAGCAGTGTGTGTGTCAGAAAACACCCTCAGAGTTTACGAGAGTCCAAAGAGAGACAGATGCTCTGCACGTACTCCACGGCGGCAGGAGTTCTGGTGAAAGGAGATACCGACCCAGAGCTGTTTGAGTCATGATTGTGCAGCCAGGGAGGAGGCGGGAGAAGGACTGGAAAGCTGGGTTGGCGCAGGGGTGGCAGTGGAAAGTGAAAGGGCAGAAAAGATAGCAGGGGTGAGAAGGGCTGCAGATGTGCTGCTAGGGTAGACCTCCCATTCTAAGTCTCCATGTTTCAAACAAGTTTTTTAAAGTTCAAAGAAAGACCACTTTTTGCAAGATGAGAGGCTGCTCTAGGCAACTGGTTCTAAATAATTAACGACATTTGATAATTATTCAATATCATCGTTAGCAACAATAATGGCAAGACTAAATGCCAATAAAAATACTTTAGAGGGTTTGTATGCCAATGCCTTCATCTGAACTCACTTTCTCTCCACTTTAGTCACTATGATTTCACTGCCTTCACAGTAGCTTTACCCAACCCTCCAGGATACAATTTCTCAACATATGAGTTGTTACAGAGGTCCAAGGTTGCAGCTGAGTTGAATTACTCTCACTTACATAAGGTATCTCTCTTTGGCATATTATTCTATTCTCAGGTCTCACTGCTATCAATCATTCATCTATTGTCAGATAAATTTTTCTAAACCATTATTTTTGTCAACATATTGCTATGTCCATCTGTGTCCAAAAACCATTAATGACAGTCTACTAACATTAGGTTAAGGTCCAAAATATGCTAGTGTAGCCAAGGCTTTCTCAACCTAAATCCCTTCTAACCTCATCTATCTGGACGTCTGCTAGAGGATTGTCACACTTGTCACCTGCATCCTTGATTCAAAATCTGTGCATCTCTTTTGGGGTGCCTGCTCCTCTCTGTTTAAATACTTGATCTATAAGACCCACCTCAAGCCTTACTTCCTCTATGGAACATTTCCCAACTAATCTAGCTCTCAAAGATCTCCTCTCCTCCTCTTCTTTCTCTTCTTCTTTGCATCTATATGATTCATTGCTTCCATTATTTATTTGACATTAAGAATTACAGAATTCCTGGTGCAATGGTATGCTGGGACTGACTGCTGTCAACTGTTAAATATTCAAGAATTTTGCAAAAGGACGGTTAAACCAGTGATAGCTTGAAATCAGCTATGGTGGAAGTGTTTACACCACGGCAATAGGCAAACATTGTTAACCAGGTTTTGTTGTGTTTGTTTGGCTTTTGGTGGGAAACAGGGGAAAGAAGAGAATTGGTTTACCAGCATACCACTGCAACAAACCCTCTAATCCAACTATTCTTACTACAATTAAAATATTGTATCAATTCCCTATTTGTAGCTAGCCAATATAAATGTAAATACTCCCAGGACTAAGTAATCCATGACCTCCCAAGGAATTAAGTTCCAACAGGGACATATATCCATGTATAAACATTAAACTGTAGACTCTGTAAGGACTAGCTGTATCTCCTTTATATTTTGTATTCTCCATCGTGCCCAGCACAGAGTATAGTGAAAAGCAGATCTTTCTACCTTTCTAGCTTCAGTTTCCAGGGCTCCACATTGCCCTTTCACTTCCAGCCTTATAGAACCTTGGAGCTATTTCTCAAACATCTCAGGTATTTCTTAAGTTTGTAACTTTCCACAAGCCACTTTCCCACTTTGGCTGGCCCAAGCCCATTGAAGCCCTCCTTCCCCTGAGTGTGCACTGTGATTTTTACAACTCTCCACTATACAGCAAGGCGCTTAAATCTTAAATCCTATCTTTTCCACCTTGTGCATCCCAGGTCCCAGATGCTTGGCACATAGAAGGTGCTCCAATAAATCTTTGTTGATAGTGAACAAAGCAATTCAGATAAATGAATAAAGCAATTTGTATAAGGTAGGTTTACTTTGGCACTTGTCCACTGTGTTGATCGTTGATCACTCTAAGGAATAAGCCTCAGTGATTTTGCTACATTGTTTTTTATATACAAAGCAACCATCCATCAGGACATGAAATTCAAAGAGGAGTTTATTCACATCTCAGTGAGTACTCTCAGCACGACTTTCTTTCTATGCACCATCCAGTGTGCCTGAGATTATTCTCCTGTCTCTCCGGATCATGGTTTGGTCTTCTAGTTTAGATATCCTTTCTTGTACACATTTATCTGTCTTCCTTCTCCTCTCCTTCACCATCAATGGTAGATGCAGCACAATTAAAATGATACCTTGTTTATCCTTGGGAAGTCTTCACAGTTGTTCTATTGTTCTATGCTTAATATCTTACAAATGAAAATTAGACCACAGGACTTGAGGGAGTGAAGGAATTAAGGAAGAAAGGAGAAAAGATACAAGAGTAAAGAAAAGCATATGAGAACTGTATAAACTGGGGTGGAAAGGATGAAATTTTTTTAGAAGGCTTTTTTTTGGAGAACCAAATAAAGGTAGTAATATTCCAAAACTCTTAATTCAAATTTCCTGCCTGCCTCCTTTAGAGAAGATAGTAGATGTTACCATATTCATAAAAGTGAGTTTCTCTGTAAATTGTCAAAATCTTATCTTCAGTTTATAGATCCAGGACTCCTAATAATGGGCAAGCAAAATAAAAATAAAGTGTTTTTAGAAAAACCCTAATTAATGTTAAATATCAAGAGAGTAAAGGAAAGTTATGCCCTTTATATAGGATATAGGGGTTATCAATATATGGGCTCTGTCTACAGAAGTATATTATTTGGGGAATTGAAATAATTCTTGACAGAATTTAGGCAGAAAGGTTTTAACATCAGAGCAGAGGATACAGATGAATTTTATGAAGCCTGAATTTCTGTCTATAAAACATTAGACTGTCCTTACTTTTTCCATCTCACCTCTAACTTGAACTTTTTCAATGGTGCTAATATGACGAAGAAAATAACAGAAGACTATAATAAAGAAAGCTTAGAATATAGGGGCTTTCATTCCAGTAACACTGTTTTCCAACCGTGGAGCTCTGCTATACGCCTTAACATTAGCCGTTCAATCATATTCCAGGAGGGACGTGGTGGGAACATCCTGTCATTCATGTCAATCCCACTACACTTCCAACTGTTCATACTCAGAGAAATGGATGTGAAGGGCCTGAGACAGAAAAGCAGGACAGAAGAAAATCCTACCTGTAATCTAAGTTCCAGAGAGGCTGATGGGGAAAAACGCAAAACAAAATCAAACCAACAATACTCTAAAATCTGAAAATATTATTTTTTGACCAACCAACTTAAAAAAAAAAAGCTGAGGATAACTTTTATTTTGTTGTATTCTGTTTTCCTTTAATATACCCCACAACATATAGTCAAGTGGTCACCCTACAAAGTGGACTTCACTGGCTATGACCTGGTCAGAATCCTCCATTCATTCATCAAACACATATGAATCTCTATGTGCCGGGCACTTTGAGTTCCAATGTCAATGAGATACAAAGTAAACTCTCAAGAACATCACAGGCTTATGGTAGCCAAAACCACTTTTTCTTTAATTCATAAAGCTGTACTCTGATAACTCTTAGTGCTAAATTCTCTCTTTCTTTCAACATAATTTGGTGAGCTGAAATTCACATAATACAAAGTTTAAAAACTTAAAGTGAGCAGCTTAGTCGAAAATTGTACCTCTTGGGGAGTGATGGAAATGTTAGCTATCTTGATTGTGGTGGTGGTTCATTTGGTGTATATACATCTATCAAAATTCATCAAATTGTACACCTGAAATATGTGTAGTTTACTGTACAGGAATCATATCACAATAAAGGTGTTAAATTTAAAAAAATAAAGTGAGCAGTTCAGTGGCTTTTAGTGCTTTCCCAATGTTGTGCAAGTACCACCTCTAGTTCCAAAGGTTTCTATTGTTCCAATAAAATCCCTGATCCATTAAGCAGTTTCTCCCTCCAAGACCACTTTAAATTTCAATGTGTGGAAAGCCTTCATTTAAAAACATGTTTGGGAAAAAAAAAGGGGGGGGGACCTCTTCTACACAATAATCACTCTAACTCAAATAAAGGAATTGAGAAAAAATACTGATTCAAAGAGTCTTTTAAAGTCTGAGTCAGCCTTCCATTTTAGGATTTTTAAAATGGCATTCTTCATTTTGTTTCATTGTTTTGTTTTCAGTCTTTGTCAGTTTTCCAGCTTCTCATTTCCCAAATCCTTGTAGGTGTTTCCTTCGGTCCAGTGGCTAAGGCGCTGTTGTACTGAGTATTATGACACACGATTCCTAAAGATCAATCAACATGAAGAATTTGCAGATCTGTGAGCGTATTTATCCCCTGCGCCTCAGGGCTTCATCTCTAAAGCCCACACAGTCTTCCTTCTACCTTCAACCATAGGCAATGGTGCAGCTGATCCTAAAGCTGTCTCCACCACATCTTTGTTTAATAGTTTCCCAGCAAACCCTTCTTTGATGTTTCCTTTTTTTTGCCAACTTAGGTAATCCAGTTGATTTAAAAAAAAAAACAACCTCTTTCCAGGTGATCTTTGTTTCCCTTCCATAATCTGCTGTGGACAAATCCTCTTCCTTCTTAATTTTGTTCAACACTTCTAATTCTTTGTTCCTACAACTATTGTCTTGCCATCAAAGTGTTTGATTCCAGAACCCAGGACCTACCTCTCCAGTTCATTTAAAA
Source organism: Camelus dromedarius (assembly GCF_036321535.1). Taxonomy (NCBI): domain Eukaryota; kingdom Metazoa; phylum Chordata; class Mammalia; order Artiodactyla; family Camelidae; genus Camelus; species Camelus dromedarius. The sequence continues at coordinate 38,702,010 of NC_087438.1, forward strand.
TATGAGTCGCCAAGTTTCCTGTTCTTGACATTGAAGTTCTCGGTACCAGCACGTTTTGCCCTCTTTCTAAGGCTCTATTCCAGACACTCTGTCCCCTAATACTTACAGGTAGGAAATATGTATGTCCTAGTAAATCAGAAGCCTTCTGGTGGGGATGTACGGAAGTAACTGCAATGTGAAAGAAGCGTGTCCTGAGGCAGCAAGCTGTCGCACAGTAGTTAAAAACATGTTTGTAAAAGGCAGAGAGACTTGAGTCCAAATCTTGGCTCTAGCGTTGATAAGCTACACACCCCTCAGTGTGTTGCTTAAATTCTCTGAGCATCAGCTTTCTCACCTGTACACTGTACACTGTAAAAAGGCAGCACTATTTAATGGACAGGTCTTGCCTTCACACCACTTTTGGTATTTGAACAACTTGTCAAGTCAGTCAACATACGACCTCAGAAACTGCTGACAAGGTACAACTTTTAGAAAATGGACTCAATGAGGAACAACTTTTCCTACTCCAAGCTCAGCTTCTGATTTCACTCTGATGGGTATCCACACATCACAACACCTTTCGAGGTCTTCAATTTCTGAGTTATAAGCTCAGGGAGGTTGAGGAGGAGTTCCCTTACTTGCATTCTGGCTCTGTGATTCCGGGGTTGTATTTTACACTTGAGGACCACTGAGGTGTAGAGAGCGGTAATCATGGGCAGCAGTTTGCTCAAGGTCACCCAGAAAAGCACGCTGTAGAACAAACTCATCCTAAACTGGTTCTCAGCGAGTTTGATTTCCACCTGACTCGACCGTGCTCTTAGTTCCCTCCACTCGTCAGTCTCAGCTCAGCCTGACCCCAAGAAGCTCCTTTCTCTCCTGCCTCCCTGATAAGTCTACAGCCCAACTAGGCTCCCCATCAGAGATCTCTTTTGAAAGTGGTTACTCTAGTAACCGTCTCCTATCAGTTACTTTACTGCTGATCTATTGCAACCAGACAATTAGTGGGAATTCTATAGTGAAAAAGGAGAAGACAGAAAAAATCCGGCAAACATAATATTGGCTAAAAACTTTTAAGCTAAAAGATAGGGATGTGGTTTTTTTTAATCAAAGCATATTATTTATGAATAAAATATTTATAGTAAAAAGCTGAAAATGTGGGACTATTTCCCAAATTGATGGCAGAGGTTGTTCTGGAGAAGGAAGAAGGGAAGTGGGGCTGATGATGGTGGGGACACAGGATCTTCACATTTATCTCTGTTGATTTATTTCTTCTATTCCAAAAAAATCAGAGGCAGCAATGACAAATATTATTTGTTCCTTCCACATTGTAGATATATATTTGTAGATCTCTTCATTTCCAGTCATTTTTCCCCTACATTAATTCTAAAAGATCCATATCTGCTACACAAAGAATGAACACATTTCAGATCTGTCGACGAACAGTTCAAATGCAGGGGCAAGGCTGGTACTACAAACACGTGTAACCAGAGCCACAGTGCTCTCAATGCTTCTAGTTTTGGATTACAGCAGTGAGGGGAGATTGAGCTATTTTGTTTCCATGGCTCATTAAACTAGGGTTAGGCTGGTGTCCATAATCAAATTCCCTGCTTTTCTCCTTCCTCCTCCTTAGGAAATGAGGCCAGACCTTAGGGAAAAGAAAGACTGAAAAATACCCCAAGTCCACAGTAATTCTGCCTATAAAGGAAATTAACACACCTGAAAAGGATTACATTCTCTTTCCTTTTCTAAATGATCCCTTTCCTTAAGCTTCCTCTGTCAATTGACTGCCAACCCTATTTGCTAATTCCCTCATCAGACTCACTAGGACTTCCTGTTGCAAATGAGCGCTCAGTGAATTTGAGCCTGACATCTTCAAAACACACCCAGACTCCGGGGGCTTCTGGGCTTCCTGCTCGGATGCCGGGTGCAAAGGGGACCTAAACATCGCTGGGGGTGGGGGGGGTGATCGATCACTGTGGTCTGGGAGGGTTCCAGGCCTGAGAAAGGAAGAGCAAGAGACACAAGGAACCAGCAGGTAGGAAGAAGGGAGAAAGCCTTTGGCCATTTTTCTGCTGGAGGAAATGATCTGGACGGAGAATAAAATAACCACAGAAGGGGAGGGGTGGGACAGGATGGGGAGATGACAGACACACCCACAGGAACAGAAACAACTTGGGGAGACAAGTCAGAACACTTGTAATCAAGGCAACAGAGCAGAAAAGGTGAAAAGAATGGAAACACTTGGTCTGTGTCGTGTTGACAGGATTAACATCAAAGTCAGGACTTTTAACCTTTTTGTGGACAAAAGCCCTGTGAGAAGGCTCTGGCCCCTGCCTCCCATCCCCCCCCATCCCCCAGTGGACCTTCGCATGCGCAGGCTCCTCCTGTAACTGGAGGGAGGGCTCTGATCCCCTCAGGCACAACCTAGGACCTTGGGTCCTGGGACTGTAGGTTCAGAATTCTTTCTTTATCTGATGTTAAAAAAAAAAGTATTTAGTATCTTTTAATAGGAAGAAAAGAAGGAAGGAAGGACTCCATTTATAAGCGTCTGCTTGTCACAAAACAAAAATGAAAAGAAAACAAAAATAGCCAAAATGAGCCAGGCTAGGATGATTGACCTGCGTCCTTTCAGAAGTTGCAACCAACAGGGCCTCACGATGATTAGCTATCTCTCCATGAGTACACTAAGTGTACACAGTAAATGTGCTTTGCTCAACTCCTTCTCCCTGTGTTCACTCGGTCACATTAAACAAAGAAGCCCATCTTAGTGTAACTTGTCCTATTTTTTAAGAGCAAACGGGAGGGAGAGGAGGGTTCTACCCCAAGCATCTTTTGTGTCTTTGGAAGGGATGCTGCTTCCCGCTTCTTCCTTTTCAGAAGGACACAGGTCTTTGAAAAGGAAGAACCATTCCTGTGCTTCGTTCTCATGCTCCTTTCTCACCAGTCCATTCAAAATAGGCGTTTCAAATAACACGATTTATTAAACCCACATTTTCTGCCAGATTTTGCTTTATGTGCATATGTTCTTTTGTTTCCCTTCTAACATTTCCCCTGCTCAGAAACCACTCTTTCTGGTATAGCTGAAGGATATGGATATTAAAATCAGATCAGCAAAAGGTTTTTATGGGCTTGGGAAGCTGCCAATCAATGCTGTAAAATAAAGCTCGCATTGCTCTGATAGCATCAAGTCTATTCTGTGGAGTTTTAATATTGCGGGGGTGGCGGGGGGCTGGAGTCAGGATGGAGCTGGCAGAACAACTGGGTTACATTAATTGTGGAATTTGAAAACGGGGACGATTCACACGAAAGAATTGTTTTCAAACACTCCCTAACCTCCAAGACATTTTCCAGCCGAGGGACCCTTTGAATTACAGCTGGAGGTGATGTTCTTGGAGCGGCCTCTGAAAGCTGAAATCACAACCTGCCCGCAGTGTTCCCTTTGCAAACCCACAACTTTGTCATTTTCTCAGGCAGACACATGAACACTCAGGAGTCCACAGTGAGGCTGGGGGCGGGAAGGGGTGGAGGGAGGTGGCTTTGTAGTAGCTCTTTTGAAGTGTTTAACTCCCCCTTTGTAATGTATTCATCAACACGCATTTCAAGCAGACCAGTTTTAGCTCAAAATTTCCTTCTCAGAGGCTTGTATTTTCTCCTGTGGTTCAGGGCCTCTGTCCAGCACCTGGGTGGCACGGTTTGTTTTCTCTGGACTCAGAAATGCTAACAAAATTAAATTCTTTCTTTCTCTCTGTCTCCCTCTTTCTCGCATCCTCTGCCCCCATCAATTCAGGCTAAAGTGCCTTCTGGGGCCGGGGTGGGCAAGTTTATGTGTGAGGTACCAGGAGCAACCGCGTGCCTGTCTCTTTAAAATACAGGAAACGCACAAAAGAAAGAAGAATTCAGCTGGAGCCACCGCTCCCCTGTCTTTGCTTTTCTCCCTTCCTCCCCTCCTCCCCCCTCCCCCCAAGCACCGGCTTTTAATTTTCAAAAGGACTGCAATTGCTTGGTGTGGTTTCAAGAGCTGGGGTGCCATTCTCCCTGATGATGACTCTGCTGACGTCAATGGCATTCTTATCATGCCTAGTGCGACATCAGAAACCAGCCCTCAGAGGCTCCTCTTATTCACGGAGCCTGGGCTCTCAGTAAAACGTGGACCGGATTTCTGAAATGAAAGGGACTCTCTCCTCTTTCCTAGCCAAGCCTGCACTCAGCCAGACACCTTTCTTCTGTATGGCAGCTTGACAGTTAAGACTGCTCCTTAGCGGTCTTTCCTGCAAAGACCCCGAAGGAGAAGAGATGACAAAGTGGGTCACAGCGCTTCCTCTGTGTCCTGGCTTTAGAGATCTGCACGTGGGCGTGCTTGCGTACCTACCTCCACCAAGGCAAGGCTGGGCGACCTACTTCTGATTAGTCTTGAAATTTTGCTAAAGTCTTTGCTAAGGTGATTCCCCCTATACAGCGGACAAGACCCACTAGGTTAAGTGCTCCTAGCTTACTCTCTGGGTCAGAACCCGAGCCCAGGTTCAAAAATTAAGCCCGTGTTCACTTCTCCAGTTTGCAGCAAGTAACCTTCTCTTTTTAAAACCAAGTAAAAAAATAGGAGGTGGGGAGGAGAGGGGAAGCAATCATAGCCGAATAGCAATAGTAATAACAATAATAATAGATGAACAAACAACGAGGACTGACCATAGAGCACAAGGAACAATATTCAATATCTTGTAATAACCTATAATAAAAAAGAATCTGAAAAAGAATATATATATACATATATATACATATAACTGGACCACTTTGCTGTTCACCTGAAACTAATACAATATTGTAAATCAACTATACGTCAATAAAAAGACAGCTGAATATGAAATCAGCATCACTGAGACTGTAACATTTTCCTCTCATTACTTAACATTTTAAGAGGCCTGATCTCAAAGGATGGAGTTATCAGGTAGCCTAGATGCTAAAATCCATCATTCACTTCCCACCCAGAAGGCTGGCAGAAGCTGCTACGATGATGATGAAATTTTCATTTGCAGTCGAGTTTATGATGGCCCAAATCTACCCCCAAACATTTCAGAAACGTCTCCAGTTCAAATCAAGATGTTTAAGGAGTCAAGGTCATTTAACGTGAAGACAGAATGGTACACATCTTGGTAGGTTTCATCTTCCCAATCTTTGATAGAGACAAATCAAGATGGTCTTGGTATCCACCAACCAACCAATGACGGTTCCTCCTAAAGATTATGGCGCCACCCACAGTAAACTTACTAGGAGCAACTGTCCTGGGAAAAAGCCATTTAACGAGGTATGAAATGCACAGTCAGTCCCACCTAGCACTACTTAAGAGTCACGAGATTAAAGGGCATCAGCTTGCCTCTGGTTTAACCCTTCCACCTCCACGTGAGGAACCTGAGGCCCAGCTGTGACTCGTGATTCATCCAAAGTCACACAACCACCAAGTGGCAGGAACGACAGGCTCAAACTGTCTCGCTGCTAAAGGGCGTGCTCCCCCCACTACTGCACATGGGCCCTGACTATTTAAAGCCCAAACCCATGTCCCAAGGTAGTTCCCAGTTTTCATACAAACATGAGTAAGAATCCTGCCTTCCTTGAGGATAGTGTGTTTCCAGAAATTTTTAGATGAATAGAGTTCTAAGAAATCTCTCTTTGTTTTCCAGTAAGTTCCACAACTAATGAAAAGATTACCAAATAGAATGGAACAAGATAATATGTATAGGAAAATCGGGGTGGGGGTGTTGTTGTTTGTTTATTTAAAAAACAAAAAAAACAGCAAAAAAGCAGTGATAGAGTCTGGGAAGAAAGCAAAGGTTTACCTGGGTTCCAAATATGTGAGCCCCCTGCACCCAGCCATCCTTTGGCCTCATTTACTACCTGCTTCCAGCCACCTGACTGTGATGCTGTGATCCTAATGTAATTCATCTTCTCCCTAATTCAAGCCATTGGCTTACTGTTTCTTCACTGTTACATATGATCTGCAGAGTTCCCTTCTTCATGCCCCCCACTCCATATTAATTTCACCTTTTCCACGAAGAGCTTGTCTACTTTTTCAAGTCACCTTTCAGCACTGTCTTTTTGACAGCTATGTATCACATTCTGGTCTAGAATGAAGGTGAAGAGACGGGATGGAGTTGAAAGATGATAGCTTCAGAGTCAGACAGATCTGATTTGGAAGCCTAGCTTAACCACGTGCTACTATTAAATTTTAGGGCATGTCTTAACCTGTCTGAGCCTCAGTTTCTTTACCTGTAAAATAGGAATAATAATTCCTACTGTGCAGTGTTATTTTAAGGTTAGAGATGCTGCTTAATAAGCCTCCACATAGGGGAAACTTCATTAAGGATAATGATACAAATGATGACTAAAAAAACAATAAATGGGTAAGAATCACAAAGTTGGTAAGGACTAAAAAAGTAGGAAAGCAACGTACAGATAGTATATTCCCCCTTGTGACCAGAGTTGGATCTAAGGAGTACCACTAAAACTGGAAGAGTATATTCCTTTAAAGAATTCTTCTAGTGAGAAACTACCCAAACCAAATAACTGGGCATAGGCCTGCATGCAACATTTCTATAAAATGCTAGTGAAATGCATTTTGCACTGAGCATTTGATTGCAATTGGATGTCAAGTAGCTACAAAACCTAACTGTGCTCTTAAAAATTCTTCAAGGATTTTTTTGAAACTGGTCTGTGAGAGCTACTTTAAAGGTAAGCGATTATGGGCTGAGCCAGTTTCTGGTTCTCCTCCCTCTGAGACAAAGTGCCAATACTCATCTAGGCGATAAGCAGCTTTGTGTACACTGAGATAAGAAGCCTAAGTAATTCCTTAAACTTAAAGGCAAACCCACATTAAAAACACAAGGCTTTTCGGAAGCCTAGCTGTCCATCTGTGAGCTAAACCACAGAGTCCCACAAAGCGTATTTTCACTGTAGACCACGTAACTACAAAACTCAGCTCGCTTCATTAACAACCAAATTGATCAAAACTTAAATTCTTTCTCCTTTGCAGAAATCAGTAATATAAAATAATAGCAGCATTTTAACTCAGAAACAAATTATAGCCACACTTGTTTAAAGTGGCTCACCCAAATTTCATAAGCAAAACCAAAGTGATCTGAATAAATTCTAGGCTGGATGTGAGTCAGGGAAACCTCAATGTCAAAAGAAGTGTGTGTGATTTGGAAGAGGGTATCCATCTTGGTGATTTAGCCCTAAACCAATCAATTCTATCTGGGGCACTGGAGAAAAAGAGCTCTCCTTTCTAAATGAATCCTTAGGTCTTACCTACCAAACCGATAAAAGTTTTGCACCCAATCAATAGCTTTGCATGTTTGATATTGTTTCTGCTTCACTCAAGCAAACGGAAACACCTCCAAAGTAAAAAGTAAGGTTAAAATGCAAATTTGATCATGTCCTTCCGTCCTCTGGAGCCCTTCACAGAGATGCCCCTTAGCCAAGCTATGCGGGCAAGCCTGAATAAACCAGAGGAAAGAGCATCATCTTCCCACTCACCAGTCCAGAGGGATGGCCCTTGTATAAGCCATCTGCCTAGACATGGTACCTTTTTAAAATATACAGAAGATGACTTCAGTATACAAAAGGCACAGGGGCAGTCCTTTCAGAGACATCTTTGTGCTGATTTGACTATAAGCTTTCACAGCAACTTGTATTTTGCCTTCTTGGTACTTAAGGCTTTTCAATCATGTATTTTTAAAATTTGTTCTTTGCCCTACTAGACTAGAAGGTAGGAATTGTGACTTCACAGCTTCCCTACGTATCCCCAACTTCTTTTATAGTATCTGGTACACCAGTAGTTGGTCAATAAAGTTTGTCATATAAATTTGGGTTGTTACATCATGTTCAATAGTTGTTAAGTTCCTCACTGGAAGTTATTTTTTGGAGGATATGAAATAATTCTATATCCTCATGAATGACTTTATCATGGTCATTCCCAAACACCATGGGGATTTGGTGAAATAAAAAAAAAAGTAAGGCCAACGTAACAGACACACACACACACACACACACACACATGCGCACACAGTAATGAAAGGTTTCAAAAGTCCCCTTTGAGGGATGACTGCTCTTTCTGTCCTTTCTTGTTGTTTTATATTAAATGTATGTAGGATGTAGGACAAATATCCTCATATGAAATCATAGTTCTCGTCTATGGCAGTCATGCTGTTGAAAATAGCTTTATTTGGCAAAAAAAAAAAAAAAAAAAAAGAGTTGATGAGTTGATAATCCTATGATGGACCTCCCTCTTTTTTTCTTTGAAATTCCAAAGTCTGGGAACCACTGACTTGGCAGAATTTTCCCATCGGAACAGAGATGAGGGTTTTTGTGATGTGTGTCTTTGTTCCTAATTGTGTGTGGCTCCAGTTCACAAATTCTTCCTTCTTTACTTCCTCATCCTTATATTTTGCCTTTTGTGATGCTCCCCACAACTATACCATTTCTTAACTTTATTATTTTTAATGTGCAATTCTGTATAATGATTTTCTCCACTAGAGGACCACTTTAGGGCTCCCAAATCTATTATATAGTTTATTTCACTTTAAGGGAAGTAAGTTAAGATTTTAAAATTCCAATTATACACATTATATAACAATGGGTTTGATACATTCATTCACAGTTCACTGGAATAATCAAAGGTATACCCTTTAAAGGTAAAGTAAAATAAATTTTCTTTCCATTCATCAGACTTCCTAATGGTGTTCCAAGGGTTAGGGGTCAAAACTGTACAAACAGAGTGATTTCCCTCAGCCCTCAGAGTAAGTGCATGGGAAACTGAATGCAAGCCACATTTCTGATTTACTGTAGCATTCACTAGAAATATAATGATCTAGTATTCACTAGAAATCTAATTCCAAATGTGTCATTTGGAAAACACTGACCTAAATGACCTTTACATGATTCAATGCATGTGTGAGCTGAAACTGAGAGCACTAAGCCCCCAAACTATTTGGATGACCTTATTCAATGAAATAACAACACCCCAAATTTTACATTTCAGCTATGGCTTCTTAAAACAGTAGAGAGAAACATACAGTAATGAACAAAGACAGCACTAGCCTCAGCCTCTCTTCGAGTCCCCGATGCTATTCCTGTTACACAGACAGGGCTTCGCGGCGTTTTTGGTATGTCGACACAATTACCATCGCCACTTGGTCGTGGGATGTGGCATTTGTTTTTAGCTCTGTTTCGGAGTATTATTAACCTGATTTCAAGATGATATATGAGAAATGTCCTTGTGAGTCAAACCCCACAAGCTGTAGAAATGATCATGTTGTTAAACGTGTTCAGCCTGATTTGACGGTGGCAGCAAGTCAGGACTGTTCTAGTGAAAGAAGACCTTCCTATTACAGCAGGGATTTCTTTATTCCAGTTGCCAAAATTAGCCTTGTGATCGGTGTATGTCTGAGAAGCCCCTGGCATCAAACATTCTGTTTATCCACTGTTTTCCCATTCTCATATTATTTAGAGAATTGGAAAATTCACCTCAAAAATTTCTCTCTGTCTCATACACACACACATACACACAATCTATGATAATCTTGTCACATCTGAGAAACACAAGAGAAAGGAAGATATTTTGCTATCAGCACAAAGCAGAAGAGAACGCCCCATCACACCGCTACTCATAGCTAGAATTCATGCTTTTCTAGTAGAAACAGTACAATGGATACTGACTGTGGCATAGGAGATCAACTGATTCGGAATTAGAAATACCTGGGTTCAAATTCTAGCCCTGCCTCTTCCTAGTTATGTGCACATAGGCAAGTTACTCAACCTCTCTTGGTCTCAGTTTTCTCATCTGTGAAATGGATTCCATAGAGTTGCAAGGATTCAACAAGATAATTTATTTGAAGTGTTTAGCACAACACCTGATACAAATGAGGCACTTGGGTGACAGGAGATACAGCACTAAACTAAGTGCACTGTTATCAGGACATTAGAGGAGATTAATTGAATAACCACCTGGTCTGATCCATTCTAGGTCTGCAGTAGACTGCAGGTGAGTGCCCTGGGCCCCCTTGATGGCCTTTCCAGGTCAGCTCTGCCCAACCTACCCCTGGGGAAAAGCTACCGTCCCAGCTTCCTGGCCGGAGCAGTCCCAGTAAAGTCTGGGCCATCGCCACCACTGCCTCATCCCTTCTGTTTCCCCATCCTCTTTCTGGAGGACATGGTCTGGGCAACAGTCCCAAACTTGACAGGAACCATCCACTACCTATAAGTTATGTGGGGCCTCCGGCTTCCCCAGGGACTTCTGGAGGGTGAAGGGAGTCAAGGTTCTGTACAGCAAACTGGCCAGTGAGAGACAAAAGGTGTGTGGACAGGAAGACTGTTCCCCCTTTCTCCCCCAAGTGGAATGTTCCAAGACATGCGGGTTCTATACAACCTCAGAAGCAATATCTTTTGTAACTTAGCAACTAGCTGTTTCTTGTAAAGATGTAACAAGCTCAGTAACGCATGAGCTGGTAGTTACTTTTTCTTCTCCCCTCCTGTTCTCGCCAACCCGACTGCTCTTGCCTCCTTGAGATTGCATAAAACACATAGGCTATCTTGAAGAAAATCAAGGGTAAGACTGAGATTTAGGGAAAAATGAGGCACCTAGAGTACAAGAATGAGAGAGAGAAAATTCATAATACTATAATTCATCAGTCCGCCAATTCTACTTATCTCTAATTCCTTGGATTCCATCAACAGAGGAAACCCTTAAGGCCACATTACCACCTTATTAAAAAAGAATAACTGAACAGATCAGTGGAACAAGGAGTCTCTGAGGACAATGTGTCATTCTTTTCCTTCCAGAGAGTTTCAGTGATAACCTAAGACAACAAGTTTGGAACCACTTTGCGTTGCCTTGTTGGAGAGAGAGATTGAGAGATTTTTCTCTTCAGAAAGTCATGTTCCTTTGTAATTAACCAAAATGTAACAGGATGTTAAAATGCAACCCTGGCATTTTTCTTTCCTTCAGACATATGCCCACATTTTATAGAGTAAGCTATATGTTGAAGTTCCACAAAAAAACCCAAAATGCTATTTTCACATTAAACATAGATTCTAATGTCTGGCATTTCTCCTAGGGCTTGCACGTAATTATCCATAATTGCAGTTTCTCCAGCAAGGGGACCCACAGTAGTCACTCTGATTCATGCCACATTATATGACCCTTTCACATCGTGAGAATGGCTTCAGTTCCAGGGCCTGTGGCTGCCATCTTCCTTCAGCTTACATGGAGCACTTTCCCTCTCGTGACTCAAGACATCAAATATATGAGCTCTAGTTTGTTATTCGGGCTTCTTTCATCCTCATTTTCTGTACTTTTTATGACTGTTTTTCACATAGGCACATTTGCTGAGCTGGCGCCTCACAGGTGGTTTGGTTTGTGGCATGTTTTAGTAGCTACGAAACCATGGGTTGAGCTATTGGGTTGCGATGAGTTACATAATGTATGTGCACTAACAAGAGGATTTTCCTAAGACCCCAGACGACCCAGGAAACTGACACACAAAGGGACTGCACCTCATTGAACATCCCCTGACAAGGACACATTTCTCTTGAAGGATGCGCCCTGACTTTGAAGGATGGTGGTCTGTGGAGAACAGATCTGGTAATCATCCAGCTACACTAAGGCACATTTATTTCTGTTTCTATTTGGTACATTTTATTTTGGTTTGGTTTGTTTTCTGTTCTTAGCAATATGGCCATTTTATGAGTACTTTGGCAAGCAGTGGTAATAGTTGTTTGCTCTAGGAAATTTTTAACCTTTCAAACACTAGTGGAGATGTTACGGGCATTATAAATTCAATTAAACATGGTCCCTGGTCCCAGGTTGATGGTTATAACCCTTTTTCTTTTTCTTGCCACTCCTGTCTATTTACTTGAAACCAAAGAAATAACTTTGAAACTCTGGCAATGTTAAGATAAGTTGAGATTCTGGGCCCTCTCTGGTCTGGGCTCATTTTCCAGAAGTGCCTGCCACTGGCACAGGAGGATCAAATCCATCCTATTTGTATTTATTTCATTATTCTGATAGTTCATTCATTCAATCAATACAGATAATATCTTCTGTCCTCCAGGCACTGTGCTAGGTGACAAGGATGCCATGTTGAGCAAGTTCCCTGCCCTAAGACGACACACCATAATGCTCTATTGACATACAGGGTTTAGCATTCATTTTCCAGATCTCCATGTACCATAAGGAGGGATAAGAAGAGGTAAATAACAGCATTAATTTATTCACATATCCATCACTTATTCATTCAGAAAACATTTACTAAACATCTACTATGTAACAGATACTGTACCAAGTGCCAGAAAATAAGGATAAAAGATACCGAGGCATCTAGAAATCAGATGAAAAAGATGAATCTGAATACAGAAATATTTAAAAGACTAAGTGGTAAGAAAGCACCCTAAACAAAGTTTAATTAGAATAAAGAAAATAAAATATTTGCAAAAAAGGCTCATTTTCTTAACAGAACATCAATGTGTTGATAAAAAACAAACAAACCCCCCCCCAGAGGATAATTGATTTACTGAATCTTTTATATTCATTTAAAAAAGTAGGTGGAAAAAAGTGACCAATAAACATACAAACATGTGATCAACCTCATTTATAATTAAATTAGATTGGCAAAATATTTAGTTTGTGAATCCCAGAGTCAGTGGGTCTGGGAATACAATGATATCTTCTGCTGATTGTGGGACTGTAACTTGAAGTAATCATTTTGGAAGACAGCTTGGCAATATCTATGACATTTTTAAATGCAGTTTCACTGCCAAACATTTATACTCACAAAAGGACACAAAAATGTTCAGGTAGAAGGAGTCTCACAATGTTATTCAAAGTAGTAAAAAACTAGAAATGCTCTCCAAGTCTATCAACAGGGTTGAATGGATTATTGCACATCCATAGGGAAATCCTATGTATCAGGTAGTAAGAATAAGATGTAGATCATTATTAATATAAACACATACAAAAGAGCCCCAAGATATATTGTTCAGTTAAAAAGAATATGGTGCAGAATAGTATTTGTAATCCTCTCTGGAAGGACATGCAAGAAACTATTAACACTTTACTCTAGATAGCCATGACCAATCAATTAGAGTTGGTACAAGGGACATCTGTTTGCTTTCTTGGTCTCTCATGTGATACTATTGGGGCTCTCCCTGAAGGATGTGCTGGTCCAAGGTCTTCGAATATCTGCACACAACTAGAAACAGGAAGAAATGAAGATCATTGCATGTTTTCAGAGGGACTAGGACTTAGAGAGGAGGGAGAGAGAGAAGCAGAAGCCGCAAGGGGTAGGTAGGGGAATTAACTTGTCCCAATTTGCCCAGGACTTTCCTAGTTTTAGCACTGAAAGTCCCACATGCCAGGAAGCTCTTCAGTCTCACGCAATCTGGAACCACTGGTCTCCCTAGCCTTTGCATTAACTAAATGCATAGCAGAAACTGACATTCTTTCTTGCCTACATTGCTGCTTCCTGTATCTTTGTGGAAATGCCAAAGGTCCACACAATTTTCCATAGCTGAGAGTTCCACTTCTATCCTCTGGTGCAAGGATTTTGATGTTTGCTTTGGTGCTGTGACCTTTTGGATTAGGATCTAAAAGTGGGGGTTTTCTGGAGTTTGTGTACAGTTTTGCAGGAGAAAAGAAGCTATTGTGAAAGAACTGGGAGGGAAGGAATTCGGATATGAGGGAAAAACAAGTTATTTGTAGGGTTGGGAACAATCAGTCCAGAGAGGTTTTCAAGGTGAGGAAAAACTCCATGATATGGAAGGGAAGGAATAAGCCAGTATTCGTCAGAAAAAGTGAACTGATAGCTATGAAATTAAATGAGTTAACAACTGGGGCATTTTAGGGGAAAACTTTCAAAGCAAAACACACCAACCCTTAGGAACTACTAGGTATAATCAATAATTTACATGCTTCTTCTGACACTATCCATATGACCCAGGATGCCCTGGAGGAAGCAGCTAACAGCAGGAGACCTAAATTATCCCCAGTGGCAGGTGCTGTGCTGTGTGCACGTGATCACCCTTATCAACCCCACCAAAGTTTAAGAAGTCCCTGGGGAAGCTCACTGTTTACAGTGTCCATGGCAAGAGGGAAGTCAAACACTGGGGACACATGTCACTTCACTTTTGTCCCTGAAAGCGGCTAATGTTTCTGATTTGAGAACAACAGCATCAGAAGCATCACTATTCAAGGCATGTGTTTCTCACGATGCTGCTGGTATTCCTCTCACGGATGTCCCATCCCCAGAGTAACCACTTGCTAAAAGGAAAGCTGAAGCCCTTTCAGCCTAGTTGCCTTTTCTAAAATTTGTTACAGAAAGAAATCCTCACTCTTGTTTACCATCTATCTAGTCTCTTACCTTCACTACTTTTGCACTTCTAGGAGATGGGTGTGTTGCTTTTTGCACTGATAGATCAGCAGTTCTGCCACTTTTTCAAGACCATGTTGATTCTGCCCTCTGGGTAATTCATTCAATCATGGAACCAGTATTTGCAAGGAAATGAGCTGGGGGTGCAGAGATGGAGTTTCTTAGATGAGTAAGACACAGATTTCAGTCTCAGGAGGTAATGGTACATTAGAGATGATAGATAAAACAACCAATATTAAGACATTTTAAGATGAAAGAGGTGTGTGAATGATTTTATGGAAGTATAGAGAAGGAAACTTAAACACAGGAGGAATTCAGGAATTGCGATCTTAAGGGGCACGCAGGAACCCTCCAGTTTCTGTAAGAGAGGAGGGTGGATAAGACTTCCAGGGGTGTTGGAAACAGTATATGCAAATGCTACAGAGCTGTGGGACCGTAGAGCTTGATCAAGAAACCACAAACTGTGGGCTGGAGTCCAGGAGAGCATAGGATGGAGAGACACCCGTGTAGGAGGAAGGAGTTTGGAAAGGTAAGTGAGCAGACAGTGAGGGGAAGGTGGAAGAAATTGCACTCATCCTAACTGAGCATCTATTTTATACCAGACTTTTTATATTTGGTAACGCATACGATTTTTCCAATGACCTCCTGACAATCTCGGTTACTCCATCATGCTGATGAGGAAACAGACGATGAGGAAGATTACACCCGGGCTAACCCATAATTTGAGGTCAGATAAATCTAATACCAAAGCCCCTGGTCATTTGACCACAGGATGCTGAGACGCAGAGGTCTAAACTTTCCCCTGAAGGCACTGGGGATTCTGATGGAGATCAGCAGGAGATAGATATGAGCAGCGCTGCATTTTAGACAAAAATTACTCTGACAGTTACATGCAGAAGGAGGAACTGGAGCCAGCGAGGACAGGTAGGGAGCTTTCCCGGCAGGATGGAGAAATATTTTTTTCTTTATTTTTCTTTTTTGCAGCAAAGGTCAGCCTTGAGTCGCTTATACAGAAAAGCTGAGGTTTTCTTAGGCTTTGATTTTTTCATACTTGCATTTATGTGTAGAAACATACAAGTGTGCAATGTAACTTACAAAACTGATGATGCTGGATGCTGGAAATCCTGATCTATACATCCGAGTGGGGAGCACGAGGTCAAACTAATAACAAATTTCCAAAAGTGAGACATACAACTAAAATGTAGGCAGATGCGGTTCTCTCTGAATGACCAGGCCGGGGGAAGACATTGTTCTTAAGGGAAATAGCTGCGGACGCTGGGAAGATGAAGCTTTGCAACTTGCACTTGAGTAATTATTGCCAAGGGTTATACTCCTGTTAAGTGATCCCATTGCTTCAGAAGTTTGAGGTGATGGCTGCCTAAGAGCTTTCTTAGCTCTAAGTCTCAGTGTAGCTATAAATTTCAGCCAAGTCATGTCCTGCAAATTGGGTCTAGTTAAAGAATTCAGGAATGGGAGAGGGAAGTGGATTGGGATATACACTCAGGGCTGGTGGAGTTAATTTGCCACTTGAATTGAAGATTTGATGGTCATTGATGATCCAGCAATCCCACTCCTGGGCATATATTGGGAGGGAACTTTAATTTGAAAAGATGCATGCACCCCAATGTCCATAGCAGCGCTATATACAAAAGCCAAGACACAGAAGCAACCTAAATGTCCATTGACAGATGACTGGATAAAGAAGTTGTGGTTTATACACACACACACACACACACACAACACACACACACACACACACACACACACAGGAATACTACTCAGCCATAAAAAAGAATAAAATAATGCCATTTGCAGCAACATGGATGGACCTGGAGATTGTCATACTAAGTGAAGTAAGCCAGAAAGAGAAAGAAAAATACTATATGTATGAAATAATTAAAAAAAAAAAAGACACAAATGAACTTATTTGCAAAACAGAGACAGACTCACAGACATAGAAGACAAACTTATGGTTACCAGAGGGGAAACGGGTGGAGACGGATAAATTGCGAGTTCAGGCTTTGCAGATACTGACTACTATATATAAAATAGATAAAAAACAAGGTCCTAGTGTATAGCACAGGGAACTATATTCAATATCTTGTAATGGCCTATAATGAAAAATAATATGAAAATGAATATATATGTATAAATGTATCACTATGCTGTACACCAGAAATTAACATAACATTGTAAATTAACTATATGTCAATTTTAAAAAGTTTTTTTAAAGAAATTTTAAGGGTCATGGTAATGCCTCTTTGGGTTGGAAATACAATTTTTTATATATAAATTCACTTTGCACAAATGAAACAGGAAAGCCAAAATCAGAATGTTGAAGATTTTAAAGTAAAGGCGGCTTTATCATAAGCTTAGTACAGAAAGCTAGAAAACGCTTTTGAGAGAATTAGAAAAAATTTCACAAATTTTCTGTGAAAATGTTGTGTGCTTGATTTTTTTTCAGAAATATGTATTCTGCAGTGTACATATAAATACATACCCGGACATCCGTATTCTAGAGTAGGTAACAGTGTTTGCAGCAAAGGGTCAAGATTTTGAGATGGCAAGCAACTATTCTTATAATCAAGACATGGTTACAGGAACTGAAGAAGTAGTAATATTCCTTGATGTGCTCTGTCATAAAAAGTTAAAATCTTTACTGGATTTACATCTCAGGGTCAAGGAGATAGTCATTCTTTGAAGACTGCAAAAGTCTGGCTAGATTTAAGAATCATCAGAGTGTTCCTTTGAAGGGGAACTTTGTTCCTTTGAAATGTAAAAATGATACCCAGGCATACATGTTCTACTTGTAAAATTAGAAAGAATCTTCCATTTATAAAGTATAAATGATTTACACACACTATAAGTAGATATTTTACTAATGTGGCAGAAGGAAAGTTCCAGAGGTTTCAGGATCCACAGATGGGAAGAAAATGGAATATAACTGGTAAATTAAATGGCAACCTGTTTAGTGATTTTTAAACTCCTAATAAAACATCTTTCCTACAAATGCTGTTACTTGAAAATTCACAATTCAACAGTCATTTCTCTTCACTTACAAAATAAAAACATCCCCCAAAGTAAATTATACTACAGTCAAAATAATCTTTCAGTTCCTTTTCTATAGCTAACCTGTTTGCCCAAATATGTTGTGATAGCCGTTTTCAGGAGGTTCACAGTGGAAACTGTCTTTTAAAAAGTAGATTATGCTACGCCTGTATTTCATCGATGAGGCCCAGAGAGGGAACATAATTTTTCTAAGGTCACAAAGCCTTAGTCTGTCATGAAAAAATCAAGGTTAAGGTTGTGGACAATTTTGGGATCTTGTTTTGGTGTTTTGCTGGTTCTGAAGTAGTTTATGGGGACCCTGTCCTGGAAAGTAAATGTGGTAAAGAGGCTCCCAGGTGGGGCTCCTGGCCCCCCCACCACACTTCATCTCAAGCAGGTCTGCTGTGCTACACAGAGTTACATACTGGGCTTCTTTCTGAGTAACACTGATTTGAAGACAGACATCTCCTGCTAAGTGAAATTTTTAAGTAAGTACATGCTGGCCCTCGCTGATATATTGGGGATATGGAAGAGTTGTCCTGACATCGGTGGGCACTCTGCATGTTACAGAAGGCCAGAACTCTGTCCCACTCGTCTTGGATTTTTTCCCTAGGATCTAACTTGGAGTTTTGGAGCCTAACTGTTATAGGGTCTGCATTGCTTGTAGTTATACCTTCAAGGGCTCTCTTCTGACCTCAGATAAGCTTCTAATTATCTCCTTGTTTTCTTCCACTGACCCGTGGGATATGATTAACTTGTGTCTCTTAAGACCAACCCTGACTTTTTTGTGAGATGCCTACAGGGACACAATTTCCCAAACTGGACCCACCCTATTGTTTCTGCATGAGCCTTGAAACTCATGTGACTGATTGACTGGATATCAGATTGACAATAACTGCAGGGAAGCAGATAAGAGGTAGCAAAAATGACAATGATGAAATTCCAAGGTGATAGAATTCCTGATATGTAAGGAAGGTAAGTGAGTTTTCCACTAGTCCTCTTAGAAATTTTTACGATTGCTTTCTCTCTTCTTTTGTTTACTATTTTATTCCTGAGATGCATTTCATCTTTTCCTACCTATAAGGAGGCTCCAAATGTAGTTTCCTTTCTCCCAAATCTCCATGCTCTCCAACTTCACTTTCCCTCCTTTTTCAATGCTAATTGTAAATTAGGTCACAAAAGCTTCCAACAGTCACAGACATTCTGTATTATTTCCATCTTAAAGCAAACTTCAGGTTGTCTTCTTCAGACTTAAAGTCCCTTTCACAGTTTTATTCTGGAAAACGCGATCTCAGGCAATTAGTGACAAAGGGACTTGACTTCTTGCTAAGATTTGCCGAAAGGTGGGCCCATTCTAGAAGCACACCAAGGGCGGAAACCACACAAAGTAGTGGCTCTCAAGTTGGGTGGGGACCTGAGAAAATGTTTTCAATTAACATTTGTATATTTCATATTTTCACTTCACTGAGTATCTTTCAACATTACGCTTCACCCATTAGGAAGACAAAAATCTCTTTTGCAGAGATCATGACAATTAAAAGATCTTCCATAGAATAAGACTGTTTAAAGTCAGTTTCTTGATCTTCAAAAGTCTTTCCTGAAGGTATTTGCTTGGGGAATCTGGAAGAAACTTTTCCCACTAAAATGGGATTTCATTATGGTTATAAAGAATGATTTGGAAGTAATGTATTATTTGGGGGTTACATGGGAATAGAATGTAGCATTGGGAAATATGTTCTAAAATTTATATTCATTAAAGAAACTTTTCCTTTCCTTTTGAGACAGGAAGGAAAAGGGCAGGACACAGGCATTAAAGGAATGATGCAGCGATTAGCACCAGGATGGCGGAAAAGTCAACTCCCAATAGACTCGGGGGCCCAAGATGGTGAGACTTGACCTCCTGTGGACCTTGAGCTTATTATACACACTGTAATGTACTAGCATGGTGAATGACACACGCACTAGTGCCAGGACAGTTCCTAAGCCAAGCATGGAAGGTCAAAGAGTGCTAGTGGCCAGATTGCTGGGACTCCCTGCCCTTTCCCCAAAATAGTTGGAATAATCTTCTCACTTCTTAGCATATAAAAGCTAGCAACACAGCGCCACTCTGTCTCTCTCTCTCTTGCCTTCTGAGACAGCCTCTGTCTATGGAGTGTACATCTCTCTAAACAAATCTACTTTTACTCAACTGTGGCTAGCTCTTGAATTCTTTCCTGCACTAAGCCAAGGACCATGACTTGGCGGGGCACGTCCCAGGGACTTGAACATGGCTATCCTCTCACGCCCCATTTTCCTGTATCACTTTCTTTCCCCTCATCCCATCCTTTCCTTCCCTTTCCTCCCTCCCTCTTTTCCTCCCTCCCCCATCCTGCCTAGAACTCTCAAATGCCCTCTTATTTCCAAGCCTTCATTCAGATTCAAACTCCAATCAATTTGATTTGCTTTTACAGTAAGAGTACCATTTTGAAGAAAACTGAATTAAAATGTCTCCATCAATAAATCAACTAAAGGATCAAGTACATTTATAGCATGGGCAGAGAAATTGATTTAGCACAGGGAGTCAGAGGTTACTGAGTCTGGCAGACCCAGTCTGGACTCCCCCCCCCCCCCCCCCCGTTTACTGGACATATCCTTGAGAAAGTTAATTAAACTACACATCCTCCTACGAACAATGGGGATAACACTATCTCTAAGTGTAGTTGTGAAGATTAAATGATAATATGTACATGGAACATATTATGGAACATAATATATACATGGAACATAGTAGTACTTAATAAATATAATTAATAGAACATTACAAAAGCTTCCAGTATCTTATACTACTCATATTGCAAAGTGACAAAGGACACTCCAATATTCCACCTAATTATACAAATGAGCATACATGCAATAATTTAATTCATGTGCTTCTAGAGTGTCTACAATTGTCTTGCTCAAATGACATTTTGTAAAAACCATTTGATTAGATCTTAGTATCAATCACGAATTGGCAGGCTCTGAACATGACTGAGCCTCAAGGATTCCACAGCGTTGATGGTGGTTCACTGCTTGTCACCACATGTACTTCCATCCCTGAAGCTGGCTAGCAAAGCAGAATTAGGCAAAAGTACTTCAACTCCTTCATGACCACATGCTTTCACTTTAATCCAATTATAGGTGTTCACCACAGGTTTTAAAGATCACAAGTTCAAAAAAAAAATTCATGGGGAATTTATCTATGGTTTATAAAGAGGAAACTTTTTGAATGACTTTACTAGTCTAATTTTCTATTGGTAAAGAGAAAAGAATTCTCTTCTCGTATTCTTCACCAAGGTGGCTAATTGTGTGGAAACCCAAGTGTTTGGTGGGCCAGGAGACGTGAGTTCTGGCCACTGACCAGCTCTGACCACTGAGTCCTGAGGTGAGTCACTTGCCTTGTCTCTAAACTGGACCTTGCACTGATGATCAGTGAGATCCTTTCCAGACCTAACAGCCTGTTATTTCACACCAAGTGGCTTTTCCAGATGAGCTAGAAGGCTGTAAATGGTACATTCAGAGACGACAAGATGAGACCAAAAACAAAACAAAACAAGACAAAAAAAAAAAAAAAAACAAAAACCAATGAACACTATTCAGTAGATTTTTCAATGAGAAAAAAAGATCAGTAGGGTTTTGAATGTTAATCTTCATGATATTTCAGCTGTTAAACTTCATAATTAATTGGCTGCATATAACAGGGCTTTGTGTGTCTTAAGCAAGCATTTTTGAGCATTGACAGTGTATAAAGTTTCTGTCTCCGTGATTTGGACTTTGACAGTCTGGCTTCAACAAAGTTATCCTGCAACAGCTTGCAATCGAGTAGACAGGCGAGAAAAATGCAGATTTCATATAAATTGCTTAAAAGGTGACATATAAATCACATCAAAACAAATGATCAGCCTAGTTAGACTGACTAACCTGGGGCTATGACTTAAATAGTTTTTATGTTTAACACAGGTTTTCTGATGCCCCCCTACCCCGCACATCTAGCGACCCTCCCCATTTAACAATTAAAAATTCTTATCCAGAAGTTAATTTTTGTTGTTATTTTATAGATATCCTTGTTCTTTTAAAGAGATGTTTAAATAATAAGTTGTTTTTTTATTATAGAATATATAGACCTTTCAAGATAATAAGTTGGGTATTCAGAAAAATACATTTTTTCTATCTTAAAGAAAATTAAGGGTGGATTTAATGGAATGACCACTTTTCAAGTGGAAAGGTGTATTTATTGAATGCCTTTTGTGTTAGGCACTCTACACAGTCTCATTTAATCTTTGTAATGACACATAGTATAATCACCATTCTGTGTGACAGATGATAGAAATTTGGCTCATGGATGTGCAGTGATTTTCCTGAATTCATCAAGTAAATAAACTTAGGAGGTAGAATTAAACCCAGGTTTGGCAGACTCCAAAATTCATGCTCTTCCTACTCTTTCATGCTGCTTCTGAATCTCAGTGCTTCTCAGGAATTGTCCTTACAGAGAGGTGGGTGGGGGCAGAGGAGGGAGTCCCTTTCACATCTGAGGGACAGAGATTATGAGAAAACAATCCTATGAGATTTATTGACCAGCCTGGGTTACTAGAAATGTACATCCATCTTCTCTGTATGATTTTTGGAAAATCAGATTCCCAATGAATGAATTTCAAATGCAATTTTGCCTTCTCCCACAGAGAATCTACAAGGTACAAGCCCTTCCTAAGAGATCTACAGAATTAAACACGAAAAACATTATGCCAGAGATGCAAAGGGTAAAAGATATCCTATATTTAATGTTATCAAGCCCTAATTGAAAACTGCTGATTTCATTCACACAACTCCATGTCTAGGAAAATTACACAGTTACTAATAGATATAAATGTATTTACAAATATATTTTAAGTATGTGTCTCAGACAATTTTAGTAGATTTAAAAGACAAAATCCTGTTCTTACTTAAAAAAAGGAGTTACTGAAAAAACTGTAGGAAGCTTTTCTTCCCCTAATGATATCTTTTAAAATATTAATGTAATAAGACTAAACACTTCCCAATTATGTTTTGAAAACGTTGCTAGAAAATATGTATTTTGCTTGTATATGCATAAAATGTGTTTATGTAATACACTAGGTGCTGTTAATATCTGATCCTTGCTAGAATACATTCTGAATTTTAAAGCATGAGAATCCACTATTCATTAAAAATATTCACAGTTACAAAAAAAGTTCCAGGCATAAGGGATAATTCCTCCACATAGTGTAGGATAGAAATATAACACTTTTAAAGCTACTGAAGAGAGTCACTTCTTTCTTTTTTATTTTTTTGAGAGTCATTTCTTTAAAGCAAGTAAATAAGTTAGTTGTTTCATCAAGAAATGGAAATGATCTGACTCCCTTTCTTCCAAGTCAAAGAATGCAGACCAGCGCAAACTGTTGAGTTTTGATATTCTGATTTCCAAACTGGATTTGGAAGAGTTTCTCCTTATTCAGATTTTGATGAAAGCAGAGCAGTAGGACTTAAACTGATAATGTGCTTGGATAAGGCTCTCTACAGAAAAATGGCAGAAAACAACTGCCTACCGCTTTATTTCCTGAGTAAAAAATGTATCTTAATAAAATAAACAGAAATGCCAAACAGGATATACTCGAGTTAGAATTATATACTCCCTTTGAACAACGCTTTCACATCTCTGGCCATGATGTCAACAGGTCCATGTAAAACTTAAAGCATTGAATGTTTTTGCAACTTCTGTTTTACATATTCCTTATAATACAAACGAGATAAAATTCTTGTGGTACAGTTGAGAATAGAGGACAAAATTAAATCTGGATGGTAGTAAAGAAATATTTCTCAAGAGTTTTCAGTGGAACTGGGGGAGACCTTTTTTAATTTTAAAAGTTTATTGTCTAAATCTTCAAGTTATTCCTAAAATAAAGTCAGTTTTGAATTAATTGCTAGAATTAATGGCTTGTCAAAGCTACCTACATTTTTTGATGAATTAGGCAGTGGTAGGACCGAAGAGGCTACATTGGAACACAGTGTCAGTGATCTACAGTCCCATCTTGAGTGTATATTGTGCACTTGTGACGTGAAGATCACATGTTTTGACACTGTCTAAATCTCTAGACCTTAAGTGATTCTCTAAATAAATGGCATTTAGAATTTCTTAAAGTCTTGTTTTTGTCTTCATGATTCTAATTGTGCCTATAAAGATTGATAAAGTAAACACAAGAGCTTTAACTTAGTAACTGTATTTCTTATCATTGGTTTCTTTTGCCAAAATGTCTACATTTCTCTCCAACAATGTCCAGTGAGATATGGGATTTAAGTTATTGTTTTTCCCATAAAATTCTATTATTTAAAGAGCTTTTTCTTGGCCTTCCCATTCTCTAGTCTCTGTAATCTTTCAAATAAGAGAACCAGTTACAAATATCACCCACACTAAATTATCTTAGGCCACCAACGTGTAATTTAGTGGCATGAGGGGATTTTTGAATGTCTTTTCTAACTCAGCAACCATTTGCATCATTTACATCTGAGTTATTTCCTGTTTTTCTTAGTAGAGGGATGTTTTGGTACTCAAGCCAATATTCTTTACTTGGTGATTTAGTCATGTCACTAGTGGAGGTCTCCTCAACTAGAAAATAATATGTATTTTCCTAAATTGCTGACTTACTTTGTTGGGATTTTGGTGGCAGTGACTTTAGAGTCCTGGTCCTATAATGTACAGGCAGTGTAACCCTATTTCAGTTGAGGGTAGTAGAGAAAAATTACATTTGAAAAGTGAAGGGAAAAAAAAAGCACACAAAAACTATAGGAGACTTCTCTGTTTTTTTTTTTTTTTTAACTATGATTCCTCAAATATAGTATAAACCCCTCAAGTTATTCCTACTCTCTAAGCTTCTGAGTTCTCATCTATAGGATGAAGATGATAAGGACAGATGGGAACCTCCCATGGTATGAAGGGAGAGAAAGAATAACACAGGTAGACAGCCTAGCCCAGCACCTGCACAGTAAGCTCTCAATATGAGTTATTTGTCATTATTTTCACTGTGTATTAAGTGCATTTTACATATAGCCGTTCTCCCTGGAATAAATCCGCCACCAATGAAGACTTTTTAAAAGGAACTCCACAGATGATAGGTTATTCAGCAGACCTATAATAAAGATGCACTGGAAATAAAATCATTTACCAAAATACATACATGCATGTATATTATAATATAGAGAAATGTGTAATATACATAGTATATGTATATAGATATGTTATTTTAAGGTTGATTTTGTACTAAATAGTAGGAAAAATATTTCCATTACTCTAAAACCACACATGATTCAAATACACCAATGATATGTAACTATTGTTCAAGGGAAAAGCTGCCCCACATCAGACTGTGGAATCTGGTAATGCTTCTGCCCAGCATGGGCCTGGGCATCAGGATGATGTGTAAGAAATGCTAGACCTTTTTCAGTAGTGATGGTAGTCCTTGCCTAAACTTGGCCATCATCAGCTCATAGAATTTGGTGCTTTGAGCAAAGGTGTGAATTACCTTTCTCCCCTTTTAAGAATACTCTTTAAGAGTATCATTTTCTCTTAGACTAACACACACTCTCAGGTTTATCTAGGCAGAAAAGCAAACAGAAGAACTAGATATGCAAATGATCAGTGAATCTAAGTAAATGCTCTGCATTTGAGTCCAAAACCAATTCCGGATTCAGTTTGATCAATCAAGAGAATAAGTATGTCCTCAGTCACTTAGGGATCAACAGGAATTGCCAAGCCCTCTTTTCTGTAGTATTAAGCTCTTTCACTAAGCGACCAGTTTCTCTCCGGTGTTATCTTATTTGGAGTTTAATTTGTCCTAACATTCCTCCAGGAGTTATTGCAGCACACCACATCAGTGTCTTCCATTTAACTTCCAAACCACAGAGAATCTGGGCTGCAGCATCAAACAACACTATTAAGATTACTAGGGAACCATGGAGTAGGAATCCAGGCACAGGTTACAACTCCAGGACAAAGAGAGGTTGTAAAGTCTTGGGTGATACTGGGATGGGGATTTAGGAGAATTTCAGAGTCTGAAAAAACAGTTCTTAAGATTTTTGTGTTAGGTTCCTAGAGCTGGTTTTCTGTGGTTGTACAGATTAGTCAATATCTCCTTGAAATTTTCTTGTCAACAGATTTGGGATCAACATGACTGCAACTGAGAATGGCCTGGCAGAGTTGTCCAAAAGGAAGCCCACCTCCCTCCCTTACTGTGTCTTGCAAAGGAACAAGAGACTTATTTTGAGTATAGAATATTTTTTTAACCTGGATATCTTTATTGTGCCATCTAAGCAACTACTTGGATGCCTTCAGGTGAGATCCTGACTCTGAGTTTAAAATTCAAGGGCAGAAATTAAGGCTGCCAGGGCTGTACAAGAGGCCCCAGGCATTTCAAATTTGAATGAATGTTTTGGAAATCTAGCAGGCTTAATGGATTAGTCTAGAGTCCTACCGTGTGGGAGGTCCAAATTCAGAGCCTTTGAGCTGGAAGGAAGAAGTTACAGTTGTGTTGGTGGAGGAAGAGGAGTCAGTGCCCATCTTTTAAAGAAGGAGATCTTTGCTAGGTGGGACAGCAGCAGGGTGAGAAGCCAGTGCTTGCCTTTCAAGCTCTGCAATAGACAGAATCGTCACCAACTGAGCACAACAACAAGAAATAGCCTTTGGCATAAACCTGCTCATTCTTCTTGACTGGGTGACATGCCTCTGGAATCTCCTCAGAACACCCAGTTTGCTAGACATAAATATTTATTTTTACAGGAGGTTCCAGGAGCATGGGCAGACTGGGTTTCTTCTGGTCTGCTACTCTCAGAGAATTTCTCCTTCACTTCACATACTTTAGTTTGGAATTTTACATTGAATATTGTGATTATTTGATTAATATTGGCCTCTCTCCTCCCCAGTGATAAGGACTAAGGTCAAACATAGAGCCTCTTTAGGTCATCACTGTATCCCAAGAGCCTTGCTTAGGTCTGGCACATGGGAGACTATCAAGAAATTATTTGTTACAAGAATGCTGTCCAAATTGTTAAATAGACCAGGTCTGGAGGTCCAGCCCAAAGGCAGGCAATTCATAGGCTCACCAGTAACCAATGGCCTATAATATACAACTAGAATGAAAAAAAGTCTAATTGTATTTGTAAATTTGTAGGTTCTATTTATTTGTAACTATAGATGAGAAACTGCAAGTAAGGTAGTTGGTGTCAGGAGACGTAAAAAAAAAAAAGCATCTATAGGTGATGGAGCAAAATCAGGGTCAGAGAAGCACTGGCAAACCATGTGCAAGCTGGGTCAATGAAAAAGCAGAGTATGAAGAGCAGAAATGAGTCCAGAAAAAGAAAACCTACCAGATACACAAACAAACAAATGGTAGAGTCTCAGGAAAGACACTCTATGTTCTACAAGGAAAAGATGAAGTTGAAAGTCTCCAGAATTGTGATGATTCCTCAAAACTTTAACACCCTCATCCATGTAAGAATGACAGTTATTTTGATCCAGTTATTCCTGACAACCAAGCCAGTCTGATGGGCATGTCACCATATGCTGGTGAGGGACTTTCGCGAATTACTGCCTGAAGAAAAGATGCCTGCTCTTTGCCAGTAGCTTGGGAATCTGGAGTCCTTTCTTGGAACGCTCAGTGTTTCCAGGAAGTTACCAAATAGCTTTGATTTGAGGAAATGAAACTCTTCTGTCCTGTACTGGCTGGTTGAAAATATGATCACTTGAGTAGGATAAGTTTTGTTCAAAGTACTGAAATTAAATTATATATATGAATTCTACTTGTCTTGGATCTCACAGTTCTGGGGTTGGTTTCTATCTACTGCCTGGCACTTACTTCCTGGTAGTGATCAGAGCAAGAGGCATTATCTTTCTCTAGTCACTAGAGACCATCTGGAGTTCAACAAAAAACCTAATTTGTGAGATATCTGGCAGGAATGAAATTCTTTCTTGCAATCACTTTATAATCACGGACAGTACTTGTGCATGGGAGCAGAGTACACAGGCTCCCGAACATATCCTTGCCTTGTCTAGTGCTCAAACCTGGGCACCACTTCTAACTTAGAGAGAGACATCAGGAAAGCAGAGGTAGAAAATGACAGATGGGGCAGGGTCCGGACCTGGGAGAGACCACAGTGAGGAAGAGGGGACATCATGAGGGGAGAACAATGCAGGATTAGGGAGTTGGGAATAAACAGTACAAAGAAGGTAAGGAAAGAGATGTTAGGTAAGGAGTAGGAGGTCACAGAGAAATGGGAAAAGTGAGAGAGCAGAGTGGAAAAAGAAGAGGCAGAGGGCATAATGAATGGAAAACAGGAGGAGAGTATAGTGAGCACAGTGGAGAAGAAAAGAAAAGGAGAGAATGTGGAGAAAACCAAATTGAACTTCAGTGACATGAGTGGGACAGGGTGTGGAATCTGAAATATAAGTGCCAGCATTTTAATCCCAGCTCTACACCTTTCCAGAATAATGTGTAAAGGAAATATTCTTCAATTCCTTGAGACTCAGCTTCTTTTTCTGTAAAATGATGTAATCATTCCATGTACTTCATTGGGTTGTTGTGAGAATTAAATGTGATCATGTAAGTCATGTCTTAGCACAGTGCATGACACAGAGATCGTGTTATTGCTACTGAGGTTTAAAGAGATTGGAACTGAAGAACAAAGGAAAGGACAAAATGCAGAAAGTAGAAAGGAGAGATATTCAGACAGTGGAAGAATGAAAAAGAAAGAAGAGTTTCTGCTAATGATTTAACCTTGCTTTCCCTCCATTATAATCCAAGTTTCTATGCCTAGTATATTATTTCTACCTGCTTTAATGACCCTTGGGAAAAACAAATGTGTGTTGACTATGAATACCTTTTGAAATATATTTTTGTATTGAATTAACCTGTACAAGTTTGCATTTTCTTAAGAGTTGAAATTATTTCCTGGAAATGAGTAAGATCAAAGCTCCACAAAGCTAAACCAGTCATCCAAAAAACCATTCATTTGTTTTTCCCTTCCATTTGACTATATTAACTAGCCATTTGATGGAATTAACTAAATTGACTGGTTATTTTGAAATGTGTTAACCCAGATGTAGACAGCAGGGAAAACAGAGCCCCTAGTGTCCTTGGTGGTGTATCTTTCCAAGTTTCTCTCCACAACACAAACCACTTCCTTTTACTTGAAGTTGTTTTGCTTTTCTCATTAGTCTCATGGCCCCGGGGGCTAGTGGTGAGTGCTGAGGCAGCTCTAAGTCCAAGACCATAAAACAACTCAACAGAATTGGCCCAAAGCACAAAAGGAAGGCACTGCATAGTTGTTCTTCCTCCCTCAAGAAAAGGAAAAGGAAAAGTGGAGGGGTAAGGTAGCTAAAGTATGAAACAAGATACCAGAGAGATCTAATCTTACACTGGGGAGGAGGAATGAAACTACAGCCCAAATCAGAAGGAAGAAACTCATCACACCCATCACAGAAATGATCCAAGGTACACCTTCCACGGAGCTGCACACTGGCTGATCACAGACATGCCACATTAGTACTTCCACAAAGCTCAACAAATAATACACTCATGAACTCACCAGTGGCCATGGGGTGAGAGCCCAACCTTCACTGACTGTGAGTAAGGCTATTCTTAAATGCCATTCAGAATACACCAAAAGGGGTTTTATTCATTTCACAAAAACATGTCCTCTTATGGAACCATGTGAGTTATTTAACATATTGGTCAATGAAACAATAGGCTAGTAGCAGCCTTGCTTCTCACATTTTCCTCACTCTGATTCAGAAGTGTTACAATATGGGGAAGATCACCTAGCCTTCACTTTTTCAAGTTATCCTCTTCCATCAAAGGTTTTAAGAGGCACCGTTTCATCCTAGTTTCCGTCCTGAGCAGGAGCCAAGTAAGTTTTCATTGTTGACTTTTACTGCCCTATGTTTTGCTTCTCTAGTATCCTCAGTAATCATTTTAAGAAGTTCTGAGAAGAAATGCATGAAGACTTTCTGGACTCCAGGTCTAGTGGACACATGCCAGCTGAGCACAGTGGTGTCCTAGCACCGCACACTGTGTAGTGAAGACACAACAAGGCACTGACATATTATCCAACAGGCGGAGAATAAAGAGGCACAGACGGCAATGTTTAGAACAATTTCATTAGAGTTATGCCAGACTTAGGTGTGGGAGTTATGGAAACAGAGTAGAAGGGCCTGACTCCAGCTGGAGAATGGGGCGGGGCTTAGATTTCAGGTGTCACCTCACCCAAAGAATGAGGTGAAGTGAGCCAGGGAAGTAAGAGATGGAAGCGAGTCCCGGGGGGGAGAAGAGGACACGCAGATGCAGAGAGCTGAGAAGCACGATGTGTGGGTGGAAGAAGTCTGCCCCTGAGAGAGTCAGGTGGCGGGAGTGTCTGGAGAGAATAGAGGATATGTAGCTGGTCAGGTGCCTTGTGTACCAACACCAAGGAGGTTAGACTTCCTCTTGTGATTGATAAAGGGTTTTAAGCAGGAAAGTGACATTTTCAGAACGTCTAATTTTTCAACTAAATCATTTTGGTTGCACAGTGGAAGGCAGAGCTAAGGAGAGTACACCAGAGATGGAGTATTTAAGAAAGTGGCTCTCAAGTTTTTTAAATTTATGATAAGAAATATATTTTCATGGCAAAATGGCTGTGTGTATGTGTGTATTCCAACATTTTCATAAAACAATACTTACCTTTGATATTATAGATATGGTTTGATATTTCATTATTTTCAATTCAATTCTATGTCACTTTTTAAATAAAATGCTCCATGCATCTGACAGTTTTAAAAACACTATTTGGGGCACCCCTACTGTAACCCAGGGGAGAGCTGGTGAGTGCCTGGACTAGGGGAGTATTAGTGAGTTGGAAAGGAGAGGAGAGATTTGAGAAATATTTAGAAAGTAAAATAAAAGTACAGTTATTTAGTTCAAGAAGGGGTGTATGGTTTCCAAGTCTCACTCCAGGATAAAAGTGCTTCTAACTGAGGCAGAAAAAACAGATTTGCAAAAAAATGGATGAATCTAGTTTTGAAAATATTGGACTATCATCAGGCACTGGACTTTTGTATAAAATGAGTCTGAAAACCAGGGAGGAGGTCTCAGTGGGGTTTTGGAAATCACTTTCACAAGATGGGCGATAAAACTATTAAAGTACATCAGAACATCTACAGAATGCACAGAATGAGAAAAGCAATGAGTCAGTTCCAGAAGATTCATGTTTAACGAGGGAAGAGAGGAGGAAGGTGGATCATGAAGGATGGTGACAAAGACTGTTCAGAGCAGCAAAAAGAGAGTGGAATCCCCTGGGAGAGGATGGATCCCAATAGAAATGTGTTAAATCAATATTTAAAATATTTACTGAATAAATGAATGAGGAGAGAGTTTCAGAGGAAGGCCTCTAAGATAAGCAGGGAGGAGGCAAGTAGGAGCTCACTGGAACTGTGGTGAGAGCAGTTGGAGCAGAGAGTGTGTGAGAAAGTCCTACTATGGTGGGTTGAGGAGTCCTTGGGAGATGAGGACGTGAAGCAACCTGCCTGCAGAGAGCAAGCTAAAGGATCAATAAAGGGTCTGTTCCTAGACTTTGCTATTTTGTTTGTATTGTTTTTAAGATTGAGAGAGACATGAGTAAGGCAAGAGCTAGAGGAAAAGAGATCGAAGATGTGAGAAAAAGAAAGGTAACAGGTGGAGAAAGGACCTGGAGGCACTGGGAGGAGAGAGATCAAGAGCACAGAAGCCGGAGTTGAGTGAGACACACCATCTGCTGAGACTGGAAGGAGGGAGAAAGGGCTGGATCTGGCTGGCGGTAAGAGGATATAAGAGCTGAGAAAGCTCCAGTCTTGACAAGGAGTTTCTTCATTAAGCAACAAGTCAAGTTGTTTGCTGAAAGGTGATGAGCAGCTGCAGGCTCTGGAGGCTTGAGAAGGGGGAGGAAGTTTGGAATAAGCACCAAGGCAGGTGAGGGAGGGAGCAGAACAAGGATAAAATGTCAAGAAAAACTGAGGGTCCAGCTGAGGTGAGCATTCTTAACTATCGGAATTCCAGCTTGAAGCAAGGTGAGATTTTTCCACCCCCCAGGAATTCAGGGAAGGAAGTGGAGAAGGCAGACTGTGCAACTGACAGAAGGTTGGGTTTTCCCCAAGATGTATAAGAACAACAGGATGGTAAAGAATTTGAGAGAGACTGGATAGACAAGGAGAGGTTAGGTAAGGGATCATTTACTTAAAGGAGATTGAAATCCTCAAATTAGGGGATTGCCAGAAAAATATTTCTTTATTTCCCAGTCTCCTTTTGCAGCTCGATGTGGCATGTGACAATATTTGAGGCAAGGAGATGTAAATAGAAGCATTATTTGGGATTTCTGGGAAGTCTCTTTGAAAAGGAAGGGGTGTGCTGTTCTTCCTCTCTTCCTCCAACTTGCTGCTGGCAATTTAGATGGAATGGCTGGAGCTCTGGTAATCATTTTGGAGTACTGAGGCAAAACCCAAAATTGAGGGATGGTGGAGGAATTATCTGAAAGTCCCTGATGGTCTCAGGGAAGCCATACCATCCCTGAACTCTCCTCTCTGGGTCTCTTTTATAGGAAAGAGACAAACTTCTGTCTTGATTAAAGCATAATTTTTTCAGGTCTCTTTCACTCAAGCTGAACAAAATTCTAGCTAAAATAGTGTTTATATATAGCAACTGGAGCACATAGAGGGCCGCCTTGGAAGAGAACATTAACCCTCCACCATGTAATCCCTAAGGAGGGAACATATTTTATAGTAAATAAAGAAGCATTGATCTTTCTAGAAACTTATAGATTGCTCTTGACTTGGATGAAGAGGAAACAAAGTTAAAACTTGGACTTCTTCATTGATTTTTTAAAAAAATACAGCAAAATAAAGCCACATAGATATTACTGGGGTTTTTTCCCTTGTAACAATAAGCAGTCTTCTTTGCACTTTTTGTAAAAGAAATCTATTAAAATTAATGACAACACCCAGGATGACACATTTCTATTGTCTTATACTTTTTTTTTCTCCTCCCTGAAGGGTCAGAATTCCCATAAGTCAGCATAGAATAGTTTAAGCCCAAGCCTAGAAAATCACTTATATCGCGTTGTTTTTAAAGTGACTAAACAGCTGTAGTTTTCAAGATCGGCCAGATCATCTGCCAGGGTCACATGTGTTTCACATGTCAAGTAACGTATATGGGTTCCAATCCATGCAGGGTCATCCGGAAAAAGACATTTGCAAACAAGTGATCTGAAGCCATGTTTCCAAACAGCTGCTATGGTTATGCGGCTAAGAGTTATTATTGTAAACCTCTGACTATGTTTCTAATCGCTCAGAAAGAATATTCACTATAAATTACAACGTCCAAACCAAGAAGGCCAGTTTCTGATCAGAATGACACTCAACAAGTCTTCAAGCAGGATAAAAAGTAATAGTTTATCATTGTGATTATAATCCTAATGAACTTGTTCGAGTGCAAGTGGGAAGGATGTGCACTGGGGATAGAAGCACCACCTACCAAACCCGTAATTAAAATGAAACCAAGTTAAACAGCTAAAGAGAAAGGACTTCATGTAAGGAGACTTGGCTAATCGCCTTCCAGTTCTTGCTCCAGGCAACACTGACTAGAAGCAAAAGACATGACTCCCGGATGCTAATACCTTCCTTAACAAGCTTGAGTAATTGGTATCATGGAAACAGACTGATGGAACAGAGAGGGGATGACCTCAGGATTTAAGGAGTTTAGAAACAGAAAACCATTTTTTAAATTCACATTTTGCTTAGAGCATAGTTAGAGATGTCTGGCTCCAACAGAGGGAAGGTAAAGGGTGCTGCTTCTCAGGAGTACCTCCTCCATTTGGTTCTCCTAACATATAAGAGCTAATTGGCTTTGAGCAGTGGCTCTTACAGTGAGTTTTTATTGAGTTTTCATTATGTTCTTGGTATGTGCTCTTCAAAGCCCATGATCAGTCCCCTCATCTTGTTTATATTTACTTGTCCTAATGATCTTTCATGTGTGAGACATGCTGAATGAAGAAGATTGCCTTCTGACCACTTAACTACTCTATACCAGTTCCAGGCTGGTTTCTGTATTTTAATGAGCAAAATAATAGGCACCTCTAAGTCAGAGGAGTAGGAAGTCCAGACAGGCATAGACAGATACCCACTCCAGCTAAGTATGGCTCCCGTCAAGCTGGAAAATGTCTCTTAGCTCTGAGTCACTTGTACAATCGAATCCCTGAACATGTTTCTGTCCCTAATATTTTGTTGCTCTAGGCAACCATCAAGTCCACATGAAGGCTTTTGCCAACTGGAGAGGATGACTAGCCAGGGGAGCCAGAATTTTCTTTTAACTCTTTGTTGAAAACTCAAAATAGCAAATGGTGTTGAGCATCTCCTCTAAAGATCCACAGTGCGAAAAGTGGCATTCAAACATTGACTTAGTGTATCTCCTACTTATTACTTACGGAAACAGAATTGAAGAAAATAAAGGCAATCAATCAGAAGCATGTTTTTTTAAAAATAGTAAAACATTATAAAAAGAGCTAGTTGGGTCCTTAGATATTATCTAACCTAACATCCTCATCTTATTGAAGAAAAACCAGGTTAAATTACTGACCTAAAGGTTAAACAGGAAACTAGCGACACAGCTGGGATTATAGCTCTGGCCCCTAAGCCCTGAGGTCATTGATCTTTCGTCAAGTTTCACAAGCCCAGGGCCAGATGCAAAATGAAGGAATGTTCATAAATCACCAGCGATCACCTCTCTTTTGTAATAGCAAATGGTCCTGGAGGAAAAAGGGCTGTTTTGCTGGGATGCCGGAAGTAATCCTAAATCTCTGAGCCCAGCAGTGGTCAACTTAACACACCCACTACAAGAATCTGGCGAGGTGGGACATTTGACTAACTCTAAATCATTTGGAAAACGTTCAACGTCCATCACTGTTTCTTGTCTGAATTTATCTTTGGCTCTTCTGAATTCTTATGATGCTTACTCTCTGTGGCACAATCCTGGGACTAAGATTCTTGGTGTCTTTTTCATATATACAATTATATCTTGCCCAGTCCTTGGGGAGGGACTACATCTTGTTCATCTGTTTCCTTGAAACGCAAAACACAGAATTAAACATATTTCCCTGAAACCCCGAGCACAGAGTTCAACATGTTTTTGTGGACTGGTTAATGATAAATCAGTATTAATTTTATTAGCTCTAGTAGTATAGTAACAATCCACTCATCCAGAGATGAATTATCCAGAAATTTATACTACTTAACACCAGTATGTAGGTGAAAAGCTCTCCAGAATAGTCAAGTAAATGAATTTTAAAACTTACTTGTTATGTGCATTAAATATCCCAAAGCCCTTCCTCAAAGATGGATTGCCTCCAAGCCCCATTTTTAATTTTGAGTTAATTTGCTCTTATTTTAGGCTCAATGCAACGGCCTGGTAACCCGGTTTGCCAAGGACTAAGGAGCAGCAGATCAGAAAAAATGGCACTAAGGCCAGGTTTACTACCAACATCAAAAGGTGACCATTGGGAGCAACAGATGAAAAATTAAAGGGCAGCAAAGTTCGGGGCTCTTTACAGGGAAGGCGGGGGGCGGGGGTTAGTCCACAGACTGTTAGCTCCCAAAGGCACCTGTGAATGACAAAGAAGTATAAAAGTGGATGTGAATAATGATGCCCAGAGCCACTAAAAACGTTCTGATTACATTCAGCACGCCTTTAAACGATTAAGAATGAGCCTAAAACCTTTGAAAGATTTTCATTCCAAAGAGTTAAGACTATGAACCTTGGTTTTCTAGAATATTTGACATATGGAACATTTTCTGCTAAATGAAATGTAGTTAAGCTAGGCATAGAGATGAATCAGCCTTAAATTCTACACTGGAATCCAGGTACCAACCTATTTTTATCTGATGTATAATCCTATATATCCTATATATAACAGCAAGAATTATAAGCCTTCATACATTTTCCGAACCATTTTACACCCACTCAGTAAAACCATACAACAGCAGTTACTGAGTCCTACACATGTCCTTCTTTCATCTTTTACAACTGTCTCTTCCTTTATAGTCCTTCGATGCAGCTACTTTGCTGGGCCTTTATTGAAATTTATTCTTGAACACTGCTATTGACCTCTAACTGGTCTCCAACCCTCTGACATTTTCTTCCTTCACTTTTTTGGAAGTTTTCAACTTTCCAAGTGATGCTAATGAACAGACAAGTTGGTGAGCCACTATCCTAAATGCAGAGCACACCATTCGTTTGACCCCTAATTACACCCCAGAGTGGAACTAACTCTTCTAATGGCAGACATCTGATGTCGGTGACTTCTGAGCTTACCTGCTCTTAAAAAATAGTTGCCTTTCAATAAATATTCACTATTCGTGGATAACATGACCCCCTCCACGTCCACTTTTTCCTCCCACTTATTTACCAACTATGTGCGAATTCTTAGGTGCCATGTCTCCCAGAAGACCTGTATCTTGCTTTGGATCTCCAGCAGAGAGGTACTAATGTTTTCTCTGCTCTGCTTTTTAGAGGTGCCATTTGATGCTTAGGCACAAAGACTCAAGATGGTGGGTGGGAGGGGCTCTCCTGGCTTTCCTTTTTTCTTTGAAGGGAAGCACCTAAGGGGATCTGTCACATGTATAAATCTACACTTCTTTGAAGGTCTGATTTGAAAGCAGATTGGGCTTTTGCACAAAGGCATTTTAAACAACCCAAGTGTGAACTGCCCGAAATAACAAGACTTCTTGAACTTTTCTAGAATATTGTCATTGAATGATATCAAAACAATTCAGCTTATAAAGCCTTAGGAAGCTGGTGGACAAACTAACCAACTGATATATAAATAGGGAATGACTGCATTAATTGTGTTTGTTATTTGTTTCAAGTCCCCAAGCAACGGGAAATATACACAGGAAAAACTATTTTCTGCAAACCTCCAAAGGGTGATGTCTAACTTTGAGACTCCTCTAGAAAAGCTAATTTTTTTCTTTTTAAATTTTGGCTGGATTTTAGTTACTAGTTCCCAGACAACTTACTTTGTTCAGAACCTAATAATTTTTTTTGCCCTTAATTTGACCAGGCATTAGCTTCTATTTGATGTTCTAAAGTAAAGAAGTCTATTGGACAAATTAATAAAAATGGACTACCTGGGGTGAGAGAGAAATTAATTATCTAATTGATTTTTAACTGAACAAAGAGTCCTATCAATCTGTTTGATTCTTCTGGTTAGCATTATTCAAATATGTACCTTTGTACTCTGTTTCTCCCCCCAAAAAACTTACAAATCTACTCTTTTCCTGTTTTCCTCCTTCCTGGCTTCTTTCACCTTTTCCCTCACATTCATTGCTGTGAGCTCAAGACTTCCAAGATTCAGAGTGGAAACTGGGGTGCATTCCCATTTTCCCATATTTTAAGTCTGTTGTAAAGTAAATATTTGTTATGAGTGAAATATGTCAGAGGAATGTTTATCAGACTATGGTTTTTATTTGGCTTTGTCCTAGCATATTAGTTTTCTAAAACATTTTTTTTTTGCCCCATTTCAATGGTTTCTTTGAAGTCTTGTTTTGACCAGCTGCTCAGCTTTTTGTGGCTGTCCATTGACATCACTTGAAGAAATGGTACATAAATGAAATTTGAACAAAATGAACAGTACTTTCACATTGTTTCAAAATCAAACATGTTCCTAAGGAATCTGATTTGTGGCAGATGGAGAACAAAACCTTCCAGAGGGAAGGCTGTTAAATGAGTCTTAATTGTTTGCACATGAAAATACAGTGACTAAGATTGTGTGCACAAATAGGAATTTAAACATGTAGCAAAGAACTGGCTATGGAAACAGGCAGACATTTTTGTAGGCAGAACTGGTTTCTCCCGAACACAGACAACAGAAGGTAAGTTAGTAAAGGAAAATGCTTTTAAGAGAAATTCAGTTGTTTTCTTTCCTTCCTTCTTATGTCAAACTTCCAGTTCAAAAGATGACTCATTTGCCTCCCTCTGATGGAAACTCACTGATGGAAGGGTCACAGTACACTCAAGAGAAAAAAAAATTCATGCAAGACCTAGCCTTTCATTTTTAGTCTCTACTACGCGCCAGATGCTAGGCTTGGTGCTGATTCATCTCATTTAATCCTTATCATGACCGTCTGAGGTAGGGTTGTGATTAACTACATTTTATAGATGAGATAATTCAGGCTCAGAGAATACTTTGCCCAAAGTCAAAGTATTTGAAGTGACTTGGCCAGAATTCTCTGAATTGATTCAAGGGATCCAAAGCTCACCTTCCTACAATAGTTACATACACCCCTGGAAAAAGATACATATCTTTGTCAAAAAACTAACACTCAATGGTGGTTATACTTCCAGTTTCAGTTCCATCATGCCTTCCCTGTGCTGGATGGCACGGTGCGGTGAGGTTGGTGGAGAGGCCAGAGTTAGCTGGGTCTGGGGAAGACCAGACATTAACACAGGTTTGGTAAGAAAGGCATGACTGGTCCTGGGTGAGGGGAATGGCCACGCTTAGAGTATGGATAACCTAGATGGGGGTCAGGGCTGAGACCACAGAGAAAGAGGACAGGGCCTGCTCCAGGCTGGTGACTTCAGAAGCTCAGGCAGAATGTGAGGTGGGGAGCTGGTGGGGCAGGTGGAAGCTTATAGTCAGAGGTCAGCACCTCTGTGGCTCTGGAGGCAGCCGCTGTGGGGCAGTGAGGTTCCACCAGCCTGGTTCTGTCATGGTGCATGACCCTCCATCCAGCTCCCCAAAGCCTGGTGCTGGGCCCTCCTCCTTACGATGACTCTGGCTTTCCAAGTGGATAGGTTGTGCGGTGTTCCACAGTGACCTTCCACTGGTCTTCAGAGATTTAAATCCATTTCATCCCACTGAAGGACCTAAATGCCTTTTCTAGGGAACCTCGAATTTTCCTTCAGATTCTCTCTCCTTGGGACACCTGCCCTTTCCCGGAGTGGAGTTACATAGGCTGGTGATGAAAGCCAGTGTTGGATTTTCTTTTCTCAAGTTCAAACAATGAACCTGCAGATGAATCTAGAAGCCCAACTCATTCATCCACGGGGACCTACTTACATGTTCTTCTCAGAAAGTGGAGAGGTTTAAAAATAATCCTCCTCTTTCTGTAATCCTGGATCCCTTCAATTAAACCTAATTAGGTAGTGACTTACTAGACAATCGTCCATTTAGATGACTATTAAACAACGATCATAGGAATGGAAATTTTCCTCACTTTGCTTCCTACACTTGTGAAAAAACCAGAAGCCACAGACCACGCCCCCCCTGTATAGACCTAAGCATAAAGGAGGAATCAATAAATGGGTGTGGATCAAATGATCGATCGGGAGGCCACATCAGTTTTGTGCCTTCAGAGGAACTGGGTTCCTAGGGATACATCTTGCATCCCTAAAACCTTAATACCATAAAGAGCAGATTACTGAGAAAAATCTTAGCAAAGTAAGTACTGTGTTGAGGCCAACCCTCTTCTCTCACTATAATCAATAATTATTTGGGGCCTACCAGCACTTATTTCCCCTTTCTAACAGCACCCTGATTTTGTTCAGGAAATTACTGGCCTTTCCATTGGATAATCCTAGTTATAAAGCAGCCCACAATGATCCAGGGCTTACTATGTGCCATGCAGTGTGCTTAGTTTTTCATAAATATCATCTCAAATAATTTTCACGAACTCCCTAGGAGCTAATTACTATTATCATGCCTGCTTTAAAAATGAGGAACTGGAGGCTTTGGAAGGTTAAATGAATTGTTTGAGGAGAAAAGTGGCAGAACTAGAACACGAATCCATGGACTCTGGCCCCTACATTGCTCCTACACTGTATTATAGGGTCTGGTGAGACAGTCAGATGCCCTGTTCTCCTTCAGCCAAGAACCAAGACCCAAGATCCAAACTCCACCAACAGGAATTTTACTCTTAAACAGAATAACAAAGAAACCAAAAAAGGTTGCAGGCATCTCACTAGATGGATCTTGCTGTGATCTGTCCCCCTTCACGTCTGCCTTTCTACTGCTCTGTAGATGTCCTGATTCCTTCAACCTTGATCCTCGACTCTCTCCACAAATTCACAGGGAATTGAGGATTCTTTCAATATTCTTCTATTAAATTCCCTTTTGCTTAAGTTAGCAGAGTTGGTTTCTATCTTGCAACCAGAGAATCACTGCTGATCCACCATTATCTAAGGGGATGTTGTAAGGCAGCTTAGAAGGGAACTGCAGGGCATCCTCAATGAACAGGATGCACCATGGGTGCCCAGCAGTAACTGCATAGAGGCAGTAAGAAATCATGGTGGAACCAATGCCAGCCTAATTTCCTCTGCTGTCCCATCTGTGGAAATGATGAGGGTAGGACCCCTTCCTGGCCAGTGGGCTGAGACACCCTGGCTTTTTTATTTCCAGCACCTCTGCAGTTTCCACTGAGGAACCAGGCTGTGAGGATCTGTAGAAACACAGACTGTAAGGTGTGGCTGAAGAGTAAAAAGGTCTTCTCAAGACAAGATTATTTCCCACCCTACACTTCAGATGAAGCTATCTCCTTTAAAGTGTCACCTGGAAAAGCCTGCATATATGTTTATTCCACACACTGCCATCACTCTAATGATTCTAGGACACTCTGCCTTTAAAAATGCCTTCGGAGTCCAAGTGTACTTCCCTCAAATGCTTCAAAATTGTCTTCTCCCTTGGAGTGGCTACATTTTCAGAATTCGCCTCCCCCAAGCCCACCTGGTACCTTGCTTGGTGACTAAGGTTGGTAATTGTATTGGAAATACTATTTTTGGTCAAAAGTGGAGTGTGACAGTAAACCAATGAGATGGCTTTTTGGGGGGGAAAAGGGCCTGTAAACATTCCCAGAATGTTTTCATCAATGGCAATGGGGTGAAAAAAGTGTACAGTCTACAAAGATGACTATTTTGAGGATCGACAGGAATAACACAACCAGACGCGGTGATGGATGTTTTACTTAGGTTATCTTGCATATTCCTCGAAATCAGGAAGGCATCATCATTATTATTATTCAACACATTTAACAGAAAAGACTCAGGGGATTTGAGTAACTCTTCTAGGGTCACCAGGTAGGTGAGCAGAGAGCCAGCAGTAAAACCCAGATCTCCCGATTTTTGAGACTTACTCTAATTCCTCTATGTAGGTTCTGACTTGTACATCAAACAAACACAACTTACAACCTTCTGATTTTTTTTCCAAGTAAAAGCTTGCTGGAAGAGAAAGCCTAGATCTATTGCTCCATGAACAATTTTAGTTCAGCAGCACAGTGACTGCAGTCAGAGACTCAGGAAGCATCTTAGGGGCCCTCACCTCTTCGTCTGCTGGGGTCTCAGTTCCCCGACCTGTCCTTTGCTATTTCCCGCCTTGGCAATTCAGACAACCTTTCTTCTTCCACTCCTCTCTCACTCTTTGCATGCTTGTGTCGCTAAGTTTCCCCTAAGATCCTGAAGTCGTTCCCCAGACTCTTTCTGGTCTCTAAGCTATGTCATAGTGTAGACAGCTTCCTTGTTCTCTCCAGAAAAAGATCTCAGCCTGACCCATTTCCTCCTCCCTCCCTTTCTTCTTCTTTTCCTTATTTTATCTACTCATTTATCCATTCATTTACAAACCCTTTGTTTTCTGTTTGCTTAATCATTCTCTGTCATTTAACAGAACACATTTTATCATTTGACGTTCCACAGGCCTCAAGGATAACAGTCCTAAAGTTCACTGGGTCCTGAGAGCCCAAGCACAATCTTTCACATCCAAGAGACTGACTGAGTGAAGAAGCAAACCTGGGAAGACACGCATAAGTGAAGTTCTCCACGTGAACAATTCAGTGTGCAACATGCAAATATCAGAAACATATCCAGGAAAAAAAAAAAAAAAGACGTGAGCAACCATTTGTTTTGCCAGGCACGTAGAATACAGTGAATTAAGAAATACTTTCAGAGTGCCAGCAATGCCAAAAAAGAATGACAAAGAAAGATGGCACACTAAAAAGCACAGGATATGTCCTCTTTGGAGGACAGAGAGAGCTAGGGAAAGTCATGGCTAGAAAATGGTACCCAAGAAAATGACAATGGAGATGAAGAGCTGATGGCAAGTCTAAACATAAAGAAAAGAGGAGCAGCATCCCAGGTAGAAGCTGTTATCGCAGAGGTTGACAGTGAGGGGTCTAGAATCAAGGTGAGCACAGAGACTCAAACACAGCCCTAACCTGGACCTGCTGACATCCTCCATCTGCCTCACTGCTCACACAGACCGTGGGGCCCTTTCCTTGTTACCCTCCAGCCCTGGGCATGGGCATGATGACAGGCACTTCAGATGAGTCAGGAAGAGGACTGTGGGAACTGAAGACAGGTTGAGGAATTCCTCCTCGCAGGAAGGAATCCTTCCTTTAGTTTATATATCTGACTTCTGCTCTGTTTCAGTAAGTCTTATCCGTCCTCCGTCCTCCCTCCACTCACATCTGTTCACTGATACATGACATGGGCGTATTTTCTGCTCTCTCCTCTTTACAAAAAAGAAAGAAACAAAACAAAAAAAGAAATCTATAGGGAATACATTTTGGGAGAAGAAGATGATGGCAGGCTGCGTGTGTTTCTGTGTGTTTATCAGCACATTTTAAGGCAGAGATGCCTTCACGTTCTGTCTTTGAGTCAGACTTAACCTACACTTTGTCCTTTGCAGCTATATATTGAATTATCGTAAGATTTAAAAGAGATTATGCATGTAAAGTCTTAAATACATACCAAATGTCAGAAAATGTCAACTTTTATTAATATTAGTATTAATAAGAGAT
Source organism: Camelus dromedarius (assembly GCF_036321535.1). Taxonomy (NCBI): domain Eukaryota; kingdom Metazoa; phylum Chordata; class Mammalia; order Artiodactyla; family Camelidae; genus Camelus; species Camelus dromedarius. The sequence continues at coordinate 38,744,310 of NC_087438.1, forward strand.
CCAATTTTTAAAAAAATATTTTCTGAGAAAGTGGAAGGAAGAAGGCTGTGAGTGAAATCTTCACTTATTCAGAGTTAAATAATTCAGTGTAACACTCAACTAAGAAAATTTGGGAAATTAGACCCAAAGGAATTTTCATTGTTTTGCCCCACCGCAGTCTTGTACTTCTGAGTGTGCTTAGAATATTTTTTAACGCCTACATGGGTGGGAAGTACTTTGTGGATAAAGGGAGTGACTTAAGAATGCAGCTTTTGTTGTTTTTTTTAAAAAGGAGACTGGGTACTGTGTCTGAGAAGACAAAAAGAATACAGTGACTAAACTTAACGTTTCCCAAACTCACTCCCACTCCATACACAAACATGGACGTGACACTTCACTCTCTTCCAGGGCAGGAGCAAGCTAATGAAAATTAGTATATATTCTGAGAGATAACAGGGATGAAGGCCCAGAGGATGACGACCATGATGACGAGAACTGCACAGATAATAATGTCACCTTGTATTTCCTCCCGCTAATCGCGAAGCACTTCAAGCATGCTATCTTGTTTACCCTGGACTGCTCTGTCTGTTAGATGGGGGTGTGGGTGTCACCATATACACTTTCCAGAAAGACAGTGATTTTCCAGCAACATTCCAGCAACTCAATGGCAACACTGTCCAGAGCAGTGCTCACACCTGCTCCATTCAGCTCTTGATTATTCTGCCCGATTTGGTGGATCACGCGGTTCATCTGGGAGCGCCTGTTAATAATCTAGATCCTGAGCCTTAGCCCAAAGATTCTGTTCCGGACTATCCGGGAATCTGTCTTTTAGTGTTTACTTCCAAGTATCCCTTGGGGGTGCCACACATCAGGCAGGTTTGGGGCGTGCCGGGCTTTTCAACTCTAGGTGGTGAGGAAGGGATATGGGCTGAGAGGACTTCGGTGACTACAGATCCTCTGTTTTCACGGCAGCATTTCTGATCAGTTGGAGGATAAAAGAACTGTCCTGTCATAAACTCAACGATCACCAGGTAGAGTGCCATCCTATACAAGGGATATTATTATTATTTGAAAATACAGTGAAGGCTCTACTGTGGCACTCTAATATTGAGATATCATTAGGCAGTGTCTCATTAGTATCTTTTCTAGGGAGAGGAGGCAAACAGAAAACTGTGATCAGAAAGATGCATGTTTGTCATCAGATTCTATATAACATGGTCCAGCTATCTGCCTTGGCGAGTTACTAGTCAACATCTAAAAATGTCTTAAATTAAATCCAATATACATAATTAAAATGCATTAAATGTGTGCCTATTGCTCACTTATTTAAACTAGATGCATTTTCCTACATTATTAAATTTTTCTCCTAATTAAGGTATCTACAATTTTTTATGATGGAATGTTTCATACTTAAATAGAATTCACGTATTGCTTAGCACTCAGGTTGTTTTCAGTCTTTTGTGCATAAACCTCATGCTGGGGTGAACATCTATGTATGTGACTTCATTTTTCACTTCTTTTCCCTCACTCTTCAATCAACCTCCAAGTCTGCTCAAGTCTCTCCCTGGAAAGAGTTGTGAACCCATCTCCTCATCCACACACCCGTCACCACCACTCCAGTTCAGAGCCACGTTATCTTCAGCGTGTACTTGGCCTGCAATGAATGGTCTTCTGATGAGTATGAAGCTGCCTCAAGTCCTTCTTCTTTTCATTCTGTTTTCTATCCAGCATCCAACGTTGTCATTCTAACATACTTCTCTGCTTAGAAATGGCTGATGATTTTCTATTGCCCATAAAAGAAAAGTCCGTCATTTTTTATATTGGCTTCTAATTGCCTTAATCTACTCTTGGAGCCTCCCGCTCTGTTGCCCCCATATACTTTCAAGTCCTTTTGATCTTTAGTGTTCCCAGTCCCTGGCGCTGGACCAGCACTCCATGCCTCCACAGCTCACTGTTGCTGGTCCCTTGGTGGGAGGTGATCTCCTCCTAACCATATGGAGAACTCCACGTTCTTCAAAGTTCAGCAGGGAGCTGACTCTAGGTAGAACCACCTGCCCTCCCCTTCAGATACATACAGGCATTTGAATTCCCTTCAATCATGATGCTAAGCTGGCACTTAATTATTCATGGCTCCTTCTCCCGGTGTGACTTCCCTGAAGCCGGCAGCCACGTTTTACTCATCTTTTTATTTTCAACACCTACCTTATTGCATACCACATATAAGATGCACAGAAAATATTTGTTGCCCAAGTGGACAATAATAATAATACTAAAATTATAGCAATAAATGATAGCTAACATTTGTTGACTACGTCTGGATACCAAGCACTATACTAATCACTGACTTAGAATTCACTGATGGGAAAATGAAAGCTTAGAGAATTTCAGTAAATTGACCAAGATTACATAGCTAGTAAGAGGAAAGCTGGCTTTTCAACCTCTATGGTTTCACTCATAGCCATTTTGCTGTTCTGACCAAATGAATATGCAGTTTCCTTTAATTATTTCAATTAAATTTATAACAAAATACCAGAGCACATATTTGGGCAATAGAGATACAATTAAATTATATTTTCCCATGATTAAGACATTCACTTAATTTCACTGTTTAGAAAGCCAAGTATAACTTAAATCAATTTCTGGTCCAAAAATGACCGTCAGACCTGATCTTTTAACAGATTAGTAGATATAACTCTACTTATCTAAATAAAAGCTGAAGAAGGTAAAACAAGTTAGAATGTAAGGAAGAAAATGGACCCTGACCCCTCTAAAAGATCATAAATTTAAGTAATAAACAGTCATACTGCATGCACTTAAGCAAATTTTTAGTTCAGTGTTTTTCCCGGAAAAGTCTTTTTAATGTGGGGATTTTTGTCAAAGTAAACTCCTTTGGCTCAAAATATTTAGAACACTCCACAGTCATTAGATGTATTAGATACAAAAGTAAAACAAGCAAAAAAACTCCCCCCACCAAAGGCAATGTCTAAACACTCACATACACAATCTTTATTAATTTTTTATTAAAGCTATTAAACATAATGTGTACTCGGCATTCTTCAATCACATTCCTAAAAAAAAAGCTTACTGTGCACTCACTCTCTGCAATTATGAAAGCATCGCCACCATCTTTGCTCTTGTTAAAAGAAAAGGAGGAAAGAGCACGCAGCTGGTGTTGCTGGTGGCTGGTGAGGAACTAGGGCGGGACTTCCCTGGTAACGGCGGGGTCTTCGTCCTCCTCCGTGCAGGCTGCCCTAACACTCATTTCTAGTTCAATGTCCCCTAGGCCTTACATATTTCTCTCTCCTAGATCCCTTTTGCCTTCTTTATGTGGCTCTTGCTTCCAAATACTATCTGTTATATATGTATTTCTTTTCACATTATATGCTACTTGTTTTTATTACGCACACACACAGACTTAAAAGGTAGACCTACTACAAAAGTCGCTAGCATCATTACTGTTGCCATAAAACAGCTGCTTATTTCCCTTTCTTTGGTAAGCACGGTGTTAAATGAAGAGTCCAGATAATAGCAAAATAATTGTTCCAGTTAAAAATCTTTGTTTTCCTTCACTGGCTTTTAGAAACTTCTTTGGGCTTTAGAAGAATGATAAACATACGAGATTAAGTTTCTTTTTGTGGTGTTTTGACTAACTATTACATTTGGATAGGTTACTTTTTCAATCCTCTACATACCAATTGACTAAATTCTAGTTAGAATGCACTCTTTTTTTTTTTTTTTTTTTAAAAAAAGGAGCTATGAACATTCAGGGCGAAAACATATGAGTGGAGACATCCCAAAAGTTTTTTTGGACTAAAACTACTTTTGTGTTATTTTATATACTTGTCTCTGCATTATGTGTCTCCCTCTACAGGTTAAGAGTAGGCACTAGTTTTATTGCTTGGAGAGAAGAACTTGGATTTTCTCTTTAGGCTGCCAATCTTTACTTATCTGAGGGCCCTAAGACATAACCCATGGATATAATAAAAATAGCTTTAAATATAGTGACCTGTCCAATGAGAAACTGGGACACGATACTTTGTAACTTCCGAGTCCACGTACAAAAAAAAACCCCCAATGCTATATCTGTTACTCAGAAATCGATACCCTTTAATATTTCTTTTACTTTCTCCAAAACATACACTTCAACGGTGGATCTGAAGGCTACCCTAATCTGACGGGTGATATTATAGAGGTGTGAAAAGGACCATAGCTTTGGGAAAAAGGAATCCTGTATTTATTCCTGGCTGTGCCTCTAGGTAGCATTTTCTTTCATTAGGTCTCAGTTTTCTCATCTTCAAAATAGAGAAGTTTAAGTGCATTTTCTCTATGTTACATTCTTGCATGAAAATCCTCAATTGAAAGATGATTAAAGGCACAGAAAATATGGACATTACCAATATATTGCAAAATGATACCGTGAAGACCCGACAAGTTTTCATGAGATGGCCGAGGAACACGTTTCTTGAGTTAACATCATTTGAACATGAAATGTTCAAAAGACTGATTGTGCCCTAAGAGGCAGGGCTCTGCACCAGGACCAGGGCTCAGCGTCACCGTGCAGGTATGGCTCGGGCAGCTCTGACTCTTTGCTGCCCTCTCAGGTTCTAACACACGCTCTAGTTCTGCTGGTCACCATCCTTTAAGCACCTACGCAGGTGAGCCTTGCTGAGTTAACACAGGGATTCCTAAACATGTCCTGCCATTACTGTTTGCAGACAAAATCATAAATGAAATGCATCAGGAAAGTCGACACATCATCAACGTCCTCCTCCTCTATTCCACCAGCTTTAAATTAGCCTCAGGAAGAACAACAAAACGTCAGGCATAGAGTAGGGTTGCAGGAAGAAATACCTGGTGACTTGCTCGTGACAGGCTCTGTTCCTCATCTAACACATCTCCTTGAATTCCTGCAGCAGCACTGAGAGTGAGGGACTCCTATCTCCATTCTTCAAACGAGGAAATAAAGTGAACAAGAGAGACATGGCCTGCACTCAAGTCCCAAATGCCACACACTGCCTTTTTGTCATGTCATGCTAAAGAACAAAATAGCTATTCTGTCGGACGGGCTCTTTCATCAATGCACACTTGGAAGCTTTATTTGTAAAACCTGTTAAACTGCTGTATTTACCTATTACATATGGAAATACAAGATGGCAAGGAACGAACATGCTTGAGCCCTCATGATATAAAATTGAACTTTCCAGGCTTGAACACATGTCAAATGGAATAACCTCCAAGGTATATCCTAAGTTCTATGGGAGAGTTGTAGAAAGCAGAGTATGAACTGTACTCTTCTTTTTAAAAACTCAAAGAGGTAACTTATGGGGGAAGTTACAGAGAGCTAATTTTCTCTCTTCACACTCTGTGACTCAAAAGTAAGTTCTTCAGTTTTGAAAATAATCCTGAACAACAGTTTATCATCCACATCCCAAAGGCACTAACGTCTGCGGCTGAGCTGAGAGGACGAGACACAGCGCTGGGAGCGACTGGAGGCCCCATTTTTAACAGGCACAAAGGAAGTGTGTCCACTGTGATCACTTTTGGGGGGTCCATAACTTTCATTCTTATAACCTCGCCAGTTTGTCTTTCTCTCACTCTTCCCTTTCCTTCTTAATCTCTCTGGCCTATTCTTTCCATCACCCCTAGTTCTACATAAAGAATGAATCTTAAGAACAATACCCAAATAAAAACAACAACAAAACAAAATAAAATGATGCACTGAGTGCTGACTCTATGCTAAGCGCATCCCACACGTGAACTCATTTAATTTAGCAATAACCATATGAAGTATGATCACCCTTTTGTAAATGGAAAAACTGAAGCAGGGAAAGGGTTTGTACCCTGCCCCGGGTCACACACCTATCGCGATAGAACATGGTTTGGATTCTGGACAAGCGGAGCGCCCCCACTGCACACTACCAGGAGCACTTGTCAGTGGTCAGTGATGCTCTGTGGCGTCACCCTGGAGCTGTGCACCACAGCGGCCTTCTGGACCAACCGTGAACTTAACTATATGCTACACTGTTCCTCTAGACCCTCAGAAATTTCCTGAGAAGGCCAAGTTCATCTTCTAGGGTGCTCCACTGACATACGTTAACCCTCTTCTCCACCCCTGCAGGGACCACTGCAGAATACTGCTGAGTTCCAACAGCAGGGGGAGTGAACATGGAGGCAGGTCCTAGCAGTCAGCTGCTGAGGGAGGAGATGCCCAAGCACCTCCTTATCTGTGGGGCTTAGTCTTCTATCCAAGTCTCACGACTACTGTCATCATGATTTATGCTTTTTTTTAAATTGAAGTATAGCCAGTTTATAACGTGTCAATTTCTGGTGTACAGTATAATGTTTCAGGCATACATCTACATACATATATTCACTTTCATATTCTTTTTCATTATAGGTTAATATAAGATATCGAATATAGTTCCCTCTGCTATACAGTGTAAATTTATTGTTTATCTATTTTATATATAGTAGTTAGTATCTGCAAATCTTTAACTCCCAATTTATCACTCCCCACCCCCTTTCCCTTCTGGTTAATCATAAGTTTTTTCTCTATGTCTGTGAGTCTGTTTCTGGTTTGTAAATAAGTTCATTTGTGTCCCTTTTTTTTTTTTTTGATTCCACATATGAGTGATATCATATGGTAGTTTTCTTTCTCTTCCTGGCTGACTTCACTTAGAATGATGATCTCCAGGTCCACATGATTTATGTTTCTAAGGGCCCACTTTTTCAGTATAAACTCAGAGAGGGGAATGTCCCTTGCTAGTGCTCTCATCTCTCCACCCCCTCATACACTTTTTTCCCTTGATTTGCTATGCTTGGGCAGGAAAAAGACTTCCATTCTCTAGTCAGTTCATTTCCTGTTGTGCTTTGTGATGAACACAGCTGCACAAAGCAGTTAATGACAGTTAATTAGTTTCCCTTCCTAGATAAGATATTTCTATAGCCCCACTGTCCCCTAGGTCTCAGGTCAACATCATGTGGGTACAAACAAGGCCACTGTAACCTGGATGGATGCCCAGATTTCAGTGGTTTATAGTTCCCTCTGGTATTGCTCCTTGGAGTATGTGGAAATTCCTGGGGGCTCCTATGGGGTCTCTCACATGTGTTCGAGACCAAGTCTGTACTCTCTGAGTGCCGCTACTCTCTCTTTAATCAGTGCCAGACATCTGCAGGGTGGCAGGACAGCTGCCCTGACCACGGAGCACCCACCACTTCTTGTTGAATACAACAATCTCCATTCGTACCTGCACCTGCTCTTCTGGGAGGATGCTCTGTGGGGTTGGCTCATATGTGACCTCAAGCTACAAAAGCTTTCAGGGACCAAAATAGCACTGAGTTCTGCATGAACCGCAACGTCAGAGGAGTCTGGCTTATTGCAAAAAAAAAAAAAAAAAAAATGAGGGGGGTGTCTCTCTTTACAGGGGTCAGACCGAGTGTCCAGAGCAAGGCTGGGGACCAGGTTCTGTGAGGTCTCTCTCACTAGAGACCCCCGACAGATGCTCACACAAGTCAGCCTGCGTGACTCTCAACACAGGTAAGTGCACAGAAAAAAAGGCATCTGCTTCCACACCACCATCTTAGCTAGGGCTCTTGTATATTGAATTGGGGTTTCTGAAGAAGAAAAACTGTTACTCAAAGAACTTATCGTCATATATAGGAACTTCCGTGATTGTTCATCTCTTGACTGATGCCAAGAAGGAAACGGGTAAACTGAACATAGACTATGAAATGCCAGTTGAAAACCATCACCAATAAGCTCTTGAAAGATCAACATGGAAAAGAGTACCAATGATGCAATATTCCATGAAACACAAATCCCATTTGAAAGACATTCAGGAAAGACCAACACTAACAACTGTTCCAGAATCACTGTGATGTGGTGGCCAACAACAAGCCCGGTTGACAGGTCCTGACTGGACATGATGAAGTTAACTCTCAAGCAAAGTGCAGTCACTTATGTAATAATGAGCTCCTCAGCATATTATGAGTTGGAGTCCAAGGAAGACACTTGAATCAAGTGAAGTATTGGTCTACTTTGGAGAATATGTTAATTTTCTTCTGGTAATAATTTAAAAAAACATAGGTTTTCTTTTCCAGGCAATTATTTTAATTAACCAATTGGGGTTTCAAGAAGTGATTAAATGAGTTCAATTTGGTTTCAGGTTCACCAAAATGAGATCATTTGTTCTGTTTTTGGTTCAGTTGGGGTCAAGTCCAATGTCTAAAATAGACTAATAGGAATTGGGGTAATTTTATTCTTTTGGCCTTTATATCCCTTATTCTTCCTTCTACTTCTTTTCCCCAAACATCTGTTCTTTTGATCTCATTGAACTTTTCTGTATTGTATAATTACTTCTCTCCTCTTTCAAACTGAATTAAATCTCAACTCTCTGCATCTAAATCAGGAGTACTGGAATGCCATTCCTTCCTACAGACAACTGGGATGTTGATTCACCAAGAAGGTATCTTCTATTTATGCTTTGACTTTCATGAAACCAAGCTACTGTCTATTATCATTATGCTGACAACACAAGCTTGGAAACAACATGGTCAATGTTTTGAAGGTAAAGCTCTCTCTCAAAATACAAATGCCCAGAGCAACGTTACACTTCGTAAGAGCACAAATTTGACTGGTTTTCAAAAGTGACACATCACTAATTTTTCCAATAACTTAAATGGACAGCTTGTGAGATCAACGAGAGAAATGGTAATATAGACAAGAAAGGATTGATTTCTTAGATATTTTAGAATTGCAGAAAAAAAAATGGTGCTAATATTAGATTGAATCTTGGAAAATACAGTTTCTTTGTAGACATGAGAAGAGTAAGCTCCCAGATCCTTCTTACCTGTGATGGTGGCTTTGTTGATGGATGGTTGGTTGCACATGGGTGATCTTCTGACAAAAGAGAAAAATACAGAGCAGTAAATATATGGTACTTGTCAGGGTGAAGATTCTCTGGTCATTTCAAAAATGATATTTTAATTTAAGGATTATTTTTAAGTTCAAACATGCAAATGAAGATAACTTTCAGACTAGCCAGACAAATTCCTAGGCACGCTTTGTACTATAGTTCAGACCACAAATATCAAAAAAAATTTTAAAAAGCTAAACCTCATGGTGATAGATTTTGGGGTAAATAAGTTTGATGTAAATGTCACAGGACATGATAGAAGAGAAAGTTCTTATTGGTTGACCATATCCATTTAAGCCCAGGCTTTTAGAGCAAACACAGACTTTCTGAATTTGAAAAATTCAATCTACAATCGGTTTCTCTAATACAGAGTTAAGAAACTTTAATTTTTTTTGGCATAAATTCTCATGATTGCCTGTACATTATCAAAAGTGAGTGACTCCTTGTAAACTGTATTACACGTGGAGAAGCTACTTAAACTTTTTCCTTTCTGCTTTCTTATATTGAGAATCATCTCTGATACATTTGCTAGGGAGGTATATTAATGACGTGTTCAAACAGATGCTACAGAGACTTTAGAAATACTATAAATCAATGGTACCTATATCAATTCTATTTTATATTCTCTAATTTTGCAGATGTTTGCCAAGTTCCACAAGATGATTATAAACCCCTTGAGGTAAAACAAGAAAAAATGCTATGTGACTAACTTGTATTCCCTACAGAGCCCAGCATGATGTATCCAGTGCTTATTAAATTAAGTCGAAGAGAATATCATTTATGGAATCTCCGTTAAGATTTTTTGAAATGTAACTTTATAAAGTTGTTACTTGTAATTTAAAGCTCTTGAAATATGGTGATCTTTTTCAAAAAACTTTAAAAAATATGTACATTCAAGGATGTCTAAAAAACTTTTGTTTTCATTTTTTGGGTTTGTTTGTCTTGGTATTTTTAGTCATGGCTAACACTTAATAAGCACTTACTGTACATCAGACACTGTGCTAAGCGAGAGTTAGATGAACTATCTCATTCAGTCCTCACAACAGACCATAATGCAGGTAGTCTCACTGCTCCCATTTTACCAACGAGGAAACCACAGCGTTGGAAAGTGAAATCGCTTCCTCAGAGTCAGAAAGCTGAGATCTGAACGAAAGCTATGTGATTCGAGGGCCTGCACTCAGCCACGCTGCCTTGTTTTCAGGATGCTTTTGTGGAGCCTGGACAAACAGCCACACACCAACACAGACGGCAGGTTCCTGCAGGGCCCTGGTCAGATCTGCCTTCCTGAGATGACACCTCTCTTAGCAGGGCTGGGAAATGCATGGGGAAGTGCTCTAGTGCTTTTGAAATTCCAACCGACTTGGTTCCCATCAGCATCTGGCTCTGTCTCATTGCTCTTAAATTTACTGATATCAGTTTGGGGTTGAAATTTTGTGTTTGATTAAAAACGCACCAATGTTTACTTATGGATCACTTCAGTTTTTATTATGAAATCAAATGGGGGAAAACTTAATGCATCATAAAAAAGAAAGGTAAATGTTTAAAGGTGCTACCCTGAAATAGTTTTGGTCTATAGACTAATAGTTATCTTCTTGCTGAGAGTTTATTATTCACATCATGGATAGAATGATTATTCCTTTTTAGTCCTTGCTCTGCGAAAATTTCAAAAGCATTGATTTTTGTCTGGGGAAGATATCAAACAGCTATTTTTAAATGTTTCTATAGTTTTGGAAAACCAAACCATTGACTCATTCCGCTTAATCTTTTATCATCAATCCTACAACTGGCACTTGGGAACTTGGTATTTTCAACAAGTAACGACATGCAGAAAATATCAATCGTTTGATCCGTGGCTTCAGCGATAAGTCATTTAATGAAGAATGAGCCAGAACTCACTTCTGGAATGGAAAATCTCAAGGGCAAGAAAATTCGAGAGGATAGGAGCCGGCAGCAAGTTGATAAATGTCAGCCGCGGGCAAGCGAGGACCTGCAGGGAATGTGGGGCTTCAGAAGCAGCCTTCCTAGACTCCTCTCTTGCAGCGAAGAGAAAGGGCGGGTTGTGCAAGATAGCACGTGCCTTCCACGAAGCCCAGGGGTGAGCTTGGGAGTGTTCTAGTGGCACTGGGAGTAGCCTGAAGGGCAATTCTGGTTTCTTCGGGTCATCACATGATGCACCAGTTATATCCA